>NC_135547.1:99170169-99480069 GCF_045843805.1 Urocitellus parryii
GCCCCTCCCTGGTGCACCCCTTCACGTCATTGCTAAAGAACTGTGGTCTCCATGGGATGGAGCTACCCAGAGCTTGCTTCAGAGGAGACTATTCTGGGAGACTGTCCTTGGCCGACAGCCTTCTGCTGCCACACCTTCAGGATCCTCTGTAGCGTTCCTGCTGAGGCCACTTTCGCCCCAGATTGTTCTCACTGAGTTGGGCACAGTGTAGGCGACTAGAACTGGGCCCCTCTTGCCTGACTCAGGACCTCTCTGATGGGACCTCTGGGTGCCCCATCCTTTGTCAGAGCTGTGCTGCCATATGGGGGACTTTTCTCTCCCACCCCTCCTTCTCTCCTCCTCCCCTTCCACAGGGGTCAGACCTGCTCCTTGGTATCACCCCCCAACCCACCCCAGGCATCTCCTGCTTCCTCCCTCTTTATTTGGGTGCTGGCAATTGAACCCAGGAGGCTTTAGCACAGAGCTACATCCCTAGTCCTTTTTTATCGTTTCTTTTGAGACAGGTTGTCTAAGTTGCTAAGGCTGGCCTCGAAGTCATGATCCTCCTGCCTCAGTCTCCTGAGTTGCTGGGATTACAGGTCTGTACTGCGCCCACTCTTCCTCTTTATTCTTTACAGGCACCTTCGCCAGTACATCTCTTTTTTTTTTTTTTTTTTTTTTAAAGAGAGAGTGAGAGAGGAGAGAGAGAGAGAGAGAGAGAGAATTTTTTTAATATTTATTTTTTAGTTCTCGGCAGACACAACATCTTTGTTGGTATGTGGTGCTGAGGATCGAACCCGGGCCGCACGCATGCCAGGCGAGCGTGCTACCGCTGAGCCACATCTCCAGCCCGCCAGTACATCTCTTATACTTCCAATTCCATCGTGTTGTCCTCGAACTGGAGGACCTAGACTTTGACAGGGACCAACACTTGGCATGGCTTCCTCCATTTGCAGTAGAACCTTTGTGTGCTCAGGAGCCTTCAGAGAGCAGAGTGGTGCTACTCTCTGCCACTCGTTTGCACCATTCCAGAAGGTTCCAGGATCTAGATGCTCTAAGGTGTCCCCTGTGGGGCTGGGTGGCATGTTGTATGTGATTTGTTTTTATTCTTCAAGTTGCTCCTGGGTAGAGTAGGGCTCATCTCTGCCCTGGGACCCTGCTGTCCAAAAGGCTGGTGCCACTCGCCAGCTTGCCCTGTTGCTCTGGATAATCAGCGCAGAGGCCAGACCTCATTGTAGGACTCCGAGCTCTTTCTACACAGACACTCGGAGCAGGAATCTGAGAGCCCAGAGCCAGCACTGCTGATCTGGACGTTGAATCCCCAGACTGGCTTCCAAAGACGCAGGAGGTGGGGTGGGTGAGGAGGCTGGGAACCCAGCTCCCTATGACATTCACAGCGCTGTCAAATCGCCAAATTAGATAGAAAGCGGTGGGGGGGGGTGAGGGGGGGTGTGGGGGGGTGACAAGAGAAAATGCAAAAGGCCCAGCTAGAGCCCCCACCTGCCAGAAGACAAGGCAGCCATCAGCCCAAAGGCAGATGAAACAGAGGGCTTTTTTTTTTTTTAAGGTGGGGGCAAAGGTCATTAGCTAAGGCAATGTGTCATCTTTGACATCACGAGGGCAGTTATTTGATGCTGGAAATCAAGGTCTGGTAGCCTGGTTGCCTTGCTCCTTGGCCTGGGAGATGGAATCACAGATACTATTCCCTGGGGACAAAGGACAGGCCCTCGGCTAGGGGGAGAGTGAGTGGCAGGGAGGTCTGATGCCCAGTCCATCCCCTTACCTTTTCCAGAGCGGAGGCATCTGTGAAGTCTCACTACCCACTGGCAGCTCTGAAGGCTCATGGGACTGAGGCCAGAGCCCACGGTGGCCCTCTCTGTGGGCTATTTGTTTTTCCCCCAGAGTCAAACTTCACTTGCGGGCTCCCTGGACAGGAGTGTCGGGGGTGGCATCTTTGGCCCTGGGGGATCTTGGGGATCTACAAGCTCTTTTCAGCTCCTGGAAGCTTGAGGCTTTTATTCCCTCTGAGGGGCCAGTTGGGTTATCTGCTGTTCAGGGGGCTCCTGGGCAGCATGGCTCTGCCATCTCGGGGGTGAGGAGAGCCAGAAACTATGGGGGAGAAGCTCTTGGAGGATCTGCTCACCCTGCAATCTGCAGGCTGTCCTCCCCGCCCCTCCGATAAGGAGGGGGAGAGCCAGGCTCTCTGATTCTGGGCAGGCAGGCGGGCAGGTGGGTGAGCTCTGGTGTGTTGTCACCTGGTGCCCTTGGGCCTCCTGTAGCTATTGCTCCCTGCTCTGCCTCCCCTACCTCTTCCTGCCAGCTGTAAGCAGCTTCTCCTAGGTTTCAGGGCTTTGGGGGGACCTTTGCTTGGACTGTGCCCCAAGCTTAAAGCATTTGCTTATCTAACTCCTCTGCATCCTTTCCCTTTCAGCCTAAGCTCCAGGAAGTATGGGCAACCTCCACGGTAAACAAAGCCCAATGTTTCCTTTATCTGGGGCCTTTACTATGCTAATGTACACAGTGTATCTTCCAGGGGGTGTGCCCATCTTTCCAGAAGTGTTTGGCCACAAAAGCCCTCGCCTACATCTTTATCTATTAACCCTTTCTCCCAACAGAGGTGGAGGCTTGGAGGATGTTTCTCCAAGCAAGAAGAAGGGAATGGAAACCCCTCTTAGTGGAGACAGAGTCCCTGTCCTATGGCCTGACTTCTGCTCTCCTGGGAGAAGAATCCAGAGAACTAGCCCAGTCTTGTCAGAGTTGCAGGGTCAGATCCAAGTTTAGGGGCCTAAAACTCACACAGGGTTTGGGGCTTTTAAGAAAAATAGTTCAGGCTGAGTGCGGTGGTGCATACCTGTAATCCCAGTGGCTTGGGAGGCTGAGGCAGGAGGATTAGGAGTTCAAAGTCAGCTTCAGCAACTGTGGGGCGCTAAGCAACCCAGGGAGACCCTGTCTCTCAATAAAATACAAAATAGGGCTGGGGATGAGGCTCAGTGGTAGAGTGCCCCTGAGTTCAATTCCCGGTACCAAAATAAAAGTAGTTCAGAGATACAAATTACTACTTCTAGGGCACTACCAGGGGCCTTAGAAGCATTCTATGCAAACCCTGAACTTTGAGCTTTATTACACCAAGGTAAAATCTCTATCTGTGCAGAGGCTTCAGTATGGGCACATGTGCAGCTGTACACATCCATGTGTGGGGTCAAGTGCAGAGTCTTGGACTCCTCTCCTTGGACTCTTCAGTATAAAACACTTCCTGGCCATGGCCCGCTTGCCTCTGAGTTCACAGTCAAAGTGTGGTTTGTTCTGCTAGGCTAAGCCAGGGCTCATGCGAGTGAGTAGGTGAGTGGTCACAGGCATGTCCCCTTGTAGCCAGTTAGGGCAGCGCCATATTGGTTGGGCAGATCACTTTTTACCCCCATCTGTTTTCTGTGTCCAGCAGGCTGATCCTTGATCCTGTGGACCAGATCACATGGGCTGCCTTGGCCTCTGGCTTCCAGGTGGGCTTGACCAAGGGAGGCATTGACAGGCCATCAGGCAGGTGGCAGGAGACCGGCAGGTGGAGTATTTATTTCCCCTCCTGGCCCCAGGGGTAGTAGCAGCTTTTCACCTTGCTAGTCTAGGGGTACTTCCCTATCTCTCTTGATTTCTAGCATCTTCCTCCAGTTCCTTTGCCATACTCTTCAACTGGCCCTCCTGATGAGTGTGCCACCATTCCCACTAGGACCCTGCTCATGCAGACAATAGGAGTGATGCCCTTGGTTAGGTCCAAAGTCATCCCACCAATCACAGACAAGATATCTTGAATTCCCCCATTGGCCAATTTGAATATGCAAATGCAAGGTGTCCATCACTTGAGGTAAGCTCCCCGCCCCAGTCTAGAGCCTGGTTGGACTCCTTGACTCACCCCTGCCAAGCCATGAACCCTAACTGGCTTATCCGTGTGGACTCCCCAGATGAGGTAATGGGAGCAATATATCCCCTGCCTCCTGCAGTTTGTTGGGTTTTTTGTTTTTGTTTTGATTTTTGATGGGGAGGGAGGGAGGACTCTGTCATTTGGGGGAATGTGATAGAAACTACCCAACAAAGTACATGAAGTTAGCCTCATAAATTACAAAATGAAAGGATGGTTTCAGTGCTGGGCTGGTCAATGCTTATCAACCGGCTCTCTGCCCCACCTCCCAGCCCTCCTTTTTAGCATCTGCTGATTTCCATGATGGAAATATTCCCACCATAGCCAGCCACAGACTCCCCACGTGGAGCTGGGAAGAGACATGCCCATGGTGGTGCCCTTGAATTTCCACCTCACAGACAGGAGAGACCGGATGACCTCAGAGACAGACTGCGGCCAAGTAATTGTGAAGGCATGGATTGGAAGTATCCATTGCTTTTGTTTTTAAATATAGTTTATCCCATTTTAAATTTCAATTATTTTAATCTAACTTATTTTACTGTTTGGTAACAGTTGGGTGTAACAACCAGCTCGCAAAATTCCTGAAAAGTTAACACAAAATTCCTGAGAAATTCTCACAAACCAGGGCTCTTCGGCTCTAGAGTTCCGCCAAGGCCTTAGAGTTCTGTTGGCTGGGTGGCGATAAAAAGAAAAATGAATTTTTGTCAAAGATTGAAAACAAAAACAAAGAAACGCTTTCAATTGCGCCACCTTGTGGCACTACCTAACAGCACCACACCCCCCTGCCATCCTAAGTCCCCCACCAAGTCACGGGGTAACTATCGGGGTGACCAAACATCCAGGTTTGCTTGGAAAGAGACCTTGTTTGTGCTCAGTGTCCTGGCTTAACTCTGAAGAGCACCTTTTTTTCAATGTCCCCAAAGTGTCCTGGTGTGATCAATAAGTAATAGACTCACCCAGTCTACCTGCTGGTAGAGTGTAACCTGCTTGAGGGCAAGGCACTCGCTTATTTACTCTGGCATCCCTTAGGCCAAGGAGGCCTGCAGGGATACTTGTCAAAGGAGCAGTGAAAGTTAAGGCTACACGACAAGTTTCCGGCCTTGTTTGTTCCTCGGCTTGCCCCTGGGATTTGGCCATCTTTTCGTTCTGCAGAGGTTTTGAGTGTAATGTGATGGCCCTGGAATCCCTGACCCTGCTGTCCTCATCTTCGTGCATAAAAAGCCAGGCTGATAGACGTCAGAGCCTTGTCTCCCAGGGAGCGTGAGGCAGCCAGAGGGTGTTGGTCTGGCCATCTGGTGCAGGAACAGTCGAGCCGTGTGGGAGCCCAGCTGGCACGGGGATCCTTGGCTGTCCCCAGCAAACAGCATGGGGAGGAGAGCCGTGGGATCAATAGTAATTTCCTTCAGAAGAACGGCGATGTAGTGTGGTTGGCAATGACATTGGGCTTTCCCTGGCACGGAGGTCTCTAAATGCACTTGGCCCTCTTAGCTAGGAAATGAACTTGCAGCACAACGCTGGACAGGGAAGGGAACAAGGACAGGACTTTCTTGGCCTGAACCCAGGAGACGTTGCCAGGTTGGCTGTGGCTGCAAGTTTTCTCTGTGCTTGCGTGTCATCAGCATGAGCCACGTAGACACTTGGAGGCACTGACAGGGAGGAAATCGTGGAAGCTGGGACGTTCCCATGGGCCCGTTCCCATGGGTCAGGCTTGAGTTGCCCATGACAGGAGGAGGAGGAGTTTGGTTGGACAGGGAGGAGGATGTGGCAGTGTACCACCTCGGATCCCTTCTTCAGGGTGGAATTGCCCTTGGCTGATGGGGGCTGAGCCGCCTTGCCCAAAGTAGTGCCCTACCCCTCCACTTTCTGGCTGGCAACTCATACTCAGTGACTGTTCTATGGTGGGGGCGGGGAGGCATACAAGGAGTCATCCCCCCCCCCCGCCCCCGGCAAAGTCCAGACATCTCTGAAGGACCATCCAATTCTGGAACTTTCTGTGGGGTCAGCTGAGCCCTCTATTGCAACTGCCCTGTAGTTCTGCTTCTCCCTCTGTCCCATCCTGTCGCCTGCCTCCCACACAGTTGTTATTCCTGAGAGTGCCCCGATCAAGCACTGGTCTCTATCTCAGAAGCCATCTCCCAGGCAACATGACAGAAGCGGGGGTGGGGTGGGAGGGACAGTTCTTCTCCTGGGAGACAAACAGCCTGAAGATGGACATGGAAGGTAGACAAGCGGGCCAGGAGGGAGCGTCTCTTCTTGGAAGCCTGGCCCTGGGATGCAAACCAGGAGAATTCTGGGAAGCAGATCCTTCATCCCTTCTTTTTGTGCTCAGGGAAGATTCCTCACACAAAGGTCTTGCATTCCTATAGTTAGGACAGGAACGTGGCCCGGAAGCATTACTTTCAGCTGCCTGGTCTGGCGTTTCTTAATTTAATTGCTATTTCTCAGCAAATGGGCCTGCATTTCCCCCTGGCCTCTTATTTCCTCACGTTGTTGCTGTGCTCTGTTTTGAGCTGCAAGTGAGAAAAAATAAGCACTTGGAGGCCAGGTTCCCTTGGCTGACCAGGGCTACAATGATGAGCGAATTCCTTAACCCTGGGGGATGATGGGCTAGTGCATAGAAAGAGGTGGACTGGGTCCTCTAGAGCTTCAGCCCTGTCCTAAAGCTAACTTCACAGGCAGCAGCCTAACAGAAGAAGCCAGCTTACTGTTCAGGGTGTCCATTTCCCAGATGGAGAAACTGAGGTCAGAAGGGGAACTGACTTGTCCACGTTTACCAAGCGACAACTGGAGACCCTGAACCCTGATTTTCTGGTGCCCCAGCCCTGCTCCAGCAGATCTCACGACAACATGTGCTGGTTTCTGAACTTCCCGGGGATTTAGCCTTGCTGATTCTGCAGCCAGTGTCCCCAGCCTCCCCAAACGGTATGAAGAAGGCAGCGGTTTTGGGGTGTGGCCAGAGCTGCCTCCGGGAGCCCAGAGCAGCCAGGAACTGCTCCTGTTTGTTCCCAGGCTTTCCAGAAGGGCACCTCCCTCCTCCCCGCTGATGTCAGCCGATGACGTCTGAGCTGCATTCAGGCCATGCTGTCATTTGTCCCATGCTCATTCAGCTGATTAAAAGTCATCAATTGTTTTTTAAGCCACCAGCAGGAGAGCCACCAGGCGCCATTTGTTATTGCCCGGCCATGCTGTGAGATGCTGTTTAAACTCACTGAGCAAAGCTTTCGGAAACCAGAGGCCAAAAGCGGTTTTGGAAGAAAGAAAATAGGAGAGAAATGAGTGGGCCCACATCTTTGCCGGGAGGAACAATCGAGCCAGGCAGCTGAGGGGCTGGTCCCCCTTTTAGCCGCTCCCACGCCGTTCCTTTCAGGGGCCTTTCTCTTGAGGCCAGAGCTACAGGAGCTCCCTTGGTCTTCCTGCCTGCAGACTAATCTCCACAGCGGCTCACAAATGTTCACCTGGGCTCTTTGACCTTCAAGTGACACCCTTGCTTTTTGGCCAGCAGACGTTTCCAGAATCCTACTAGCCCTGCTCAAACCACCGCAGTGCCTCCCTATTGCCTGTTGCCTGGTATTTGAGGTTTCCACTATATGGCCCAGACCTTCCTAGCCACTGTCCCCCAGTTCCGTCACACCTTTCCACCTCCCCAGACCCTTGCTCTTGGTTCAAGTTCTCACTTCAACTTGAAACGCTGTGTTGCATCCAGTCCTGTCCCTAGCTCTTTTAAGGCCTGTAGGCCTCCCCAAGGACTGTTTAGGAGCTCAACTTGTCCTGGTGTCTTCCCTGAGGCCACAAATCCAGATCCTCTTTGCCCCCATATAGCCACAGGTGGAGTACATGCCACGGATGCCTCCCTCATCTGGGTCCCCGTGTGTTTAGCATTTCTGCGCCCACAGCTGCCAGCACCTGTGTCTCTGTGCCTGGGGGCTCTCCCGGGCGGCTTGAGCCCTTTCTGCCCTCATGAGCAGGCAGACCCTGCCGAGGATTCGTGCTCCCTGGGAGCAGCTTCAAGCAAGGGTTGAGGAGGAGCTGGTGGAGAATACCCTAGTTCCCTCGCCCTGTGGATGGAATATTCTGGAGTGATTGTTCTGTGTCAGCTCTCAGAGGTCCCCAGTGGGACTGAGCCCCGTTACCCATGGCAGTCACCTGCTCACGAGCCGCGTTTCCTGTCCTGCCTCCTCCCAGATCAATATTGACACTCAGACTCTTATCTCAGGGTCTGCTTCTGGTGGGGCCCAGACTTAGACCCACAGGTCACTCTGTTCTGGTCCTTTGTCCGGCTGAACCAGCCTTGGATCCTCTGTAGGTTCCAATATGGTGCCTGGCCCATAGCAGTTACCCCAAGGTCGGTGACCTGGAGATGGTAAACAAGTCAAATCTGTCTTAGAAGATCTTCTAAATGAACTGAGCAAACCTGTTTTCCGTGGATTGTTCTCTCTGCTCGAATATGTCTCCTCCTCTGTGCTTTGGCTCTGAGGCCAGGAAATCGACTTCCTTCAAGATCTAGCCCTATAGATGGCATGGTGGCGCACACCTTAATCCCAGTGACTCAGGAGGCCAAGGCAGGAGGATCATGAGTTCAAAGCCAGCCTCAGGAACTTAGCGAGGCCCTAAGCAACTCCGTGAGACCCTGTCTCTAAATAAAACACAAAATAGGGCTGGGGATGGGGCTCAATGATTGAGTGCCCCTGGGCTCCATCTCTGGGACCCCCCCCCCAAAGATTTAGCCCTATCAGGGCTTTCCCCAGCCCCCACCTCCACCCCGAGCCAGCCCACCTGACAGGAGAGCTTACCTCTCCAAATCCTGAATGAACTTCAATAGTGATACATGGTTCATTTTCTCTCTCCACTGGACTCTCCCATTCTCAAGGGTAAATCCCCAAATCCCAAGGGCTTCCTGTTAGTCACTTTTTCTATACCCAAGAGGAATCCGAAGGTCTGACTCCCTATAAACCAGGGAAGGCCAATGTCATTGGGAGAAGCAGCGTTTTTCTTTTTCTTTTTCTTTTTTTTCCAGCCATGGTTTATACAACTTGCAAATAGATGTCAGGCTTTTGTGTCCATAGGAGTAGGGGTGAGGGGGCACCCTGAGATGGGGGAACAGGTAGAAAGACCTCATGGCCACCACCTGCTTTGACCCCAGGAGCTTTTTAGCCCCATTCTTGGATTTCGATGAAATGTCCTGAGTGCCATAGAGGGACTGTCACTCAGGCTCCCGTTCTGTGGTCTTGCCAAAGCCAGGCTGGACCAACACAGGTCAAAGCACTTACATGAGAAAGGCTGGTGCGGACAGCGCTTCCAGACGGTTCCCCTGCTGGCCTCCTGCCTCAGTTCCAAGTCTGCATGGGGCGAGAAGCATGGGAGGCCAGGCGGAGGGGCCACAGGGGGGTTCTCTGGGCCCTGCAGTCACCCGCCCCCCCCCAGCACCTGGAAAGAGCATTCTGTCCTTTAGAGACAGTTTCCATTTCCACCTCTTTCAAAACAAAAGCCAGCCGGTAGGCCCCAGGCTACCCCATGGAAAAACAAACGCCTGAGGAGTGCCTCTCACATCTCTGCGACTTTTCCAGACCACAGATTGGGACTTGCTGATGGGTAGGCCTGGGTGGATTTATGGCAGGCCATCAGCAAGGGGATACTTGAGGCTGGAGGTGTGCCCCTCCAGTGACAGGGGCCAGTGGTGTGTCCACACCGTGGGCACTGGGCTGGTTGGGGAAGGGCCACAAGAAATGTCCCCCAGGCTCGGGACTCCCAGAGGAGTGGTGGGGAGGGGAAGGCCTGGCTTCTTTAGTGTGGATTGCTGTTACCCTGGAAACGGCCCTTCTGGCCTACAGGGCCTAATAACATTCCTCAAAGTTTTCAAGAGTTGTGAGTTTTGGAATGATTACATAAACGTGGCTTTGTGGGTGCAGGACTCAGCACTGGTAATGCTCCACCTCTGGAGTCAGGCGGCAAAGAAAAACAGCAGAACAAAGGACACAGTGCCGCCTGCGATTTAGAAAGACTTCAGGGTCGTGGAATTGTAGCTGCTGCTCGGGAAACTTCTGGGCTTCTCTTTCTCTGAGATGCAGCTGGAACTGGAGTAAACATTGGGGTATTTTAGAATGCCCTGGGCCTTCTAGGTGCTGGGCTTTCATATTATTCTTTAAACATTTGCTCTCTGGGTGGCTGTAGTTACGTGGTTAGTTGTCCTATTACAGAAGTATTCAGTAATGAACTGACCACATGAAATTTGTCCCCACCCAAATGTCCCTCCCTCTTTACTAACTGCATCCACCCTACCCTTGAACCTCCAGGATTACAGCCCAACAAGAGGCAGTGTCATTGTAAAGTGAGGTCAGAGTCAGGCACGGTGGTGCATGCCTGGAATCTCAGCAACTCAGGAGGCTGAGGCAGGAGGATGGCAAGCTCGAGGCCAGCCTCAGCAACTTGGCGAGAGCTGTTTCGAAATAGAATAAGATTAAGAAAGGGCTGGGGGTGCAGCTCAGCAGTGGAGCGCTCGCCTAGCAAGCATGAAGCTCTGGGTTTCATCCCCTGCACTGTGACAGGTGAAGTCCTGAGCTGCTGTATTGCCTGAAGTCATTGAGTATGGTGCTGGGGTATTGCAACGTGTCATTAATTGGGATCTTTTTGCAGAGGGGTGGGGGCTGCTGCAGATGGAACCCAGGGCCTTGCACATGCTCAGCACACTCTCTACCAACTGAACTACATCTTCAGTCTACACGGTCTCAAAAGAGAAGATCCATAGCAAGAGGCGTGATAGGAGGTTCCAGAAGTGGATACTTTGAAGAAGAAAGAACTAAGAGAAATCTTTGGGATAGCCCATGAAGGCCTTGAACCTTTTGGCCAAAATGTCCCTCTTCATGATAGTGTTTGAAAGTCAAGGGTGAATCGGAGGCTGTTGAGCTGCTAGATGATTTGATAGGGGGTGTGGGGGGGTAAAGAAAAACTTTGAACTCCCAACCAAACTTGTTTGCCCTTTGTGATCGCTAGCTAACACATGCACCATTGCACTTAGAAACTGCACGTTGACAAAGATAAAATAACCCATTTTTTTCCCCCAGCTTTATTGAGTTATGGTTGACAAAAAACTGTATGTATTTAAGTGTACAATATTTAAATACGCATGCACATTGTGCAATGACTACCACAATTGAGCTAATTAACATATTCATCAACCTCACATGGCTCTGTTTTGTGAGAACACTTGAGATCTATTCTCCTAGCAACTTTCATCACATTATTATTAACCAGAGGCTCCATGTTGTCTGTTATACATGCAAAACATACTCATCCTACATAATGGAAAATTTAGACCCTTTGACCCTCCCCTCCCCCACGCCTAGTAACCACATCCTACCACCATTGTATCATTTCTTTCTTTCCTTTTTTTTTTTCTTTTTTTTTGGTACTGGGGAATGAACCCAGCAGTACTCTACCACTAAGCTACCTTCCCGGCACTTTTAATTTTTGAATTTTCAGACAGGCCTCACTCAGTTGCTGAGGCTGGTCTTGAATTTGCGGTCCTCCTGCCTCAGTCTCCTGAATGGCTGGGATCACAGGCCTGGGCCACTGCACCCAGTATCATCCTATTTTCTCTCAGTTTTTTTTTTTTTTCATTCCATATAAAAGTAAGATAAAAAAAAAACCTCATTTTTTTTAATTCAAGTGTCATTTTCAAGATCAAGTCCCAGTTACAGTTTCCCCCACTATTTACTTGGAAACTTTGGTCTCTATTTTAAGTGTTTCCCCATGTTGGCTGACATCAGGGTGACAGTAGTTACAAGTATTTCCAGCAGCTGGTGAATGGGCCTGGGCTGGTGACTTTTCTGTGGTGGAGGGAGACGGGAAAGACTACAGAGGATAGAAGGATGTGGGTCACCTGCAGGATGGGGGACAGCATTCCGTGACTGAAGCTTCTTCAAATGTGGCTTGCCATCTCCTTGCGGACACCTCTTTTTCCATCTGCAGCCCTCTCCCCTATCTCAGTGGACAACTACCCCCCCCACACAAAGGCCCATGCCCTTGAGATGCCCTCTCAGACTTGACACCTGGTTGGCACCTAGCCCTTGGCAGTATTTTGCTGTGGCTGCTAAGGTGACTGCTTAGGCACAGGGGCAGGTAAGGCTGGAGGAGGCAGCCCCTCAGCTAGTTGCTCTGGTCTGCCCAGATGTTTTGTATCTATGTTTTTTGTTGCATAAAAGGGAAAAGATGGAGCAGCAGGTGTTCACAGGCTGTTTTACTTGAGAGCCCACCCATCTGCATTGTGTCTCCTCTCACCCTCCCTTTTCTCCCAAGGGTCTCTCCTGCAGGCTTCTGCTAGTGACCTTCCCGTGGCCCTCAGAGGGGAAGAAGAGAGAGCTTTTCCCAGTGGGTCCTAGCAGGGCCTTCATTACTGCCACCTCAGCCCAGGGTCTTGTTGGCTCAGCTTTAGAATTCCCTGGGGGCGGGCGGGGGGGAGGGGCTTTTTAAAAATTCTCCTTGCCTGGGCTCCACCTCATTCAAA
The DNA here is from genome assembly GCF_045843805.1 of Urocitellus parryii. Classification (NCBI taxonomy): domain Eukaryota; kingdom Metazoa; phylum Chordata; class Mammalia; order Rodentia; family Sciuridae; genus Urocitellus; species Urocitellus parryii. The sequence continues at coordinate 99,182,559 of NC_135547.1, forward strand.
TTAAATCCAAATCAATGAACTCTGAACTGGAGACTGGAGCATCACTGATTTCAAAAAGTCCCAAGTGAGACTGGTGCATGCCTGTAATCTCAGCTTCCAGGGAGGCTGAGGCAGGAGGACCACAAGTTTGAGGCCAGCCTCAGCAATTTGGTGAGACTCTGTCTCCAAATAAAGTTAAAGAAAGGGCTGGGGATGCGACTCAGTGGTAGAGGGCTCCTGAGCTCAATCCCCAGTAACACACACACACACTCACACACACAGCCCACAGATGATTCTGCTGTGCAGCCAGGTCTGAGGCCTGGCGGAACCTAACCGACTGAACTTTGGCACAGGGCATCCTCCCCTTGGCCTGGAAAAAGCCTGCAGGACACAGGGCTTGGCTCCAAGGACCTTTCCTTCCTGCGGTTGGGCTTGCTTGTGGAACTGGAGGTTTGGTAATTAATCACTCCTTCCCAAGTCTATTATCTGACCCTCCCTTTGTTATTCATCTTCTCCAGTGTTTACAGCTTCAGCTCCAACCTGGATCTATACACTCCCTCTTCTCACTTAACCCAGTTCTTTCCTTTGGGTACAGAATCAATGAGACAAAGAATTTCGAAATGCAAAGGCCCTAACTCAAGAACGAAGGCAGATATTCCTGGTCTTCCCAGACTCCTGAGGGGATGCGGAGAATGTAGGCAGGCCACGATCAGAGCTGGCTGGGAAGGAAATCATTCATTTGGGGGTTTTGCTTCCAGATTTGGAAGGAAGGCCCTGCTGCATTTTGGGAAGCATAAGATGTGCCCCATTAAACACTTGTCAATTGGCTTAGGACAGCCCTGGGGCTAGCCCAGGAACTTCTGGGGACAAGCACCCAGACAAGGACAATGAAGGGTACCTAAGTTGGACCTCCTACAAAGCAGAGGACCCAGCCACAGAGAAAGGAAGTGATCTCTGGAAGGCCACCCAGTGAGCTCTTGTTACAGCCGGACCTGAAACCCAGCCTGGCTGCTTCCCATGATTATTAAATTGATAGACATCAGGAGGTCCATGAACTTGGATGGGAAAAGAAAAATTACATCTTTATTTTTACTAACCTTTAACCAAAATTGAGCGTTTCCTTTAATGGATGTAGGAAACAAACTGCACTGATATTGGCAGTAGTTGTGATTTTGTTACTGCGTTAGTCCATTTTTCTTACTATAATAAAATTCCTGAGGCAGCCTACTTTATAAAGAAAAGAGGTTTATTTTGGCTCATGGTTTGGAGGTACGAGTTCTAGGGGTCACATCTGGCAATGGCTTTCTTGCTGGCAGAGTTCCAAGGCAGTGCAGAGCATCACATGCAGAGAGAGAGAGAGAGAGAGAGAGAGAGAGAGAGAGAGATTCTCTTCTGGTCTCTCTTCCTCTTCTTTTAAAGCTACTAGGGTGGGGGCTTCACCCTAACGATCTTGTCAAATCCAAATCCTAATTATTTCCCAAAGGCCCAACCTCAGATTAAGTTTCTACCCTCTTATAAACTTACAATGGAATTAAATTTCAGCATGAGTTTGGGGGGACTAATCATATTCAAATCATAGTAGTCACCACAAGGAATCACAAATATTTTATACTACATTAGTTATTGTGGGAATCTCAATACCATTTACACTCACTCATCACTGTTTTGAAATTACAGCAGTTGTTTTGCTTCATTTTTAATGCATTAAATAAAAACACATAAATGACTACTATATCATCATTTTTTTGTGTGTGTGTGTTTGTGTATGTATGGTACTAGGGATTGAACCAAGGGGCATTCTACCACTGAGCTACATCCCAGCCATTTTATTTTTTATTTTGAGACAGAGTCTTGCAAAGTTGCTGAGGCTGGCCTCTAGCTTATAATCCTCTTGCCACAGCCTCCCGAGTAGCTGAAATTACTGGCTTTTGTCACCCAATGTTTTGATATCATTAATGTAGCAATATTAATGATTTGTTTGCAATTCTATGGCGTTTTCATTGTTACTGGGGTTTGGGGGGTTTTTTGTTTGTTTGGTGCTGGGGATGGAGCCCAGCACCTCATGCATGCTAGGCAAATAATCCACCACTGAGTTACCGGCCCAACTCTCCATACCTTGGTATTTTATTGTATGTGTTGTTCTAAAAAGGGGTATCAGTGGGCTTCACCAACCTATGAAGAGTCCAGGGCACAAACAAAATTATGACTCCTTTGTAAGCACAGGTCTCATAAACACACAGGAAGTCTTCTGCAGTCCACTCAGTTTCATGGTGATTAAGAGTTCGGTGTGGTGACAACAGACCCGTGTTTCCTTCTTAGCTGTCATTCAATCTCTTGGAACTTCAGCCTCCTTGCCCATGAAATAGAGGTAACAGCAGCCCCCCCTTTCAAGGATATTGTGAGGATGAGCAGGAACTTACAGTGTTTGGCCCAGGGCTTGGACGAGGGTATGGTTTCCTGCATGCCAGTGGTGGCCGTCACACATGGATGTGTTGGGGAACGAGTTGGCAAGAATCCTTTCTTTATCTTGGCCAACTCAAAAGAAAAAAAAGATCTTTGCTAATTTGTCAAACTTTTGCAAACCTCACTTCCCAGATATTGAAAAATATTGTCTGAGACCAGATGGCCTAAAATGATGTTTTCAATTACATGAAAACATTTTTTAAAAAATCAAAGTATAACTTATATCATAAAGTGTACTAATCTTAAGTATACAATTCAGTACATTTTACATATGTCTGGATGCATGTAATCATCTTCCAGATCAAGATATAGAACACTTCCAGCATTCTAGAAGGTTCTCTTTTGCCCCTTCTCAGTCAATGTTAGTGCCCTCCTTAACCACTATTGTTTTTTTTTTTTTTTTTTTTTTTTTTTTTTGTGGTGCTGGGGATTAAACCCAGGGCCTTGTGCATGTGAGGCAAGCACTCTACCAACTGAGCTGCATCCCAGCCTCTTAACCACTATCTTGAGTTCTATTACCATTGATAAATTTGGCCTGTTCTGGAAGTTTACATAAATTGAATCAGAATATAGGCACTCAAGCTTTTTTTCACTCCATATAAAACCTGTGAGGTCCATCTATGATTTTTTTGTTGTTGTTGTTGGTACCAGGGATTGAACTCAGGGGCACTCAACCACTGAGCCACATCCCCAGCCCTATTTTGTATTTTATTTAGAGACAGGGTCTCACTGAGTTGATTAGCACCACACTTTTGCTGAGGCTGGCTTCGAACTCATGATCCTCCTGCCTCAGCCTCCTGAGCTGCTGGGATTCCAGGTGTGAGCTACCACACCGGGTCTATCTATTTTTTGCATATATTAGTAGCTCTTTTTCATTGCTAGATGGTAACCACAAATTTACATATCCATACCCCTACTGATGAACATTTGGGTGGTTTCCATTTTTCCCCCTTTTATCTTATGAATAAAGTTGTTATTCCCAAGTTCTTACATGGGGAAATGAACTCATTTCTCTTGAATGTTCGTAGGACTGGGATTCTTGGGTTAGAATATTTGCATGTGTTCAGTTTGAGTTTCAATTCCATTTTGTAAGATGTCATCTATAAAGAACGAGGCTTAGAGAAGGCAGCAGGTGGGATAGTTGAGTCTTGAACAACGGTTTCCCCAAACTAGCCTTCCCAGGTAGCAAAAAATTCCAATGTCAAACTTAAAAAAAAATTGATTTCATTATTGTTATTAACAAGTAGATTTTGTTTGCCGATCATGGCTTCCTAGTTTGGATGGAGAAATGGGCTGGGAGTGAACTAGAAGAAAGAGGAACACAGCAATGAGTCTATCAAGGAGCTGGTGTGGGCTACTGAGATATCTCTGACCAGGCCAAGTTGGTCAGCAATCCCTAGAGAGAGAGGTCGCCTCCTCTTTGCCCCCACCCTCACCCCTACTAGGCAGTAAATCCCTTTTACTACCAGGGTCCTGCCTCTTACCAAAAAACTTCACAGGAGTGAGGTTTTTGGTGAACCCTAAGTCTGGGGCCTTTAATTAAACACACTAGGCTTTATACTTAGCTCCTTCTTAATTAGGATGCTTGGTGCCAGGCAGGATTTTTCTAGAACTGTGATTCTCAAAGTGTGACCAGCTGCGTCAGCATTACATGGGAGATTGTTAGAAGCAGCCTTTCCTGGATCTCACCCCAGGCCACAGAATCAGAAACTTGGGGCCCAAGAATGGGGGTTCCAACGAGCCCTCCAGGGGGAGTCTGCTGTATACTCTAGTGTGACACTGGATCTACCCTGGCTTACATCGTGCCGTCACTTTGAGATCACCTGGGGATTCAAAAAAAATATTGATACCCGGTTTACCCCCAGAGATGCTGATGTCATTAATCTGGGATGTGGCCTGTATCTATTTGTTTTCTGTTACTATAACAAAATACCTGAAACTGGGTAATGTGCAAAGAACAGAAATTTACTTGGCTTATGGTTCTGGAGGCTGGGAATTCCAAGAGCACGTGCTGGCCTGGGCTCGGCATCTGGTGAGGGTCTTCATGCTTCATCATAACATGGCGGAGGCATTACATGGTGAGGTAGAGCAGGTGTGCCAATGTGTCTTCCACTTTTTTCTTTTCTTTTCTTTCCTTCTCTTCTCTTCTCCCCTTCCTTCCTTCCTTCCTTCCTTCCTTCCTTCCTTCCTTCCTTCCTTCCTTCCTTCCTTTATTTCTTTCATTTCATTTTAAAGACAGGATCTAGTTAATTTGCTCAGGTAGGTCTTAAACTTACGCAATCTTTCGATCCTCCCATCTCAGCTTCCCCAGTAGCTGGGACTATAGGTGTGTGCCACCAAGTCTGGCCTCTTCCTCTTCTCATAAAGCCACTAATGCCACCATGGGGACTCCACCCTCATGATCACATGGAAACCTCATTACCTCCCAAAGGCTCCACAGTCAAGTGCCATCAACATATGACTTTAGAGATTGTTGCCAAGACAGAAACTTTTGGGGGACACGTTCAGATCACAGCACCTGGGTATATAGATTTTTAAAGGTCACCAATCAATTCCAATGTGCCACCAAGATGGGAAACCTGGGATACAGCGCTTTTGTTCTATGATTTCTACACCAGGGCCTCCAGACATTGAGAGACACTCCCTCTGCTTCCTGTGGTCTGGATTTAAGGCCTGGGGGATGTGGACCCAGTGTCGTAGGCTGGAACCAGCTTCTACCTACATGCCAGAGGACACTGCATCTCTTCTCAGTTCTGGGTTCAGTGATATTGCATCACAGCAGCTTGAAATTGGCTATGGCAGGAATATTTACACCGTAGGAATGGGTAAGTGCGGTCAATCAGGGCTATTAGCCCTCATTGCTTTCCCACCCGACCTGTCTTGTGCTGCTGCGGTGGAAGCCAGGGCCTCATGTATGCTAGGACAGTGCTCTACCACTTAGCCACGCCCCCAGCCCTGCGACTTCCTTACTGGCTTTCTTCGGGAAGGTCTCCTGTTGGGGGCACCCAGCCATGGGTCTGGATAGGAAAGGGCTTAGGTTAAGCAAGGTTCACTCTGCTAGCCAGAGGGCTCAATACAAATGGGAGGAGGACAAATGATACAAATGATGAGGAACAATCTAGAATGCATGGTAGCCCTTAGGAGCAAAATAGAGGTAAAACTTGGTGACAGGCCTATTCATAAAATTTGGGGAAGCCAGTACAAAATGAAGATTCAAATTGAGTGTGGTGGCTCACACCTGTAATCCCAGTGACTTAGGAGGCTGAGGCAGGAGGATCGAAAGTTCAAAGCCAGCCTCAGCAACTTAGCGAAGCCCTGAGCAACTCAGTGAGACCCTGTCTCTAAATAAAATAGAAAAAAAGGCTGGGGATGAGGCTCAGTGGTTGAGTGTCCCTGGGTTCAACCCCCAGTACCAAAAAAAAAAAAAAAAGGAACCCTTTCTTCTGCCCACTCAGCCATTCATGGAGTTTTGTGTTTGCTGCTTAATGTGTGTTTCTCCTGGGACAAGTACAGCCCCCCACAGGTGCCTCTGGTCTTGCCTCACCATTGATTCTGTATCGGCAGCCCACCGGTTACAAGGATCCCTCTTTTTCTAGCCAGACCTATAAGGTAGAGGGCGGGGGACAGAGTCTCCTCTTCCCTAGAAGTGCTGTGGGAGAATGAGCCCTGAGAGATTGCAATCTAGGATGGGGGCGGGTCACGGGCTCCCTTTGGCCAGGGACCTGCTGAACGCTGTCCTGGAAGCCTGTCTCCACTTCTGTCCTCCTCCAGGAATAGAGAGCCTCAGTGGTTGCTGGCTGGGTGGGAGGAGGTGAAAGAGGAGGCTGGGTGGGACCAGGGCATCTGTGGGTGACCAACAAACAGCTAAGGGACTGTGCCAAGGAGGCTGCGAGGTGGCAGGAGATGGGACTGTGCCCACAGCTCATGCTTCTTTGTCCCATTGGACTTTACTGACCAAAAACCAAAGATATAATCTCCTTCAGTGTCTGCAGGGGATTGGTTCGAGGATCCCTACCCCCTAAAACCAGGATAGCAAAATCCCCAGATGCTCAAGTGTCTTATATAAGGTGCCAGAAAATTTGCATAGAACCCACGTACACCTTCCTGTATACTTTAAATCATCTCGAGATTACTTCTAATACTCAATGTAATGGAAATGCTATGTAAATAGTTGCTATACTGTATTGTTTAGGGAATGACGGAGGGAAAAAGAAAAAAAGTCTGTATGTATTCAGTCCAAATGCTGAATATTTTCCATTTGCAGTTGGTTGAATCCCCAGGTGTGCAGCCCAGGGGTACAGAGGGCTGGCTACCCACCATGGGGCATTCCACCCCCAGCACAGGACGCTTCTGAGCATGGGCCATGTGTGGCTGCCCTATTGACATGCCTAACAGAGCTGGCCCTGCACCGTCCTATGGTTCAAGCTTAAAAGGTCTCGCTGCTCAGGACCTGCTCCTAGGGGGCTTGCTGTTCCTTTTGCAGTCCTTGTTCTCCGGCTCAGAGTTAGCTCTGCTAGCCAGACACCCATCCTGGGCAGCGGGGTCCTGGGGAATACATTCAACTCACGCCTGCACGAAAGTAGGACACGATGTAGCCGTTATTGATTTTCCTATAAAGAGTGAACTTTCTATTAAAACAATCACATAAATTATTTAACTAAACCTCACATAGCAGTCTATGGTAGTATATAACCAGGAGAGACAGGATCACGCAAGCCCTTGAAAGAGAACCAGAGCCCGTACCTTCACATGACTTGAGGGGCTTGCAGAGGGGGGGGGGGTCATGACTTAACTTAATAAATCTATTTTTTTTTTCTCCAGAGCTTTGGGATTACACATGATCCTATCCCTTCTGTCTCTGCAACTGCTTTCGAGGCAGCTTGGGGATCGGAAGCCACTATATTGGAAATGAGGACATCTTCTATTCATTCCATCCTCATTATCCCCATCACCCTGATTTTGCAAAGAGCAATGGCTGCCCCCTGCAGCTAGGGGGGCTTTCTCAGCTGCAGACTGTCCCCATTCCCCTGATCCCTCTTTTTTTTTTTTTTTTCCTCCTGCTTTGGTCAGAAGAGAATGGGCATAGAGAGCAAAATGCTCCTCATTTCCAAAATGTTGCACAAACCCCTCTCCGACTGCCACCCTCCCCTGAGCAAAAGATTTCCTTGGAAACTCTAACTCATTCTCCCACTGTTCTGCTGGCCTGGGTTAAAAAAAAAAAAACACCCCCTTTTTTTGTATCAAACAGCTACAGGTTAAGTAGCCAGTATTCTTAACAGCTTAAAACTAGCTTCAGGTCTTTCAGAGTTTTAAAGGAACTTTTACCACTGGTCCTGTAAACATGTAAAATTATAGTGCGTTTGAATGAAACAAGACCAGGTTAAAAAAAAAATTATACAGTTATATAATAGTTCCTTCACATGCGCACTTTCTCTTTTGGAGACCCGGGTGTGAAAAGAAAAGCCATTTACTTCTACCCAGGAGGAGGGTGTTAACCTAACTCAACTGACCCCAGAGAAGCTGTTACCATCTCTGCCTTTTGTCTTGAGCTGTCTTGGGTGGAGGGCCGCTGCACCTGGGGTTAATTGCCCAGTCGTAACTCTGGTCGTTAAAATTCAAGAGGTGCGCGCTGTAAGACACTTGAGGTAGATAAACTGTCCTGTAACTTTTTATATATGGCACCCTACCCCCCGCTTTGGGTTCCCACACTACTGTTGGCCTAAGCCAATTAGAACTTGGCAAAGAGGCCAGGCCTGATTTCTTAGCTGGGATTCTGTTGGGAGGCACCAGGAAATGTCCCTTCTGTGCTGCCAACCACAAATTGGTTGCTTTTGTTAGTTAAAATATAAAAGTACCTCTTCGTTTTTCCTATATTTCCAGTATCCTTTTAAATTAAGATCTTGTTTTTTATTATAATTTTTTTCCTGTTGAACTTTGGGGTTTATCTCCAAGCTCATATGAAACGAATCCCTCCTCTCTGCCAAAAAAATAAGAGCCCAGAAGGTTCTCCCCTTCTGGCCCCAAATTTTCAAACTGGTCAGCAGTCTTATTGGCTCTGTTGCTTGGTGTCCTATACTTCTCTGGTGTGAGCATCTTGTGAGCCCTTGAAAGAAAAATGGAGAATGATGGCTGGGCGCAGTGGTGCATGCCTATAATCCCAGCAGCTCAGGAGGCTGAGGCAGGAGGATCTCGAGTTCAAAGCCAGACTCAACAACAGCGAGGTGCTAAGCAACTCCCTGAGACCCATCTGTGGGGAAGCTCTGATTTCCCTGGCTGGGTTCCTTCCATTGTGTAGAGCTGCACCCCAAACAGATGAGATTTGTAGCACTGAGAAAGAAATAAGCAGGAGAGCCCAAGGTGAGGGAGTAAGGAAGCCATGATGGGGGATGGGGTGAGGTGGAGGATGCCACATACAAACTCTTTAGCTTTACTTGCTTCTAGTTACTGGCTTTCATCACTGCTTTTAGAAGTTGCGTAGCTAAATGATCAAGTAAATAGGCCCCTACTAGCTTTGCTATATAGATAACACTGCTGATGTATGGTCACTATGGCAACGATTATTGAAGTTGTTTTTCAGGAACTGGGAGGTAGCCTTTATTAGTTCCAACTGGTCGAAATCGCTGACCCCTGCACTTTGGCCTGTGTAGGTGTCTGATGTGTGAATTTTTGACGTCAAAGGACCAAAACTCCACCCACGGGTCATCTTAACACTGCCATTTTCTGAACCCATATCCTCTGAAGAGCCATGAATTTGGGGTATGTGTTCCCAGACCCCTGATGTCTTTACTCCTAGTCGCTTTTCCCCATGCTTAGGACCACATGCTTCATTAGCCCATAAAGCCTGTACCCAGGGAGGTGAATTTGAGACTTGTTCTGGAATCTCTATGAGATTGGAGCTTTGTGAATAAATCTTCTTTTGCAAAACTCATCCTTTTAGGGATGGGTATACTTCACAGTGGGCACGACAGGTCTGCTTCAGTTACAAGCAGGGAACCTGCTTTACTTAAATTGGAAAGAAATTACATGTCATGAGTCCTTCCATCACGGCCATGTCCTCTCCCCTCAGTACGTTGAAACCAGTCCCTACGAGAATATTTACACCATGAGAATTGGCAACTGCTACCAATTGGGGCTTTTTGCTTTTTCTCTTTTGAGAGGTGGGAGCAGTTGAGCAACTCAACAGTCTAGTGATACTCAGCTTCCACCCCCATCTGTGTGCCTTCCCCTAGGGAAGAGGCTAGAAAGCTGAATGACCACCTTTGCCAGACTCCCTTGCAACTAGGGTTCAAGATTGCAAAAGAGTTTCCATCCAGTAGATGTGTTTGCCCCCATTGCTTAGGCTTTGGAAGATGGACGAAAACTGGAGATCATATTTCGGAATCTTCGGCAGGCCTTCAATACGTAAGCAAGTTTGTAGAGACATGGAATTTTCTGCAGCAGCATTCTGATAGCCAGGGTCTGGCTTTGTGGGTGGTGAGAATTGGCAGTAGCCAGTCTCCATGTTTTGATTGTCTGAACTGGATATCAGCAGCTTTTTGACCTTTATATCACAGTTCTGGCTATGTTCTTGAATTCATTAATCCCAATGGAGACTTCTTATCTCCACTTTTCTGATTGTGACTGTTATGGTTTGGATATGAGTTGTCCCTTAAAAAAACCATGTGTTAGGCAATGCAGGAATGTTCTGAAGTGAAATAATTAGGTTATAAGAGCTGTGACCATTTGGTAGATAATTTGAGAGGATTACTGTGTGGTAACTCTACGCAGGTGGGGTGTGGCTGGAGGAAGAAGGTCCCTGGGGACATTTCCTTGGGGATTATATTTTGTCCCCGCTCCTTGCTCTCTCCCTCTTTTCCCTGGATGCTATGAGCTGACAGCTTTCCCTCACCACACCCTTGTGCCATGACGTTCTGCCTCACCTGGGGCCCAGAGATGATGCTAGCAACATTCATTTCCCTGGGTTAAGTCCTTTTCTGTTAAAATACCCAAAGCAGGGTCTGTTCCCTGCAGTGAAGTCTGCCATTCCCTGGCACCTGGATTTTGCTAGGGTGTTCATTTTGAGGACAAAAGAAATTTTGTTTGAGGTATAGAATATGCATATGTATATCTCTATCTATTATACACACACACATATGGCTATCTATCTTAGATAGCTAGATAAAATTACATTTCTTAAGGGCTAAGACCAGTGGGAGGAGCCTTTTCATAGTGTAATACACCAGAAATGGTCAATAAATAGCTGAATCAATGGATGGATTGGCTAATGGATGTGAATGATACTGGGGTATTATTATTGAGCTCTGAACTTGAATTCCTGCCTAGCTCTTCTCTGATCCCCTCTCCTCTGTCTAGCATTGTCTAGCAGAAAAAGTGTCAGCCCTGGGCTCAAACTCCAACTCTGTACTCATTTTATGATTTAGAAGGTGCCCTGTAAGTAGTTTTCTCATCTTTAATATTGGGGCTAATGTTAATAAGAGCTACTTTTCAGGGTTATTGGAAGAATTAAAATTAGACTCATTGGACCTGTCCCAGCCACTTTAAAAAATTTTCTTTGGTACTGGAGATTGAACTTGGGGGCACTTTATTTAGACACAGGGTCTCACTGAGTTGCTTTATGCCTCTCCATTGCTGAGGCTGGCTTTAACTTGCAATCCTCCTGCCTCAGCACACCTGTGATCCCAGCGCCACTCTTCACTCACCCAGCCAGGATCAGGCACTAGGGCGCACTCCCTGGAGTCATGTGACCTTCATGGTAACTCTTGCCTCTCCCCATCCCCCCAACCTGCTTGCTTTGAGTCCTGGGGCCAGTTAATTCACTTCTTAAAACTCTATTTCCTCATCTGTCAAAGGAATAAAGAGAACAAATGCCTTCCTCAATCAGGTGCTGTTGGATCAAAGTGTGTGTATATAGTATTTTATGTGCTTATGTCATCAGCATCACATAGACTCATCTGTAAAATGGGAATGATGGGCTAGTCAATTACAGCATTGTTGTCAGAATCCCATTAGAAGCCTGGCAAGGTGGTGTATGCTTGTAATCCCAGAGGCTTGGGAGGCTGAGGCAGGAGGATCTCGAATTCAAAGCCAGCCTCAGCAATAGTGAGGTGCTTAGCAACTCAGCGAGACCCTGTCTCTAAATAAAATATAAAGTATGGCTGGGGATGTGGCTCAGTGGTTAAGCACCCCTGGGTTCAATCCCTGGTACCCTCCCAAATATATATATATATATATATATATATATATATATATATATATATATATGGTCTGGGGATGTGACTCAGTGGTTAAGTGCCCCTGGGTTCAATCTCTGGTACCAAAAAAGAAAAAAAAATTAAAAATTCATTAGAAAATACAGTGTCTGGCATGAAATAAATGTTTAATACATGGTAGCTCTTATTATTAGTAGTAATGACACTCAAGAATGACTTTGATAAACAGCTTCTATCTCATTGGCAGAAAGAAGAACTACAGTCTAATTGTTCTGGATCCAAACCATTGTTTGTGACAGGGATTCCCCAGATTGCACCTGGTACTTGGCTTCCAACCCCAGCAACTAATCACCTGGGTCACCTTGGAGCACATTTTGCACTAGTCAAGCCTGGAGGATTCATTAGGAAGTCTCATGATCAAAGACTAATGACTTTTAAAAAACCATTTAGGTGAGTGTTTAGTTATCATTGTCTTCAATTAGAAAAAAGATTCTTCTGGTAGAGATTATTTGGGCCCTGATTGATGACCTGGAACCACACTGGCACCTTGATCACTCAGTCGTCTCAAAGTTACCTGGCCCCTAGGGGACCCGCTGGCAGCAATCAGAGCCGGGTGGTGGGGAATTCCAATGGGGACACTGGTTCTGATTCAGCTCAGTTTCAGGAGAGAATATGAGTCCCGACTCCAGCTCCATTCAATGTGAACTCTGCGTTTCCATCCCTCGATGACGACCTTGAGAAATGACGTGCCAGGAGCCAAAGGGAAGCAGCATTTAGGAAGATGTTTGGAAGTATGTGCTGCTCTTCTTCCACATGGGGAGTTCTTTATTTTTCTTAGATTTGATGACACTTTGAGAATCTAGTAAAAGTTGGGACCTACTCCCTGGAGAAAACACGTCTGTGCACAGTTTCACCTTTGACACTGAGGACTCCTGACCCCCTGAGTCCTAATACATGGCTTCCAAGCTCTGAATCTTTGCTTTAGATACTCCAAATATGGTGCAGGTGAAGCCACCCAGTGTGAAGCCCCTTCCCCTTCCCCCAAGATGTTTCCCCCTGTTATGGTTTGAATGTGAGGTGTCCCCCAAAAGCTCACATTCGAGACAATGCAAGAAGGTTCAGAGGAGAAATGATTGGGTTATAAGAACCTTTACCCAATCAGTGAATTGATCCCCTGATGGGATGAACTGAGTGGGTGACTGGAGGCAGGTGGGGTGTGGCTGGAGGAGGTGACATTGGGGGCATGGCTTTGGGGTCTATATTTGTACCTGGAGAGTGGAGACCATTCTCTCTGCTTCCTGATCTCCATGTGAGCTGCTTCCCTCCACCACACTCTTCCTCCATGATGTCCTGCCTCACCTCCAGCCCTGAGGAATGGATTCTGCTGTCTATGGACTGAGACCTCTGAAACTGTGAGCCCCAAATAAATCATTCTTCCTCTAATATTGTTCTTGTCTGTCCTGTCATTATAGCGGTGAAAAAGCTCACTAAAACACCCCCAAACAGTATCATTGCTCTTGTTGCCATATAGGAATATGGTGACATGCGGGTGAGACGTTTTGGTGCATTTTCTTGCTGTGTGTGATTTTAGGAGGTTGTTCACTGTTACAGTTTGGATACGAGGTGTTCCTCAAAAGCTCCTGTGTTAATGCAGGAGTATTTGGAGATGAAATGATCACATCCTGAGAGCTGCAACTTCATCAGTGTATCCTAGGTTGAGTGGCCTGACTGGGTGGTTACTGTAGGCAGGTGGGATGTGGCTGGAGGAGGTGGGTCACTGTGGGCATGTCCTGGAAAGGTACATCTTCCTCCTGTCCCCTTCCCCTCCCTCTTTCTACTTCCTGGCCACTGTGAGTGGAGCAATGCTCCTTCACCATGCCCTTCCAACCATGCTGTTCTGCCATCTTGGGCCCAGAGTAATGGAGTTGGCCAACCATGGACTGAATTTCTGAAACCAGTTAAGGCTCAAAATAAATTTTTCTTCCTATAAGTTATTCTTAGAAGGTATTTTGGTCACAGCAATGAAAATCTGACTCATACATTCAGGATATCATTTTATGGTAGTCTATGGTCAAAACTCGCCTCCCTGGTCTCCATGTTGGGAGAGGTTGAGCTTTTCCTGCTTAGTTTTATATCACTGATTCTGCAAATTACAGTTATGACTTTTTCACCCAGGCTGCTGGGGAACTCAGATTCAGACTTCCATTTGGCCTCCAGAGAGCACAGAGGGTTTTGTGGCAGATATTTTGAGTCACCTCCCTTTTATCGCCATCTTACCTTCTTATTCTCGTTTTTCCTTTACCTCATTTGTTCTTATTTACTTGTGATTTGTTTTATGCTGTTCTATTGTATGCATCTTTGTAAAACTTAAATACATCTTTGGAACAAGGCAGATAGAAATCAATAAAAATGTAGAGTGGCTAATGGAAGTTCTGGATAGCTTTCTTCTTGCAAAAACAATTGTCCCTGAACATACAGGCTGGGATCCTGAGGTCACGGAGGGGAGTTGAGGAGGGAGATGAGAGGAACATCAATGGCTCTGGGTAGGAAATCTACCCTTATCGCTATGGAAAGAAGCACACGACATTGCCGCCCCTCTTCTTCCAATTAAAAACAATAATCACACCCCCCCTCCCTGGAGAAAAGATGTATATTATAAATAAGGTCACATAAAAAAGCTACTTTATTGTGGAGAATTTTGAACACAAGCAAAAGCAGATTAAACATTATAATGAGCCCCAATGTACCCCTCACTGGAACCCAATAACCATGAATCCATGGCCCATCCTGCTCTGTCCATATGCCCCTCTTGCATATTTATGATTTGCAATTTTTTAAATCAAAGTATAACATAGTCTACATAGAACTGGAGTTGTGGCTCAGTGGTAGAGCACTTGCCTGGCAAGTGTGAGGCTCTGGGTTCGATCCTCAGCACCACATATAAATAAATAAATAAATAAAATAAAAGATCCATTTATAACTAAAAATATTATACACACACACACACACTCTACAGAAAAGTGCACATACAATAAATAGACATAGCACATGGGGCATACCCATGGAATTAGAACCTAACACAAGAAAATGAAATATGACCAGGGTCTAGAATCTTCCTTCAGGCCCTCTTCTAGTTATTATCCCCCTCCCCCACCCCCGCCCCCTGCTGCCCTGACTTCTAATGTCATAGATAAATTTTGCCCATTTTGGACCTTTACATAAAAGGAATTCTGCCTCATAGGCACAGTTATATCCACCCACCTTCCTTTGTTTTTTTGAAGCAAATCTCAGACATCACATTATTTCATTTACAATTGTTTTAGTAGGTATTTCTGCAAGAGGTCATAGCCACAATGATATTTAGGTGATATTTAGGTGGGTCACTGTGGGCGTGTCCTGGAAAGGTACATCTTCCTCCTGTCCCCTTCCCCTTTAATTTTAATTTTTAAAATTAATAGCTATTGTGTGAGGAGAGGGGGTGTTGTGGATTGAACCCAGGGGTGTTCTCCCACTCAAATATATCCTCAGCCCTTTTAATTTTATTTTCAGACAGAGTCTTGCTAAGTGACCCAGGCTGGCCTCAGACTTGCCATTCTCCTGACTCACCCTCCTGAGTACCTGAGATTACAGGCATGTGCCACTGCACCCTGCTCTAATTTACTCTTTTTGGGGGGTGTACTGGGGATTGAACTCAGGGGTACTCTTCCACTGAGCCCTATCCCCAGCCCTATTTTGTATTTTATTTAGAGACAGGGTCTCACTGAGTTGCTTAGGGCCTCACCATTGCTGAGGCTGGCTTTGAACTCGAGATTCTCCTGCCTCAGCCTCCTGAGCCGCTGATTTTATAGGTGTGAGCCACCAAGACTGGTAATTTACTCTTTAATACAATTAAATACTGAATCAAGGTTCAGATTTCCAATGGTGGGGCTGGAGGCATAGCTCAATCACAGATCATGTGCTTAAGATGAGGGGCACTCTGGGTTCCATCCCCAGCGCCAAAAAATTGAAAAAAAAATTTCCAATGGCCTTGGAGACAATACAGTTTAAGAGGGGAACCAGAAAATGCCCACCCACCAGTGGACTTCTGTGGAGTCCAGTTGATCTTGCAGGTCAACTTTCTATCTGACAAGGACAGTGGCCTGGGTGGGTGGGGTGACCCCAGCTCCTCGGGACAGAGCACTCTTCTCAGGACACACCATCATTTTGAATGATTCTCTCAAGTGGGAGGAAGATCATGCCCCTCCCCCCACCCTCCAACAGCCCCTGTAGTTTGAGAATCCCTGGCCTAGAAAGATCTTGGAGAAAATATTTCATTGACTGGCATTCATCCCTCAAATACTGATTTTTTTTAACTTAAAAACTCCTAATTAAGGAAATTTTCAAACATACACACAAGGAAAGAGGAGGATGTAAAGAACACTCATGTGTGCATTACCCAGCTTCAAAAATCTCCTCAAACATAAGACACCAATTTGTACTTCAAGATGGCTGACTTGTCATTCGTCTTCCCCTTTCAAACTCCACCAATCTGATAGAAAATTTTTACATAAATAAGTAAATGTGTGTGGAGGGGTATCAGGGGAGAAGAGATGGTGTAACTACAGAGGAAACAACTGATATTTTTCAAGGTGGTTGATGGCTGGGTGCAGTAGCACATGCCTGTAAGCAACTCAGGAGGCTGAGGCAGGAGGATCTTAAGTTTGAGGCCAGCCTCAGCAACTTAGCAAGACCCTGTCTCAAAATAAAAAATTTAAAAAGGGGCCTGGGGGTGTAGCTCAGTAGCAAAGCATCTCTGGGTTCTGGTTGATGGGTCCATGGGGGAGATTCATTATAAAGTATTTATTTTTATCTTTAATTCCTGGAAAATACATGTAACATAAAAGTTACCATCTAAATCATTTTAAAGTATCTGGTTTAGTAATGTTAAACATATTCATATTGTTGTACATGCAATCTGCAGAAGTTTTTTTTTTTTATCTTTACACAACTGAAACTCTAGCCCCATTTCCCCTTCCCCAACCCCTGGCAACCATTCTTCTTTGTGTCTATGAAGTTGACTACTCTGGGCAATTGTATACAGCTGTAATCCCAGCAGTGGAGGAGGCTGAGGCAGGAGGATTGCAAGTTTGAGGCCAGCCTCAGCAGTTAGCGAGAACCTAAGCAACTTAGCAAGACTCTCACTCAAAATAAAAAAATAGTAATAATAAGGGCTGGGGATGTGGCTCAGTGGCTGAATGTCCCTGGTTCAATCCTGGGTACCAAAAATATATATATATATATGTCAGTGTTCTCTGAATTTGAAAAAGTGCAACTGCTTATATGATATACTCATTGCAGGGACCCAGTAGCCATCTGATCATGGCTGAAGATTGAATTGATGACAGGGCTGTGAGGTTCTCTCCACAAGGAGTTTTTTTAAAGTGTAAAAGAAAAATTAAGAGACACGGCAGGACCTGAAATTCAAGTATCTAAGGAGAATTCTCAGAAGCCAAAAACAGACAGCCTATAGGAGAGGAAATAAAGTCATAATAGAATAAACACTTTCTCTGGGCTAAAGAAAAACTTCAATCGTCAGAACGAAAGAGCAGACGGAATACCCAACAAGAATTATAAGATGCATCTCTAAAGGTACTGAAATTTCTGAATTCCAAGGGTAATGAAAAAAAAAAAAAAGTCCAAATCCTCCAGGAAGGTAAAAAATAGCAAGCTAGTGTTAAAGCCCTCAGCTGGAAGCTAGAAGAAAATGGAGCAATGTCATCCAACTTCTGAGAAAGATCATTTGAGATCCAAATTCTTGGGGCTGGGGATGTGGCTCAAGCGGTAGCGCGCTCGCCTGGCATGCGTGCGGCCCGGGTTCGATCCTCAGCACCACATACCAACAAAGATGTTGTGTCTGCCGAGAACTAAAAAAAAAAAATAAATATTAAAAATTCTCTCTCTCTCTCTCTCTCTCTCTCTCTCTCTCTCTCTCACTCTCACTCTCTCTTTAAAAAAAAAAAAAAAAAAAAAAGAGATCCAAATTCTATACCCAGCTGTATCAGTCAGGGTCCAATCTGCAAAGAAAGAAGCAACTGTACCTAGTTGGAGCCTGTTGGAAGCTTCCTACCCAATCATCTCCTCCCAGGCCCTCCTATTGGTGGAACCTAATGAAAAGGTTTCTGGGAAATGTAGTTTGCTCCAGCCCCATGGCGTTGAGTTTCAAAGGCTAAATATAGTACTGAAAGACAGCAAGTAAACAGTAGCACAGTAGCTAATAGATAGTCAACTGTGGGGCTGGGGAAGTGGTTCAGTGGTAGGCTACTTTCCTAGCATGCATGAGGCCTTGGGTTCCAGCACTACTAAATGATAATGAAAAACAGAAAGAGAATAAATAAAAACATAATTAAGTGCGAGAGCAAATTCAAAATGGTTTTGGACATGGAAAGACTTTGGGAAAGTTTAACATTTTCCTAAAGAATTCTTTGAAGTGCTCTCTCTCAAGACAAAAAGTGAACAAATTGAAGAAAGGGAAAGAACAGTCAGATTTTTGTGAACACACAGTCAAAAGGCCACTAATGCCATCACGGGGCCCCACCCCCGTGATCTCATCTAATCCCAATGACCTCCCAAAAGTCCTCCCTCCAGATATCATGGACATATGATTTTGGGGATGAAGTATCCAGTACATGAAAGTTGGGGGGAGGCACATTAAACCATAGCAGGAGGTGACAGAAGGCGGGACAGTGAATGTCACAATGTGGTGTCTAAATATATTTTTAACAGAGGATGGAATGGGACCGGGGTACGGAATCTTCCCTGGGAAATTTTTTTCCTACTTTTTTTTTCTTCTTTGCAGCACTGGGGGGTGGAATCCAGGCCTCCACACGTGCTAGGCTAACACGTTTTTTTCCTTAACTCCTGGAAAAAAAATTTGATCTTGACCCCAGCACCCTCTCACACATCCTGTTAGCAAAGCAGGATGGGCCCTCAGGGTTTGTGGGCCCCTTTTGCTTGTAGCAGCCCCACCTGGGCCTTCTGTGGCCTTGTTCTGGCCTCTGGTTCTTTGGTAACCCCTGGCCCTGCCCTGTGCTCTCACCCCATCAAAGCCCGCTCAGGATCCACCAGTCTAGACCATTTGCTAGTTAATTTGTACTTTCGCCAGGACAGTGCATGAACCAAATGAACCAAGCACCCAACTTTAGACTTTCAGGCTATTTATGGCCAGGGGAAAGGAGAAAGGGCTATTTCAGTACTTCTCAAATCCTTCCAGAGAGGCCTCAGTTTTATACAAGCACTTGTAGGGAGGAGAATCACACAAAGACAAGGGAGAAATAGAGGCTGCTGAGCTGGCCTGGAAGGGTGGCGATGGCCTGGCCCTCAGAACTCCACTTGATGAACATGACCTTAAAAAGAAGCAGAGCTGGGCGCAGTGGCACGTGCCTGTAATCCCAGTGATTTGGGAGGCTGAGGCAGGAGGATCCTGTGTTCAAGGCGAGTCTTGGCCCTCAACAATGTAGGGAGACCCTGCCTCAAAATAAAAAACGAAAAATGGCTAGGGATGTTATTCAATGGTAAAGTGCCCCTGCATTTGTTCCCTAGTACAAAAAAAAATCTTTTATAATAGTATAAGTATAAAATGTTTGAAAAATATTTTTGAAACTAAATTGCATATTTTATTTAAATATGCTCCCCTCTTTTTTTTTGTCTTCATACATGTACTTAGGGTAATGATGTCCATCTCATTCCACCATCTTTTCCACCCCCATGCCCCCTCCCTTCCCTCCAGCCCCTCTGCCCTATCTAGAATTCATCTAATTCTCCCATACTCCCCCTCCCTACCCCACTATGAATCAGCCTCCTTATATCAGAGAAAACATTTGGCATTTGGTTTTGGGGATTGGCTAACTTCACTTAGAATTATATTCTCTAACTCCATCCATTTACCTGCAAATGCCATGATTTTATTCTCTTTTATTGCTGAGTAAAATTCTATTGTGTATATATACCACAGTTTCTTTATCCATTTCATCTACTGAAGGGCATCTAAGTTGGCTCCACAGTTAAGCGATTATAAATTGTGCCGCTATAAACATTGATGTGGCTGTGTCCCTGTAGTATGCTGTTTTTAAGTCCTTTGGGTATAGACCGAGGAGAGGGATAGCTGGGTCAAATGGTGGTTCCATTCCCAGATTTCCAAGGAATCTCCATACTGCTTTCCATATTGGCTGCACCAATTTGCAGTCCCACCAGCAATGTACAAGTGTGCCTTTTTTCCCCATATCCTCACCAACACTTGTTGTTGTTTGTCTTCATAATGGCTGCCATTCTGACTGGAATGAGATGAAATCTTAGAGTAGTTTTGATTTGCATTTCTCTGATTGCTAGAGATGATGAACATTTTTTCATATATTTGTTGATTGATTCTATATCATCTTCTGAGAGGTGTCTGTACAGGTCCTTGGCCCATTTATTGATTGGGTTATTTGTTTTTTTGGTGTTTAGCTTTTTAATTTCTTTATATACCTTAGAGATTAGTGCTCTATCTGATGTGTGAGGTGTAAAAATTTGCTCCCAAGATGTAGGCTCTCTATTCACCTCACTGAATGTTTCTTTTGCTGAGAAGAAGCTTTTTAGTTTGAATCCATCCCATTTTTTGATTCTTGATTTTAATTCTTGTGCTATAGGTGTCTTATTAAGGAAGTTGGGGCCTAATCCAACATAATGGAGATTTGGACCTATTTTTTCTTCTTCTTCTTTTTTTTTTTAAAGAGAGAGTGAGAGAGGAGAGAGAGAGAGAGAGAGAGAGAGAGAGAGAGAGAGAGAGAGAGAGAGAATTTTTTAATATTTATTTTTTAGTTTTTGGCGGACACGACATCTTTGTTGGTATGTGGTGCTGAGGATTGAACCCGGGCCGCACGCATGCCAGGCGAGTGCGCTACCGCTTGAGCCACATCCCCAGCCCCTATTTTTTCTTCTAATAGGCGCAGTGTCTCTCTGGGTTAATTCCTAAGTCTTTGAGCCATTTTGAGTTGAGTTTTGTGTATGGTGAGAGATGGAGGTTTAATTTTATCTTGGTGCATATGGATTTTTTCCAGTTTTCCCAGCACCATTTGTTGAAGAGGCTATCTTTTCTCCAGTGCATGTTTTTGGTTCCTTTGTGTAATATGAGATAACTGTAGTTATGTGGATTACATTCTGTGTCCTTTATTCTGTACTGTTGATCTATAGTCTATTTTGGTACCAATACCATGCTGTTTTTGTTACTATTGCTCTGTAGTATAGTCTAAGGTCTGGTATAGTGATGCCACCTGCTTCACTCCTCTTGCTAAGGATTGCTTTAGCTATTCTGGGTCTCTTATTTTTCCAGATGAATTTCATGACTGCTTTTTCTATTTCTATGAGGAATGTCTCTGTGATTTTTATTTGAATTGCATTAAATCTGTATAGTGGGGCTGGGGTTGTGGCTCAGTGGTAGAGTGCTTGCCTAGCTTGCATGAGGCACTAGGTTTGATCTCCAGCACCACCTAAAAATAAAACAACTAAAGTAAAGGTATTGTGTCCATCTACAACTAAAAAATTTTTTT
Organism: Urocitellus parryii; assembly: GCF_045843805.1. NCBI lineage: Eukaryota > Metazoa > Chordata > Mammalia > Rodentia > Sciuridae > Urocitellus > Urocitellus parryii. Next base: position 99,203,773 of record NC_135547.1, read on the forward strand.
TGAAAATTCTGTATAGTGCTTTTTTTTTTTTTTTTTGGTAGTATGGTCATTTTGACAATAGTAATTCTTCCCATCCAAGAACAAGGGAGATCTTTCTATCTTCTAAGGTCTTCTTTAATTTCTTTCTTTAGCTTTCTATAGTTTTTGTTGTAGAGGTCTTTTACCTCTTTCATTAGGTTGATTCCCAAGTATTTTATTTTTTTCAGGCTACTGTAAATGGGGTAGTTTTTCTCATTTCCCTTTCAGAGGATTTTTAAAGTCCAGGTAATAAAGACACAGTCTTGGAGCTGGAGGAGTGGAGGCAGTGGGGGCCTAGCATGTGCAAGGCCCTGGGTTCCATCCCTAGCACTGAAATTAAGAAAGAAAGATGGGGGGAGAGTTGAGAGAAGGAAGGAAAGGGAAGAAAAGGAAGAAGGAAGGAAGAAAAGAAGGGAGGGAGAGAAAGAAAGACACTGTCCTGCATCATGCCAAATGTGTGAGCTACTGGAACCTGCCAACCCCATGTCCAGTCTTCCCTTTGTTTGGGGGGTGGGGTGCTTTACCACTGAGCTGCATTCCCCAGCGCTCGCTCTCTCTCTCTCTCTCTCTCTAATAAGGGAACTTGCCCTTTTTTATATCTTTATTTTATTTTTATGTGGTGCTGAGGATTGAACCCAGTGCCTCACAAGTGCTAGACGAGCGCTCTACCACTGAGCCACAACCCCAGCCCCTTTTTGCTTTTTATTTAGAGAAAGGGTCTCACTGCGTTGCTTAGAGCCTCGCTAAGTTGCTGAGGCTGGCCTCCATCTTGTCATCCTCCTGCCTCAGCCTCCCAAGTACTGGGATTACATGTGTGCATCACCATGCCTGGCTGGAACCCCAATTTTATACATAGTGGAAATGTGCCCAGCTAAAAGCTTACATTTTCCAGCCTTGCCTGTAGGTAGGGACACAGTCTGTGTCACAGGACACAGACTGGCCAATAAATCGTAGCTGGAGTTCTTGGGTGGGATTTCTGGAAATCCTCCCTACAAAGAGGCTAATTCAGCTTGGGAGGCCCCTTCTGCCCTTGCTTTCTATGCTGCCTGAAATTCTGATGTGATGGCTGGAGTTCTGGCAGCCATCACAAGTGCATGGGATCACGGTCACATCCGGTAGAAGGAAGAAGAAGCCAGCTGGGTCTTTGGTGGCCTCATGGAGTGGCCATAGCAGCCCTGGCTGGCCTGCCTCTGGACTGCTATGACAGGAGAGAAAAACAGGCCCCTCTCTTGTTGAAGCCACCAGTGTTCAGGCTTGTGTTCCTGCAGTTGAACATAATCTCTAATTGTCAGGGCAATAAAATACTTTGATTTCCTAGTCCTCGAAACGTGTCCCCTGCAGTCTGACACAGCAATCTGCAGGATGGGGCCAGGCTGGAGGAGGAGCGGGGCTGGGAGCGTCTCTGGCACTGATGGAAGGAGGCAGCGAGGCGCCGCGCCGACGACTCTAGCTGAGAAATTGGCAGGCGGCGTGAGCCCCTCTGAGGATCTGGAAACAGACGGCGTTTGAAGTGGGGTGGGGATGCCATCCTGCGTCTTCTAAGAAGCACCTGAGGATAAAAGCTCTGGAAGCTGAGGTGTCTGTAAAAGTGACATGCCGAGAATCACTAAATGGCTGTGACGGCTCCTCGGGTCCTTGATGTTCCCTCCGCGTGGAGCAGAAGGCCCCTCCGCTTAGGCAGACGGTGTCCTAGCCTCGAGGGGTCAGTGTGAGTGGCGTTTGGGTGGTGGGGTGTCACCAGCGGGGAGGGAGGGCTGTCGCATGTGGGCCAACCTTTCAGCGGCACCGTGTCCCCGGGCACGCACTCAACATACCAAATGAACCTGAAGCCGGGCTTCCGACATGACAGCGGGGAGATAAGCAGGAAGAAAAGGCGCGCCAGGGTGATGATGAATATTCTATTTGTGACATTTTTCCTGTATTCAGTCAAATAGAAGAAAGTGTTCAAATAACGAGCAGTCACTTTGTGGCTAGTGTGGCAGTTCCTTGGTAACGCCGCACTTCACTCGCTCCCTTCTGACGAGGGGTGGCCTCCCGTGGGACCGCCGCTGGGGAGCAGATGACAGGGCGTGTCACTGGGAATGGCGTAGGGACTCTGGGAGAATGTCCTATGCCCAGGTCTGCCCCCTGACTTCTACTGGACGGGGTCCATGAGTCTCTCCGGCCTGGCTCTTCTTTCCTCCTGGGCAGGAAGCAAAGGGAGGCTGTGCTGTGATGGGTGGGAGGAGCCATTTGACAGGTGGGAGGAGCCACTTGACAGGTGGGAGGAGCCACCTGTCAAGCGCAGAGAAGGACCCTGGGAGGCTCAGTCCTGGGCCTGTCTCCTTTGCTGGGGAGGGGTCAGTCTTCACTGGAGTCATCCCTGTCCCGGGAAGGTGACAAGACCCGGCTGGTGCCTGAGTTGGGTTGTGATGTTTGTCTTAGGTGGGCCTCTCCCAGGGGTCGCCTGGTGTTTCAGTCAACTTTCTCGTTGCTGAGACTAAAAGATCCGAGCAGCACAGCTGTAGAGGAGGAAAAGTTTATTTGGGGCTCAGGGTTCCAGAGGTCTCAGTCCATAGACAGCAGGCGCCATTCCTCGGGGCTGGAGGTGACGCAGGACATCATGGAGGAAGAGTGTGGCAGAGGGAAGCGGCTCACATGGTGATCAGAAAGCAGGGAGAGACTCCACTCTTCAGGTATAAAATATAGATCCCAAAGCCACACCCCCAATGCCACCTCCTCCACCACACCCCACCTGCCTCCAGTGACCACTCAGTTCATCCCATCAGGGAGCAATTCACTGATTGGGTTAAGGCTCTCACAGCCCAATCACTTCTCCTCTGAACCTTCTTGCATGGTCTCACAGGTGAGCTTTTAGAGACACCTCACATCCACACCATAACATCTGGGGAGACAAGGATTCCCCACGAGCCAAGGCCATGCAGGTGGGGTGCTGCAATGAACACTTTATCTGGGTACGGAAGGGAAAGAAAAGAAGGTCAACCAGAATGTGGCAAGAAGCAGACAGCACTGTGGGTCCCTAGGGCCCAATCCCACGGAGGACTTCTAAGGGACAATGGAGAGCAAACTCAAGGGACGAGGAAGCAGGGGAATGTAGTCACCAACTCCTATTCCTTTTGCTTGAGGATTGCTCCCAGGAATGAGGCCTCCCTGGCTCTTCAAGTTGTCCAGCCTGCAGCCTGAGCATGCACCATGACCAGGGAACGCCCTCAGGCAGGGCGCAGGTGTCTCTAGTCAAGGGCTTCTGGCTGGGGTGGGTCCGAGCCAAGGCCATGCAGGTGGGGTGCTGCAATAAGAGCCAAAGTGCTTGGCCGGTGCCTCACCTGGGTGTGCATATGAGTCTGGACCAAGCAAATATTGTCACATTCACCTGTTTACTCCTAGATCCATCCCTGTCCCTTTTGACCCTGCCCTGTCTCAAGGGAACTACATTTCCCTGGCTCACTTGTTCTCTGACTTCCGGTTTTCTTTGGCCAATGGGAGACAGGGATGGAAGTCATGCTCAGGAAGAGGGAAGAACCAGTGTGCCTCTTCCCCATTCTCTGTGTTGGGTGACATCCCTATAGTAACTGTGGCTCCTCTGTGCCCCTAGCCTTTGTCAGGAGGCCCAGCTTCTTGGGTTATACTTCCATCTTTTCCTCCCTTTGTCCTTCTAACTTAAACTGTGCTCACACGATTGGGCCAGACAAGCACTTCTCTCTGAAGAACGGAAATAGAGTGGCATTATGGTGCCACCCTTGTCTCTTTTGGGAATGATGACAGAGGAAGACTGTGATGCAGATGGGAGACAGGTGGTTTTTCTGTCTTGACTTCCATACATGCTGTCTGTCTTAGTACATTTGGGTGGCTCTAATGAGCTACCAGAGGCTGGGGAGTTTATAAACAACATTTATAGCTCAGGGTTCAGGAGCCTGGGAAGTTCAAGATCAAGGTGCTACGAGATTTGGTGTCTGGGGAACGCCTGCTTCCTGCTTCATAGATGTTGTCTTCTCACGGTGTCTTCATACAGTGGAAGGGGCAAGACAATTCTCTGGGGTCCCTTTTCATATATATATATATATATATATATATATATATATATATATATATATATAAAATAGACCTTTATTTTATTTATTTATATGCAATGCTGAGAATCGAACCCAGTGCCTCATATATACCAGGCAAGTGCGTTACTGCTGAGCCACAGACACAGCCACTCTGGGGTCCCTTTTCTAAGACTATTAATCCCATTCCAGAAGGATCTACCCTTGTGATCTAATTATAACTCAAAGGCTTCCACCTCCTAATAGCAGCAACTTAGGGTTTCCTATATGTATTAGAAGAGTGGCACAAACATTCTGTTCATGGCAGGGCTCCTCCCCTTGGAACCCAAAGTCAGCCCTAACCCCAATTTGCATTGAGGAGCCAAGCCTAGGTAACTAAGAGCCAGCAGCCAGAAGCACAGTGGCCCAGTTGAACCCAACTGAGATTAGCTGGTTTAGAGAAGAGAAAACAAGGATTAAGGAGCCGCGTGTGGTGGCACATGCCTGTAATCCCAGCAGCTGGGACAGCTGAGGCAGGAGGATTGCAAGTTCAAAGCCAGTCTCAGCAATTTAGCAAGGCCCTAAACAACTTAGTGAGATGCTGTCTCTAAATTTTTTAAAAAAATTTATGTATTTATTTTTTTAGTTGTAGTTGGACAAATTATCTTTATTTTATTTATTTTTATGTGGTGCTGAGAATCAAACCCAGGGCCTTGGATGTACTAGGTGAGTGCTCTACCGCTGAGCCACAACCCCAGCCCTTCTAAATAAAAAATTTTTAAAAAGGACTGGGGATGTGGCTCAGTTGTTAAGTGCACCTGAGTGCACCTAGTACAAAAAAGAAAAAAAAAGATTAATGAGTGTTATTTGAAGCTACTAGGTTTGAGGTAGTTTTGTTATGCAGCAGAAGCTCACTGCTACACTACCTCTCCCAAGTTTCCCTAGTAACAAACAGTACTGTGTCTTCAGGGAGACCCGAAGCATGAGAAAATTATCTAAGGCAGTCAGAGTTTGGAGAAAAGAATGGAAATAACATTTATCGAAGAGCTGGTATGAGCCAAGCACTGTGTGACTTGCTTCATATGTGCTACACATTTGAATTCTCGTGAAAACCTCAAGGTGTGTACCAATCTCACTATTCCACAGAAATCATTATCACCTGGAAGGTCCTCAGTTCTCCTTTCTTGGTGCCACTCAGATGCCCAAATGCTCTTTGGTCCAGGATCTGTGGTCACACTCATTCTCTGTGGCCATGCTCCAAGAACCAGGGAACGCTTTTCAACGTTCCCCCTCTGTCATCATTGAACTTGTCTCTTCCTGCTTCCCAGGGATTCAGACATTTCCAGGAGGCTTTGAGTAAATTAATTTCACCAAGATGTGCACATCGTCTCTCTCTTTTAGGACATTTCCCACAAGGATCAGATGAGGTCCATTGAATGCTAATTATATCCAACAGCACGCGGATGACACCAAGACTGTAGCTTTGTTTGATGCTTGAAATAGATTGGTAACTAAAAGTAATCCATTTAGCAAGTAATAATAATTTTTGATATATGGAGGATCTTAGTGCAGATGGAAGATGGGTGGTTTCTTTCTCTTAACCCCCATGCACAGTCCTAGGAGTAAACTTAATTTCAGTGAATCAATAAGAGTTGAATGCCTTTCCTGAAAATTCTGCTTAACATGGAAGGGCAATACACTGCCCTTTGCTTTTTTTCTCTGTTGTCTTTCAAATATATGACAAGAAAAATTCTATGATGGGCAGACTCACCTTTATTTCAGTTAACCCTCTAAGGCTACCATGAAATTCTATGATTCAGAGCTGGGGCAGCTCTGGGAATCTTGTGACCCTGAAATCAATATGCCACTGCCACCAAGCATTAATACCCTCTGAAGCAGGCTCCCACTAACTGTGATCCACCAAAAGCCTGTCTCAGAATCATGTAGGGGCCTGTAAGTGTTGGCCACCGCCACACTGCATCCAAATCTGGGGAGTCGGAATGAGAAATTGCAGTTTGAATATAACTCCACTGTTTCCATCCCCAGTGAATCCAGGCAACATCAACTTTGAGATTTACTCTTAATTTTCTCTTTGCAATCTAAAAATACAAGTTAGCCAGGTGCAGTGGCACACACCTGTAATCCCAGTGGTCTGGGAGGCTGAGGCAGGAGGATCTCGAGTTCAAAGCCAGCCTCAGCAAAAGCAAGGTGCTAAGCAACTCAGTGAGACCCTGTCTCTAAATAAAATACAAAATAGGGCTGGGGATGGTGCTCAGTGGCCGAGTGCCCTTGAGTTCAATCCCCAGTACCCGCCCCCCCCAAAAAAAAAATAACTAAAGACACCAGTTATAAAACTGTAATGGTGTTCATTCCAATTATCTATTTACAACAAATCATCCTAAATCTTATTGGCATTAAACAACAGTTTATTATTGCCTCTTGTCATTCGGTGGGGTCAGTGTAGAGATCAGCTGGGTGGTTTTCGCTTGGGGTCTCTCCTGTGACTCAGAAAGTAGCTGAGGCTGGAGTCCCATTGGCCTGAACATCCAAGATGGCGTCTACCCCAGAGTAGCATGGAGTTTTTTTCATGGTGGCTCAGGGCTCCAAGAGGTAAGAAGTGGGAACTTCCAGTCCTTTTAAAGGTGAAACACACAACCCACTAAGGTCTCTTCTGTGAAATTCGGGTGGTTAAAGCAGTCGCAGACCAGACTAGATTCAGGAGGTAGAAGAAGAGACCCCACCAGCCCTCTGTTCAGGGAGTGGTAAGAACAGAGCTGGCTTCACAATTTCACAAAAAGAAAGCACAGGGTCCCTTGTTTTAAAAACCTGGACAAAAGTATCATTAAAGGTTCTGATTTAGTCTTTTTTTTTAATATTTATTTTTTAGTTCTCGGCGGACACAACATCTTTGTTGGTATGTGGTGCTGAGGATGGAACCCAGGCCGCATGCATGCCAGGCGAGTGTGCTATCGCTTGAGCCACATCCCCAGCCCTGATTTAGTCTTTTTTTGTGTGCTGCTATAAGAAAATACCTGAGACAGGGCATCTATATTGAATAGAAATTTATTTCTTACAATTCTGGAGGCTGGGAGTGCAAGATAGACAGAGGTGGCAGCAGGTTCTGTGTCTGGAGAGGGTCCTGTCTCAGCATCCAAGATGCTACCTTGGTGCTGTGTCCCCAGCAATAGGTAGGAGTTCAGGGACGCTAAGATGGCGGAGGCAGGATACAAGAAAAATGCTCCTGGAGAACAAGACTGGGAGATGAGTCATTGGGTCCCTGTTTCTGGTGTCCCATTCCCAGGTAAAGTCCTGCCACTTGTCACCCCGATGACTCCTGCCACAGGTTTGGTATTTTAAAATAACCAATGGGAACAAATGGGGGTAGGGTCTTCAATCAGGTCCGTACAGGGAAGAGAACACCTCACAGCTCAGCATATAAGACACTCATTTCCCAACATCCGGGCCTTGAACTTCCCTCTCTTGCTTGGCCCAGTCTGTTCCGCCCTGCAGAGTGCTACTTTCCCCTTCACCTTCAATAAATTTATACTTTATCTGTTACTTCTGCATGTCTTGCTCAATTTGGGACACCAATTGGGGTCAAGGTCCTTGGAGAGGAGGAACTCTGAGCCCTCACCTAGCAGAAGGGAACAAAGGGTCAAAAAGGGCCACCCCTCCCACCATCAAACTCCTTTTTTAAGGGCGCTACACCCATCACCTGCCCAAACCCCCACTTCCTCCTCAGGTCTCGCTCTGAGGATTAAGTTTCAACTTGAATTTTGGGAGGAGACACAAACATTGAAACCCTAGCAGACACTGAAATAGAAAGCTTTTTCCTTTCTTCCATGCTCTCTCTCTCTTGAGTTATGGTGTTTATTTGCTATTTAATGTGTTTCCAAGTAAAGAAAAATTAAAAATTTAAATTATTAACACGAATGTACCATTCATCTATATATTGTGCGGTGTCAGTTTTAAATGCAAATATAAGAGCATTTAACTAGTATGCAGAATCACTGGAATTACACAATTTGTGTTTCATTGCTTGTACATGCATATGTATTTTGTTCTTACCGCAATGGCGGAAAAGCTGCACAAAAGTAACTCAACTGTTTTATTTGACAATTGATATGTGCATGTTCCACCAATACTCTGCCTTCAGCTTACTGATGAATAAGGATTGGAAGGAAAGGAAGCTATGCATTGCCTCATCTTTCCCTTTCTTTCTCTGTCATTATTTTTAAGTGTCTGGTTAATACATGAAGGTAAGAACAGTTGGGTGTGGTGGCGCATGCCTATAATCTCAGTGGCTCAGGAGGCTGAGGCAGGAGGCTCACAAGTTGGAGGCCAGCCTCAGCAATTTAGCAAGGCCCTAAGCAACTTAGCAATAAAATAAAGGATTGACGATGTTGCTCAGTGGTTAAGCATCCCTGAGTTCAACCCCTGATTAAAAAAAAAAAAGTAAGACAAGAAAGAATAAGAGGGGCTGATGTGTAACTACTCAGTGGTAGAGCGCTTGCATAGTATGCCCAAGACCCTGGGTTCCATCCTTATTATTGCAAAAGAGAAAGAGAGGGAGGAAGGAAGAATATATGAGAGGGTTCTTGGTCATTTGTGTTTTTCCAAATGTCACTGTCTTCTTTCTGCATCTGCAGCAACCATTTCAAATGGAAAGCCTGACTTCTCAGGGCTGTCAGTTGTCCACTGCCACACGGGGAATGTGACACGCTTACCTGGTATTTGCTTTGAGTCTCACTGAGCTCCCACACATTGTGGGTTCACCCGAATTCTGTGCTCAGGGGCACTGTGAACAGCACACGCTAACGAAGCTGTACGAATGGCTCACGCACATATTGTATGTATAACCTCTAATCACGCGCATGCTCTGTTGGCCGTTCGCACTTTACTTACACAGCATGGCTTCAAATATCAAATTATTAGAAATTTCAAGATGGAAACATCAGAGCACTAAACCAACCACAAGGTCATTCTGATTATGTGACTCCTTAGGTTTTGTGCCCATGAAGCTGGCCCTGGGCATCTGTATACACAAGACAGGAGTTTGCCGGTGTGTGCTTAATGTTCTTTCTTTGGTACTGGGGGTTGGTCCCACTGGACCACTGAGCCACATCCCCAGCCCTTTTTAATATTTTATTTAGAGACAGGGTCTTGCTGAATCGCTTAGGGCCTTGATAAGTTGCTGAGGCTGGCCTCAATCTTGTGATCCTCCTGCCTGAGCCTCCTCTGGTGTGTGCTTAAGAGTGGGATATTTAGAAGAGAGGTGTGCGATTGGTATGGGAGAGCTAGCTGATAGAAGCTGGCTCCAAAACACGTTGAGGGTGGCGGCATAGGAGGGGGGTCCAGTACAAAGGGGAGGAATTGATGGTGTCCATCTTTGGAGACCAGCTAGCATACATACAATGACCCTAAAAGAAAGGGGCAGGGGACAGAGTATGCGGGAGAGCTGTCCCTATGTGTGTGTATAGAATAACAAAAGACTGAAAAGAGATACACTAAATGTCAACAGTGATTATTTCCTGGTCATAGGATTAAAGGTGATAATAATGAAATAATTATTTTTGCTTATCTGTAGTATCCACATTTCCTAAAACAGATATGCATTACTTTTGTAATAAAAAAAAATGAAAGCATTCACAAAATGTCTGGGAAAAAGTTCACAGAATCTTTCAAGCCTAGGTTTTTGGTAGTGCGAGTCCACAATAGTTGCTACAGGCCATGAATAATTTACAAATTAAATTGATTTTAAAGCACAGCTAAAATAAATTTGATAAGATGGGCCACAGTTATGTTCTTTCTTATCATTCACATTTGTACATTTTATAGTCAATGAAGAGTGACAGCCACTATTTAGAATTCCAGCAAAGAGCAACCATAACTGTTTGTCACCTGCTCAGCATCTAAACAATGGGCTGGCTGTTCACCTGCCAGGCCTCGGCCTTAGGAGCGAGGGGAACCGGGAGTCACACTAAATAACTGGGTTTATGACCGCAGAGGCAGAAAGGAGGAAGGGAGGCCGTGTCTGGAGAACCGACGAGAACATTAAGAAGGTGGGGGGACAGGGGGGTGTCGGCATGTATCCAAATCTCGGCACTGAGGCCGCGAAATAGAGTTTCATAAAGAGGAGAAGACGGGAACGTGTCAGGCTAGAAGCCAGGGAAGGAGAACCGGCCAGGAGGGTTAGGAAGGAAGGGACTCGAAAGGCCATCCGCAGCGACAGCCCTTGGAAGAAGTTGCATAATTGGAGCTTTCATCTTGCGGTGGTGAATGTTGATCCTAGGGCGGGTCAAAGGGAACACTGGGGACCCTGGGGTGGGGTGTGGGAACTGCTTAACCAAATGGACTGCGGCCAACACACCCTACCCGGGGCTGCTAGTTTCCTGGATCCCAAGGAAATTTCTGGGAGCCAGTCCCTGGGTGGGGGAGGGGCTCACTTCTCATTGGTCTGGTGGGAAGAGAATGAAGAGCTTTTGGGACACACCAGGGACCCTGCCTGGCTTCTCAAACTTGAATGCATGAATGAGTCACCCAGGGATCTCATTAAAATGCAGATGCGGATTCTGGGGGGCTGGGTGGGGCCGGGGAATTTGCATTGCTAACAAGCCCCCAGGTGCGGCTGGTGCTGGCTGGTGCTGGTGACCCGCTGGTACTGGTGATCGGTGGACCCCAGTGAGCTGCCGGCTGATCGGTGGCCTAATGGCTAGCTGGGACTGTCCCCCCCCCACACACCTCCAGGGCTGGGTTCTAATAAACCACAGGCTGTGGCCGTGCTGTTGCTAAAGCTGTTGGTGGGGAGGAAGCAGCGGGCTATTTCCCCACATCCCTCCTTCCTGTTTGGGTATTCGGTTTCTCTCCCTCCCGCCCTGCTTCTCCTCCCGCTGCCTTCCCCTCTCGGCACACTTTCCTCTTTGCAACAGCCTCGTCATTATTGCAGGAGATTTATTTTTAGAGTCAAGGCCACAGAGTTGCAGATTCGGCAAGGCCTAAAACAAATCGACAAACGGAAAGTGTTTGTCTTTGAAGCGCTGTGAACGAGGGGCCTGCTCGCTGGGCCCGTCAATAAGCTCTGATCTGGGCTTGTTCTCTGAGTTGCCCACGTGGGTTGGGTTTCTTTCCCCCTCCCACATCCGAGAGGAGGTTGAAACGCAAGAAGCAACTGAAATCTCATCATCTGGCCCCTGTGAGATCTTGCTATCCTCAGCCGACCACCAGAAAGGTTCCAGAAAAGGAATAATAGAAACAGGAGCAAGTTGGGCCGTGTCCTGGCACCCAAAGTCGAGTTAAGGGGTCTCGGGCTAAAAAAGCAATGTTCATAAATGGAAGTACAAGGTAGCAAGGGTGCCGGAGGGTTGGAGAATTTTCTTCCCTTTTCGTAGAGTTCCTAAGTAGGGTCTTGGTGATGTCCATGTAGGAGACCTGCTCTGGGTGACAGCAATTGTGTAAGAGCTTTTCGGAGCCCTCTCCTTGGGAGCTGCAGGGTGCACTTGACAGATGAGTGCTTCAGCTGATTCTCATTTATCTTTCCAAAGGCCTGACCAGTGAGGTTAGCTCCAAATTCTTTTCTGTTTTTTATACCAAGGATTGAACCCAGGGGCGCTTAACCACTGAGCCACATCCCCAGCTCTTTTAAAAATATATTTTCTTTAGAGACAGGGTCTTGCTGAGTTGCTTAAGGCCTCGCTAAATTGCCGAGGCTGGTTTTGAACTCGTGATCTTCCTGCCTCAGGTTCCCAAGCCCCTGGGATTATAGGCATGCGCCACTGCATCTGGCAAATTAGCCCCAATTTCTAGGGGTTCTGCCTCTCCAGCTCCTTCATGTGCTCATCTTAGTGGTAAGTACCTCTTCACTGTGGGTTCTTCAAAAGCTAACAGGGATAGGTTCAAACCACCTTCTCATGGCCGGGGTCTCCTGTGTGCCAGGCACTGAGCTATAGACACCCAGGTCATAAGAAAGAATCCTAAATTAGCATTTATTGAGTACTTACTATGTCCGAGGAATATACTTAGTGTTTGTGAATTTAATAAGCTTCTTAATCTCTTAAACAACTAAACAGTAAGCTGGGGTTAGAATGGACTCATTCTAATATATGGGTTTCCCATGGTGCGTGCCTGCAGCTGAGCCTGCTGTCTTGGAAGACAACCCTCCTCACCCTCATACACACTCAGTCCCAGTTTCCTTGCTTTGTATAAGGAAGTGACTTCTCCTAAAATTAACTCATGAAGTGGGTGGATGCCCATGTTCATTCATTCTTAACAGTATTTCCCAAGCACCTACTATACTCTAGACTCAGCTCTGGGCATGAGGATTGAGTGGTGAAGAAGACAAAGAAAGCCCCTGTTTTCAGGATGCTTCCACTCTAGTGGTAAGGTCAGGCAAGAACTGAGAGAATGAATGAATGTCTCATGTCATTACCATGGAGAGGTTAAATCAGGCAAGGAGAATGTGTGTGTTTTGTTTTGGGTTCTGGGGATTGAACTCAGGGGTACTGGATCACTGGTCTCACTGACTTAGCACCTCGCAAATTGTGAGCCTGACTTTGAACTCGCGATCCTCCTGTCTCAGCCTCCCAAGCCGCTGGGATTACAGGCGTGTGTGCCACCGTACCCTGCAAGGATGTGTTTTAAGACCAATTGGTCTTTTATTCTTTTTGGTAGGGGGGAATTGAACCTAGGGACACTTAACCACTAAGCTACATCCCCGACCCTTTTAAAATATTTTATTTAGAGACAGAGTCTTGTTGAGTTGCTTAGGGCCTTGCTAAGGACCAAATGGGAGGTGGAAGGAAAAGCCAGTGCAGGAGCATTGGGACTGGTCCCAGATGGAGGGAAGCTGATATGGGGTCTAGATAGTAGGCGTGGTCAGGTGTGGGGGTGTCTTGTGGGCTACAGTGAGACGTTTTTCTTGAGTCACAGTCTTTGATGGTCATCACTCACCGAGAGAGTGTGCCTATCTCAGTTCCTCCTTGGATACCAGGACTTAGAAGGTCCGTGGAGTTGGAAGAAGTTGCACTGGTGACAGCTGAACGAAAGGGACATTATGGATCACGCTGGAGGAGTCGGCCTCTGAGCTGGGTTCCCTTCAGTCCCTCATACCGCCCCGCCCCCCTCTCTCCCAAGCTTGCCAATCTCTCTGCTCAAGGGCCTTCTGTGATTGGCTGCCTGCAGTGGGGGCGTTAACTCCCCTGGACCAATGGCCATCAGAGAGTTCATGGGAAAATACCGCACTTCCTTGGCTCTAGTTCCATTTAGGAAGTTCCATTTAGGAAGTCCCAGCGAGGTTGCGCTCTAGCTGCCCACAGTGGTGACCAGTGCACACACTCACTGTGGCTGGCTGTTCTCCTTTCTGTACCTCATTTCCTCCTTTCTCAACTGGTACTTCCTGGGATCACCTCCCAAATGACACCCAAACCCATGTCTCGGTCTGCGTTTTGGGAAACCCAAATGAAGGCACTTGCTCTGACTGAGGAGCAGGAAGCCGTTCTTGTCCAAGTGACTTCATGCACCAGTTCTCAGGACATCTTGTAGCTAGAAGATGGAGCAGGAGTTAGAGAAAGAAGCAGAAATGGCAGTTGCGAGAACCCGAGGCCAATACAGCCCTACCAGAGGCACAGCACCATTCCATCCCGTTCGAAGGCCACAGCAGTCTTTGGGAACATGGATACAAAGAAGAGAGAAAATGGTTTGCAGAAAAAATGGGACATAATGGCAGCTCCACAAGGGCTGAGACTTGCTCTGTTTGGATCACAGATGTGAAGCCAGGCCTGGCATCTAGTAGGTGCTCAATAATATTGGTGAATGAATGAAATGAACCAAGAGAAATGGTCAAATTCCATGGGGTCTTTTTTTTTTTAATTTTTTTTTAGTATTTATTTTTTAGTTTTTGGCGGACACAACATCTTTGTTGGTATGTGGTGCTGAGGATCGAACCCGGGCCGCACGCATGCCAGGCGAGCGTGCTACCGCTTGAGCCACATCCCCAGCCCCCCCATGGGGTCTTGTAGAATGAGAAGCTGTGGATGAACTTGCCCAGTCAACTTGCCTTTGGATTCTGTGAGGTACTCAGCAACCCTTGGGTCATCTCTATCCATTTTCCCACCCCTGTGACACAAGCTAGTTTGCCCCATGCAACCTAAACAACTTTTACTCAGACAATGGTATAACATTGAAGTCTGTTCCCACCACAGCCATTTCCTTGTCTTCCTGGGTTTCTAGCTAGATTGCATTTCCGAACCTTCCTTGAAGTTAGGTTCAGGCCATGTGACTGAGTTCTAGCCTATGGAAAGTGGTAGAGTGATGTGCCCGAATCAAAAAATTCTCCCACTCTGGTTCTGGTTCCTCCATTTACTCTTCCTGTTTATCTCTGACCTTGAAAGCCACCTACTGAAGTTGCTAATATGGAGAAAGAGGCAGAATGGCAGTTGGGTGGGCCCCAGAGCAATATGAGATGGAAGAAGCCTGGATCCCTGAATCACTCTGTGGATCACTGTCCCAGGGATGCCTAACAACTGGATTGTGAAGTGAGCAAGAAATAAGCCTTTTTGCACATTCCACGAAGTCATGGAGATCTGGGGAACGTTCTTCACAGCTCCTTGTCTGTCCTGACTGACCTGAAGGACCTCTTGATACCAGGCAGGCTTGTTGACAAGAAAAGCAGTGGGGAAGATTCCCTGGGCCACAGAGCAGCCTCCGTCCCTGAAGCATCTTTGAGGAATTGTTGGTGATGCTGATGGAAAATAGAACCCTCCACTCATCACCCCATAGCACTTATAGGATTTCTCAAGGAGCCTTTGGAAATAAAAACAAGCAAACATGTTGCCACAGGCTTCGGCTGACCAGTTACAGAGAATTCAGTGTGAACATGGGCCCCTGGGAATGGGCAGCTGTGGGTGCTCTGATTCCCCCACTCCACATCAAATGGTGATTTTTTGGGAGGGGGTACCAGGGATTGAATTCAGGGTCACTCGACCACTGAGCCACATCCCCAGCTCTATTTTGTATTTTATTTAGAGACAGGGTCTCACTGAGTTGCTTAGTGCCTCGCTTTTGCGGAGGCTGGCTTTGAACTCGCGGTCCTCCTGCCTCAGCCTTCAGAGCCACTGGGATTGCAGGCGTGTGCCACTGCTGCCAGCTCAAATGGTGATTTAAATAGGGAAGAACTTGCAGTTTTATTTTTCACTGGTTCTTGGCGTGACCCAGATGGTGACGGTGCCAAATTCTTACATTATTTATGAGGCTGTGCAATGTCAGGGTAAGGACTGGTCCAGTGGTTCGCAGCCCTGGATCCTAGTCCCAGGTCTGTGCCATGTGGGAAGCTCATGTTCCCCCTCTCAGCCAGTTTCCTGGTTTGTGAAATGAACGTGGGGCTGGGGGTGTGCGTGGAAGAGATGATTCTTTTTGAGCTGCGTCCCTGCCATCCTGGGCTAATGGCCTGTCGCCAGTACCTGCACACCTCGCCGAAGGAGGGTCTGTGTGTTTTGAAAAAATGAAATGGAAACAGAGAGGCTCAGGGGATGTAGCCTCTGCTGCAGGTTGAAATCTCCAGGTCGTCTTTGTCCTCTGCCCTGGAGCTGAGAACAGCCATCAGACTGCAGCCGGAGGCTCTCGCCAAGCCTGCCTTTCAGGTTCCTGGGGAACAGCTACCGGGTGGAAGGGACAGCGTTGCCATAGGAGAAAGAAGAAGGCTGCAGCGAAACATGGCACTGTGACCCAGACTGACCATCGCTGCGGAAGGCCAAACCCGGGAGGCCTGGCACGGGGCCAGAGCTGTCACCGTCTGGGCATCTGAGCCCAGGGAGCCCCCGAGGTCAGCTGTCTCCCCAGAGTGGAGGGCGGCCAATTCTCACTGTCTCAACTGCCAGCTGCCGCCAAATCACAGCAAAGAAGACAAGGTACCAAAGGCCACCCGCGCTACCCACACGGGGCTTTTCTGCCTGAAGCCGAGGCCAGGCAGAGTCCTGGCACTCAGAACTTGCTAGAAGCAAACCTTGGCAGGGGCTTTTAAGCATTCATGGGCCATGTACCCCTTTGGCATCTGGTGAAGCCCAGGACCCCTTCTCAGACTAATGTATTTAGGTGCATAAAATAGGATTACAGAGGAAACCAATTATATCCAAATGCAGTTATCCAAATATTAAAAAACAACTTTGTGTGGCAGTAATATATGTGCTTCTTTATTAATGCGTTAAATAACAAGATTTAGTGGCAGATCTAATAACTACCATCATTTCGTACTAGTGAAGGGGTGGAAGCAATCTTTGGAAGATAGTGGTAAGAGCTGTCATGGGCTTTGAAGATAGCTATAGTTTCTACTGGTGACAGTCAGAGGTGGCACTGATGCTACTATGGTATGTAATGGAAGGAAGTGCTTGTCTTCATTTAGAGGTTGGTGACACTGAAGATGTAACCCCGCTCTCATCCAAGTTCATTAGACCCTTGAATACTACTTAAGATCCCTTGGCCTGGTGGGGGATGGCTGCTAGGGGGCAGGGATATGGTGGGGGATGGCTGGGGACAGAGAAGGGGAGCAGTTCTTACCTCATCTGTCAGGTGGGACAAGTGGAGGTTGGCTAATCAGAGCAAAGCGCTCTCTCCAGGCCTCCTCGTGCCCTGGGTAAGCGTGGCTAATTGATTGTGGCCAGAGCCCAGAGACATACAGAAAATTGCCCAGCCCGGCGCTTCTGGCAGCTATCACTCACCGATTGGAGCTGGCACCAAAATGAAACCCATTTGCCATTCTGATGCTGGAAGCTGTCTCAGGCCCTTTTCTACTCTGACATGATATGATTATCCACCATGGAAATATGCTTCCTGCCCTCAAGGAACTTCTGAACGGGTGAGCATCTTAAGGGTCGGTGGGGAGGGAGGGGGCTGAGTGCGCACAGTTCGTCGCCAGGCAGGCAGACATGTCACAGTCAAGGGCATCGATTTTACTTTTCGACTTGTAATTTCCACCTCCTGGATTCTATTATCACTCGTTCAATAGCTGACGACGGTTCGCCATTTCTCTGGAGCGGTGGCCAAGACGCACGCACTGCTCAGCATAAGAAGAAGCTGTTACGTAAATCGCGTTAGTACCTGGAAGCAATGATTGGCTTTAACACAGTCAAGACCCCTGTGGTTCTGGAGAGAGGCCATCATTCCACCGTCCTCCTTCCCAGACATGGGGACTTCCCAGAAGGGAGTCCCAATTAGCCCCATGTGCTCAAGCCCCGAATCCAGCCCATCCCAGTCCCTCCTGCCCAAGCCCCTTCCCTGGTATGCGAAGTGCCCATGATGCCTGCCATAAGTTTTAGATATCTGGCCATTGACAGATTCTTTGGCAAAGACCCAAATCTGTCATCCATAGCTGGAAGTATTACTTCATTAACACAACGAGGATGGAGGATGGAGGGGCAAATTTGGGGCCAGAGGTTCTCAGCATGCAGACCCCTGTCCCTTAGCATCAGCATCACCTGGATCCCTTGTTAGAGAAGCTCCTTTGTGGCCCCAGTGAATCAGAACCTATGCAGTGTGGGGAGGCTCTTCGTGTGTGTGTGTGTGTGTGTGTGTGTGTGTGTGTGTGTGTGTGTGTTGCTCGGGACTGAACCTGAAGCCTTGTGCATGCTAGGCAAGCACTTTATCTCTGAGCCATGCCCCTCCTCTCAGTTCTTATCCCAGGTTTGCTGTTTTCTTTTTTAAACTTTTTGGTACCAGGGATTGAACCCAGGACTGCTTAATCTCTGAGCCTCATCCCCAGCCCTTTTTACTTTGTATTCAGAGACAGGGTCTCACTAGGTTGCTTACAGCCTTGCTAAATTTCTGAGGCTGGCTTTGGACCCGTGATCCTCCTGCCTCATCCTCCTGAGCCAGTGGGATTACAGGCGTGCGCCAGTGGGCTCAGCTTTACTCCAAGGTTTTAATAAACCCTACAGGGAATTTTGATGCGCTAAAGATCCACAACACCAACTGTGCACAGTGGAGCCTGCCTGTAATCCCAGTGGCTCAGGAGGCTGAAGCAGGAGGATCCTGAGGTCAGAGCCAGCCTCAGCAACAGCAAGGCGCTAAGCAACTCAGTGAGACCCTGTCTCTAAATAAAATACAAAATAGGGCTGGGGATGTGGCTCAGTGTTCGAGTGCCCCCGAGTTCAATCCCTAGTGCCAAAAAAAAAAAAAAAAAAAAAGATTCACAATGGCTGTTTCAGGCTAAGACACGGAACCTTTGGCTTGAGACCCCACTTGATCATACCTGTACCTAGGTGTTCACCATTTTGGGGGCCTCAACTGCTTCCTCCACAAAATGGGAGTGGTAATTAATGCCCACCACCCTGGCTTCACCATAGCATTGACTGGATCAGTGATCATGGGAACAGTTGGCAAAGGAGGTCGCAAGGCCAACCATGAGTAGTCCCTAGCCATTGCGTTGCAATTGCAGGATGTTTGTGGCTGGTGGGGGACAGTTAGGAAAGAAGGGGAGATTGCATTTTAAGATCCGGGACTTGAACTTGGTCCTGTTTGGACATAGTTTTCCACAGCATGAAGATTCTGGCTCAGTCTTGGCTGTGTCTTCCTGCAGGGCTTGTCCAACTGAGGATTGCCCCCCTCTCTATCCCCACTGACTGGCTTTCTGTGGATTTGACTCTCCCACCTGAAAGTCACAGGCATTTAGGGGGATGTGGTGGCACACAACTGAAATCCCAGTGACTCTGGAGGCTGAAGCGAGAAAATCACAAGTTCGAGGCCAGCCTCAGTAATTTAGCATGACTCTCAGAAACTTAGCAAGATCCTGTCTCAAAATAAGAAATAAAAAGGGCTGGGGATGTGGCTCAGCGGTTAAGCACCCCTGGGCTTAATTCCTCCTACAAAAAGAAGTCACAGGCAATAGGCGTTTGAATACTGCCCCCCTCCAACCCTTTCTCCAGTGACTGAGTGTTAACAAAATTTCTAATTCCAGGTCAATTAAAATTCCTGGATCTCAGGCGTGGGGTTGGGTGGTGGTGGGGGTGTGGGGAGGAGTGGGGGAGGGGATAACAGGGTAGTGGCCCTGGCAGTGAAGGCCAATTGACAAAACAAGCAGGGCTGTTTTCATCCCTAACTGCCCCCTGGGTGCGTAGAAACAAAGATCACAATGGTTCGGAGGCCCCTGGCAGGTAGGTAGGCACATTCCATGCCTTCTCAGTTTAGCGGGCCAGGAGGTCTGATAACCTGAGCTCAAAGCAAGCGGAAAAGCCGGGGCAAAGTCCAGGAGCCCAGCTGGCTGGTCCTGTCTCTAGTCCTCTTTGGCATGATCAGAAAGTGCCCACTTTGCCCATGGCACACACCTGTAATTCCAGTGGCTCTGGAGGCCGAGGCAGGAGGATCACAAGTTTGAGGCCAACCTCGATTGGCAATTTAGCAAGGCCCTAAGCAATCCAGTGAGACCCTGTCTCAAACATAAAAAATAAGAAGAGCTGGGGATGTAGCTTAGTGGTTAAGCACCCCTGGGTTCAATCCCCAGCACCAACAAATAAATAAATAAATAAACAAAAGTGCTCACATAACCCTCTCACTTCACCACAGCCTAACTTAGATAAACTTAGAGTACCAATTAATCTTCTCAATAAGCCTACCAATCAGGGACTAATATAATTCCCATTTTACAGAGAGTGAAATAGAGGCACAGAGAATTAAGCCAATTGCCCATACTGCAGAGCTGGAGTTTAAACCTAGCAGTTTGGTTCCAGAGTCTATGTGCTTTAGAGTGACAATAAATGAACTCCCCCTGCTCTGTGTTCCTTTGATGGCTTTGGGGACAGGAAGAAAACAATGTCATATGATCCTTCAGGGAGATTTCTTGGGGGTGGGAATATTTTCCTCTGAGAATCATATGTTAAATCCACGTTCTACCCTGGGGAAGGATTTTTAAAGTTTTGATGTGATGGAAGCAACCAGAAAATAAAAAATAAAGGTTGACTGTACAGAGATGTATAAAAAAAATGCCTAACACAAAGGAAAAAACATCCGAATCACATTGCAACCAAATTAAAATAGAGAAAAAGGTTGAAAACAAAAAGTACGGTTAATAACAGTTATTTTATGGAAGAACTCATCCAAACTGTTAGGAAAATACTAATAAATGATAAACACGCAGATAAGTCACAAAAAAAGAAAATGTACCTAAATGTGGGTTATATATTTACATTATGCAAATATAAAATTAAAATATAAAACAATTTATGTGTAGTTGCTAAAAAATTGCAAAATACTATAATGATACCCAGGGCTTGGGAACTCATAGTAAAACATTTAGCTTGAGGTGGTTTTAAAAAAGTACAATAGGCTAGGGTTGTGACTCAGTGGTAGAGCGCTTGCCTCGAAGTGTGAGGGACTGGGTTTGACCCTCAGCACCACATGAAAATAAATAAATAAATAAATAAATAAAGGTATTTTGTCCATCTACAATTAAAAAAAAATTTTTTTAAAGTGCAACAATTTTGCCTTTTTTCTTTGTCCTGTTGATCTTCTTTTTTTTAATATTTATTTTTTAGTTGTAGGTGGACACAATATCTTTATTTTATTTTATGTGGTGCTGAGGATGGAACCCAGTGCCCCACGCATGTCAGGCGAGTGCGCTACCACTGAGCCACATCCCCAGCCCCTGTCCTGCTGATGCTAATCTTGGAAAGTTAACCTAAAGAAGAAAACCAGTAGATATATCAATTGATGTGACACGTCCCTCCTTTTCTGTCTGTGGGCTGCTCCTAACTCTGAGCTGGCCCCACATCCCAAGTTCTTGAAACTAAGTAGTGGTTCTGACATCTGGACCAAGGGAACAGAGACCTGGTATTCTGGAGACCCCCTCCTTATTGACCTCAGTCCACAGTCTTCAGTATTTGTTTAATCCCATGATAATTACTGCTGGAATGACCTACATCTTAAAAAAAAGTATATGGGTCAATAAACACATGAAAAGATGCTTGATGTCATTAGTCATCTAGGAAGTGCAAATCCTAATCCTAATGAGATACCTCATGTTCCTGGGATGGCTGTGAAAAGAAAAACAAAAGGAAAAGAAAATCACAATCACAAGTGTTGGTGAAGATGTGGTGAAATTAGAATCCTCCTGCATCCTGGTAGAAGAATAGAATGGGGTAGCCACTATGGTCAAACAGTTTGGCAGTTTCTCCAAATGTTGAACATAAAATCACCATGTGATTCCATGTATCATTTCAGAAGTAATTCTGTTCCCAGTTGTATGTATCTGTAGCTAGAGACAGAGATGTATCTCTAAGAGGGTTGAAGACACACAGCCACACAAAACTTACACAAATGTCCACAGCAGCACTACTCACAATAGCCCAAACTGGAAACACCCAAATGTCCATCAATGGGTAATAAAAAGGGCTGGGGATACAGATCAGTTATAGAGCACCTCTGGGTTTAATCTCTAGGACTGGGGGAGCAAAGAAGGCCTCATATTATATAATTCCATTTATGTGAAATGTTCATGATAGGCACATCTATAGAGACAGGAAACAGATGAGTGGGTGCCAGGGGTTTGGGGGAGGGGAGGGGAGGGAAAGGCTGCTTAATGTGAACAGGGATCTTTTTTAGGTCACAAAATGTTCTGAAATTAGATGGTAGTGGTGGTTGTGTAGCATTAAAAATGCTGATAATAATGAATTTTACGTGACATAAATTTTACCTCAAAAAAAATAAAAATAAAAATGAAAATGGCTAACTGCTCCTGCTCTAAACCAGGTGCTGTGGTGGGAAGACCACCCTGTCACTTCTGACTATTAGAACAAGCCTTAGAGGGACTGAGGCTGGTTCAGTGTTAAGGACAGAGGCGTTGGGATCATTTGGGATGCCAGGGGTCCTCATGGCCAAAACCACCCAAAGGCTGTCCAGAATGCTCTAGAACAAGAACAACAGGCTTGGAGGCTGTAGCTGGACTTTGTTTAGCAGATGGCTTTCATTCTACCTGGGCCTAGCTCTGCCTCCTGACCAAGGTGACACAGTGGTCAATCTGGGATCAGATTCTGGTCTTCACTCTGGAGGTGTGGAGCCCTGTGAGCAGCCTACCTGGTGTAGATCACAGGCCGCAACAGAATCCTTTATTTGGAGGCCAACACAAAAGCCCAATCTCATTCAAGTGGCATAGGCTAGTGTGCCCCTATCTCCCCCTCCCCCTCCCACCATTGCTATAGACGGACCTCATCAGACACTAGCTGGAGGGCCCTGAAGATTCTAGTCTTAGGGACCAGGTAAAGGGCAGCCCCGTGAGGCCCTACAGTTTGGGTTCATGTAGAATTGTGGTCAATTTCTGCAGCAATTATTCTCGACGCTCAACCCTGATTCTTTCGGTACTTTCCAATCCAGAACATTCTCTAAGGACGTGAGTACCCTACTGGAGGGCTTGGAGGCAATGCACCAGGAAGCATCTCCCAGGTAAGAGGGGGTGGGAACTGGAGGAGAAATAACTCAGCTTCCCCACACCCCCATGTGGTCTGATGCTGAGGTGTCTTCTAAGGGGTCTTTCTGAGAAGCCCACTGGGCTGGGACCCCAGTGTCTTAGTCTGGTGACTTGCTTGATGATATCTCCTTTGCTGTTTGCTTTCCTCTCTGCCTCACTGTGCAATTCTCAAATTGCTTGGCCCCCAAATCCATGTTTCAGGGGCTGCTTCAGGGAGAGCCCAGCCTAAGACCTAACCTTCCATTGGTCACTGTTGTTATATGAACTTGGGAAGTCCTTTGGCCTCCTAGAACCTTTCAGAGGTATTGTATGTCAAGAGGCTGACCCAGGGAGGTGCTCAGTGATGTCTAGGTTATTTATCTAAGAAAAATTGAAGGGAAGGATTTTTTTTTAAATATATTCCAGTCCTATTAACAGAAGCCAGATCACATTAGCAGTAGGATTTTTTTTTTTTTTTTTTTTGGCATTGAACCCAGGGCTGCTTAATCACTGAGCCCCATCCCCAGACCTTTTTATATTTTATTTAGAGACAGAGTCTCACTGAGTTGCTTAGGGCTTTGCTAAGTTGCCGAGGCTGGCTTTGAACTCGAGATCCTCCTGCCTCAGCCTCCCAAGCCACTGGGATTACAGGCATTCCCAGCCATGTCCAGACCAGTGGAGGATTTTCCAAATCATGTAGAGACAGAAGCTTGATGCAACTAGAAAAATGTGCTGGAAATGACATTTCCTTTCCATCCCTGTCCTGAGTCACAGGGCTACTTTTTGGTCAGTCTGAGGAGTTGGTGACGGGGTATGGTCAAGAGTGCCTAAAGAGTCAGATCACTTCTTTTGGGCGTTCACGTGGCCAGAACCACCCAAGCAAGGGTAACCTTTGGACTGGCCCTATCTGGGCTATTGATGGGTTTCCCAGAACTCTCTAGAACAAGGACAACAGGCCTGGGCCCTGTGGCTGGACCTCCCATTTGGCACATAGCCTTTGTCCTCTCTGGGTCAACTCTGCCTCTGTTGGCTGAGCTGCCACTAGACTGGCCTTGGGGCTGAGGGTAAGGGCTCTGTGACATTTCCCTGCTTCCTTGTCTCGGGGCTCATTGCAGGCCTGGCTGTGGAGTTGTTTGCTTTTGGTCCTGCGTGCTCTTTCCTCACACACAACTGACTGATTTCCTTCTTAGACTGTGTGTGTGTGTGTGTGTGTGTGTGTGTGTGTGTGTGTGTGTGTGTGGTGGAGGGGTTGTCTGTAAAACAAAGAGGTAAATAAAATACCTCAGGCAGGCGGGTAGGCCTGTTTGATGCCAGCCTGGCACCTGTCCTGAGGACTCTGGGCAAAGCCCTGGCCCATGGAGGAGCCGAGCCTCCTAGAGGGTGTGGGGAGAGGTGTGGAGAGTGTCTCTGAGCCTGTGACCTTGGCACCGAGGCCCTGGGTGACTCCTGTGTGAGGCTGGCTGGTTTGGGTGAGCTCTGGAGTTGCCGAGGCTGAGCCGCCTAGGCCCGCCTCCTGCCTCTCCACCACATTCTTTTCCTCAGACAAACAGATTCCTTTGCTCCCTGGACCGGCCAGGCTGCAGCAGCAGCTGTGGAAACAAACACCCGGCAGCTGACTGAAGGGTGCAGGCTGTTTTCTGGGGTGTGCTGGGCCCTCAACGCCCTCCAAGCCGCAGTGGGTGCTCTGGCTCAAACTAGAAGGGGAGGGTTCTCCTTGTCCCTTTGCTGCCTGGGGCTGGGCCAGCCCTGCACCCTGGGGTTTCTTCCCCAAGGCCAGTTTCAGGTGGCTCTTGGCAGGCCTGGTGGGTTCAGCAGGGACTGGTTGTGACTCCCCTCCACCAAACCTCCAGAGAAAATATTTAGAGAAGGGCCCCTCTTTCTTCCTGAGCTCTGTTGGCTCTCAGGCCCCCTCAGAAGGGGTGAGACACTTTGTGGGGCCTGGGGTGGGGGTGGAGCCTCTTCGCAGGAGGCCGAGTAGGCTGCAGTAGGGCTGTGGGCCTTGTGGACAGCTTATTATGTCTCTGACTATATTCCTCAGGGACAGGTGAGCCATTTGTGCATTCCTCAGAGGTGAGGAAACTGAGAGCCAGACACTGGCAGAAGCCCACAGCCCACTGGAATATTCTTCTTCTCCCCTTCTGGCGTGGAGCCGCAGGCCTGGGTTGATACAGCACAGGGCTGTCAGCCTTGATATAGCCAGGTTGTCAGGTGCCGGCCGCTCTCCCCTCCGTGATCAGCTGGCACCTTCCCTGTAGAAGGAGCAATGACAGTACCATGCTGTGTGAAAAGCAGAGGACGGGGGACACCCAGCTTCGGAGACTGAGTTTCCCCAAGTGATACTTCTGCAGCCATCAGTCACCAAGGGTGGGCAGCTCCCAGAGGACATGATTCCTGCCAGGTGGCTCTCAGTGGCTGAAGAAGAGCCTGAGAGTTGGGGGCTGGGCTACAGTTCTTCCCTTTAAGGACACCTGGGTGGCCCATCACAGGGCCCACCACAGGGGTGAGGCCTGATACTGTTATTACCCCAAATTGTAAGCACTTTGAACACAGGAACATGGCTGCATGCTCCCCTGTCCCCTTGGTCCCCCACTGGTGCCCGACACCCATCCGTGGTATGATGGAGTCATCTGAAGCCTCAGTCACTGGTCTCCCTAGAAAGTATGCTGCATTTCCAAGTCACCAAGAGGATGGCCTTTCATAGATTCTTGGGGCTAGAAAGGTTCCTTCATTTCCAATGAAGCAGAGATCATTTGGGGCTGTAATTTCACAGGGATCCCTGAAGGATTCTAGAAAACGGAGAAAGAGCAGCTATCCGTGTCCACCAAGGAAGTTGCTGCTCAGCTTTGGTCAAATAAGACAGCTTGAGTCCCTAGGGTTGCAAGGCAAGCGTTGTCCAGGGACAAAAGGTTTCCCACATTTCTTTGGTCCCTACTCAATGGATCAAAAGGGATGGGAAGAGCCAGGCACAGTGGCACACACCTGTAATCCCAGTGGCTTGGGAGGCTGAGGCAGGAGGATCACAAGTTCAAAGCCAGCCTTAGCAACTTAGTGAGGCCCCAAGCAACTCAGCGAGACCCTGTCCCTAAATAAAATGTAAAAAAAGGGCTGGGGATGGGGCTCAGTGGTTAAGCACCCCTGGGTTCAATCCCTAGTACCAAAAATATACAATAAAAAACATAAGAATAAACAAGGGATGGGAGATGCGGTTCCTGTTGATTTGGGAGGACTGTGGGAAGATGACCTTGGGCTGCAGGAAGCAATCTGATCTCCCACTCTGGGATCTGGCCAGAGGGAAGAATGTTCCAGAAGTGACAGGGAAGGGGGTGTGTGTACCTGGGCCAGTGGAGTCAGTCCCTGGCTGTACTGGGAGGTCTGAGAGGACGTGGTTTGAGGAGGCATCAGACACTCATCTGGTGGGCTCCACATTACAAAAGAAAACCCTGGTAGGTGACATTGCTTGGTGAGCAGAGCTGCCCTTGGTTCCTTGAGGCTGGCCATGCTGCCTGGCAGGTCCTTGGTGTCCCTGCATGGGGATGGTAGAAAATGACCATAGTGACAGCTGCTGGGTGTGGACCAGGGTCCAGATGGGGGACATCCCAGACTCCTCAAGGATTCCAAGGCACCAGTGAGAACTGAGGGGAGGCCTGAGTGGCTGGGGTGATGGGGTTCAAGCCCCCTGAGCCCTGAGTTCTTGAACCTTAGACTCCAGTCAGAGAGGGCAGTCCACACCCCAGCAACCAGTCACTTCCCACTTCCACTGCGGAAACCTGGAAGTTTCCAGGGTGTCTTGTGATGGCGGTGGTGGGGGATGGAAAGGCTCTCCAAAGACCCGATTCCTCTCCCTGCATGATGCCCCATAAACCCTTGCAGTTCAAAATGTGGTCTGAAGACCAGCAGCCTGGGCATCTCCTGGGAGCTTGACAGGAATGCAGAATCTCGGGTACCAACCCCCCCACCCCGCCGAGTCAGCATCTGCACTTTAACAAGCTCCCTGGGACCTGTGTGCACGTTCAAGTTTGAGAAGTGCTGGCGCAAGCTGTTATCCTTCCCGTGCGCCCAGCACCACTGACTAGAAGAGAGGGGCAGAGGGCGGGAATCTGAGCAAGCCCCAGGATTTGTCTAAAGGGATCATTTAAGCAATGGCTTTGCACTTAGTGTACTGGATACAACTGAAGTTTCCAGACTGCTTGAGAAAGACCGGACCAGCTGGAGATGGGGTGGAGAACTGGCACCATCCTTGGCATGTTTCACTGTAGAGTGAGGGGACTGTGGGTCTGTTGTGCACAAGTGAAGACAGTGTAGCTCACAGAGGGACGTCACACAGTCAGTTAAGCACTAGAGGTGACATTAGAACCCTACTGCTTTCTCCCTCTCTCTCTTTTTCTTTTCAGTGCTTGCTGGGGATGGAACCCATGGCCACATGCATGCTAGGCAAATGCTCTGCCACTGAGCTCCATCCCCAGCCCCAGAACTCGCATGCCTTGACCTTGACTTTTCATTGCTGCTACTCAAAGTGTGCTTCGAGGGCTAATGCCAGTCCACAAACTGTTTGGCACCTGTTCTCTAAGAACTAAACTCAGAAATTAGGATCAAGTGTTTGGAAGCTTTGACAGCAAGATGACAGAGTATGTCTACCTCTCTTCAATCTACCAATAAAAGTTTGGCCTTACAATTCAGGCCTTGTACTTCCTGTTCATTTCATTTTTCTAGCAAATCATTTTAATTGTACTTTGCCAAAGTATCAGTGTGTGATGGATTGGAATTAATTAACACACATACACGTGTGCGTATGCACACAGGCATACACTCCTGCCACACATACACACCCACACCCCCACACACTAATGTTCCTACATGTGAACCTAGTTTCAAAACACTGCTGGATGAGGGGCCATTTCAAGACAGGAGGAAAGAGAGTCGAAAACACTGGAAAACATCCAGGCTTGCCCCAGCCTGGGCAGTGAAAACGGGAGGGGCTGGGCTAACTTGCAAGGGGGGGAGATCGCCCTTTATTTATGTCCCCAAACTTCCTAGATGCTGCTCTGTCACAGAGAAGTGTGTGTGGAGGGGCGTGGGCAGGTATTGGTGGGAGCCTGAGGCCAAGGCATTCCATCTCTGGGGTGAGGGGGCTCCAGTTTCTTCACCTGGAACTGGGTCACCTGCAACTGGGTCAGAGGCACAGTCCTTCCCAGCGCAGCTGCGGCAGATCTTTGCCAGCCTCCCGAACTGCAGGAGGACACTATCTTGGGCGTGAATGTGCCGGCCCCAGCAGCGCCTGGCCTTTCTTCTCTCCCCGCCCAACCTGGCGCATTCTCGTCTGGCAGAGGAACAAGCAATTTCTTTTTATGAGCCTGCAAACCTCCAGCCTCCCAGCCTCCCAACCTCCCAGCTGGCCGGGCGCCAGGCGGGGCCTGACACACAGGCCGACATCCCTACCCAGACCCGCGGCCCTGGCTGCTCTGAATTCTGGCGCGTCTGAGTCACCGCGCCTCAGCGGGCGTCTCCAGGAAAGAGTGGCAGAGGCTAAAGGAGCCGGGCCTCCTAGGGGCCTGCTGATAGCCATCTATCAGCACGTCTACATTTTGGCCTCCTTTTCCTGATGCCTCTAATCCAGCAGAGCAGGCTGCGGGAGTCCGATGGGGACGCGCTGAGCCGGGGAAGAAGTTCCATGGAAGTCCCCTTCCCCAAGGCGCCCTTGCGGGGTGTGGAAACCTCCCTCTGGCCTTCCCCACAGCGCGGCTGGTTTCAGTGCACGGTGGAAGAGGGCGGGAAAGGGAGGCTTTTTCCATACCTTGTCGCCAGCGCAAGGCTCCGGGATCCTCGGACCACCCGGTCTCTCCGAGACGCGCGCACGCCCGAGGCGCCCCGTCCACCTGCAGCCCCCGGGCGTCTGGAGGCGGCCTGTCAGATTAGCCCTGCGGCGGGCCCCCTGTTTAATGAGTGTGGCGCCTGGTGTGCGGCTCAGCCCCTGCTTGTTTAGACAGCCTTGCTGCCTGCGCCACGCGTCCCCGCACCCGGCCGAGGAGGGGCGGCCCCGGGAGAGAGCCTGATCCTTTATTCTTTCCGAACCGAGCCTGGCTGCCTCCGCTCCCGACCAAAGGGTCTCAGCCAAGGTCTGCTGGGGCCTGGAGAGCCTTATTTCCTGAGGGACCGCGGCTGGCCTAGAGGGTGACTGGGGGTGGGGGGACACTCGGAGAGGCCATCAGCAGGTTCCGCAGCCCCCGATCGCCCTCCAGCAGCGGAGAGCCGGTCCCATGGCCTGGCCTCCCTCCCTGGGATCCATCCTTTGATTGCTTTTCTGCGGGGCTGCAAAGGAAGGTGGAAGGCGGCTTTCGGTGGGCACCGGCTGGGGCCCTTGTTAGCACAACAGCAGGGGACTGAGTGGCTTTCTTGAGACAGGAAACCTGTTGGATCTTGATTTCTCTGAGGTCTGAAAGCTGAGGCCGGCTGTGTCTTCTCCAGGCAGGGAATCCTAGGCTGTCCCCTGCCCCCCCCCTTCTTCCAGCCGCTGCCCCTTCCCCCAATATTTATCCACATTTCCCCAGTGCTGATATTCTTACCAGTTGGCAGGCAGGATCTCTCTGCCTGTTTGGTCTTTGTTTTGGTGCCGGGGATGGCACCCAGGGGTGCTTAGTCACTGAGCCACATCCCTAGCCCTTTTTCTTTTTTGAGACAGAGTCTTGCTGAGTTGCTTAGGGCCTTGCTGAGTTGCTGAGGCTGGCCTTGAACTCAGAATCCTCCTGCCTCAGCCTCTGGAGTTGTTGGGATTACAGGTGTGTGCCACTATGTCCCGCTCTGTCTCTCTCTCCACACACATTCTTACACACATACATTTATGTCTTCCCTGAAATTTTTGAAGCTGTAGATATGATGCTCTTTTACCCTTTACCCTTAAATATTTCCGAATATATTTCCTAACAACAACAACAACAACATGACAATAACAATAACAAGGACATTCTCTTCAATAAACAGAGAACTATTTATCAAAATCAGGATAGTAACACTGATACAATACTATGACCTCATCTATAGATCTTATTGCAATCTCATTAGTTGCCCCACAAATGTCCTTCATAACAAAAAAAAATTTTTTTTTCTGGTCCAGGATCCAATCCCGAATTGTACATTGTATTCAATTGTGTCCCTCCAATGTCCTTTAATCTGGCACAGTTCCTTAGTCTGTCCTTGCTTTTCACCGCATGAATACTTCTGAAGAGTACAGACTGCCTCAGAGTTTGGCTTTGTCTGACATTTCTGGTGACTAGATTCAGGTTCTGCATGTAAGATAGAAACGCTGCTCAACTGATGGTTGCCCTTGGTGCATGCTTATCAGGAGGCACGTGATGTCCGCTTGTCCAGGTACTGGGGATGTTTACTTTGACCAGTTGGGTAAGGTCATGTCTCCCAGCTCTCTTCACTGCATTACTGTTTTCCCCTTATTATCTTCTGAGCAGAGCACTCTTTTAAAAAGGAGAACTCTGGCTGGCGCGGTGGCGCACACCTGTGATCCCAGTGGCTCCGGAGGCTGAGGCAGGAGAATTGTAGGTTCCAGGCCAGCCTCTGCAATTTAGCAATTGAGGCCTTAAGCAACTTTGTGAGATCCTGTCTCAAAATAGAACGTAAAAAGGGCTGGGGATGTGACTCGGTGGTTAAGTGCCTCTGGGTTTCATCCCTGGTACTAAAAAAATAAATAAATAAATAAAATAAACCAAAACCAAAACAAAACAATAAATAAACAAAACAAAAAAATATTAAAAAGGAGAACTCTGATTAGGTCACCTTCTCTTCCTGAGCCCAGTTGAAGTCCCTGATTCTTATCGTGGCATGCCCAGCCCCATGATATTTTCTCCTATCACTCTCTTGGGAAACCCCTAGTCACACTGAGCTTCTTGTTCTTTTTTTTGGGGGGGTGGTACCAGGGATTGAACTCAGGAGCCATATCTCCAGCCCTATTTTGTATTTTATTTAGAGACAGGGTGTCACTGAGTTGCTTAGCGCCTCACCATTGCTGAGGCTGGCTTCGAACTTGTGATCCCCCTGCCTCAGCCTCCCAAGGTGTTGGGATTACAGGCGTGCGACACCGTGCCCAGCACCTTCTTGTTCTTTCTAGAGCATACCACACTCATTCATGCCTCAGAGTCTCTGTACTACCTGGAATGCTTTTCCATCCAATGCTCACATGCCTGGCTTCTTTGTGCCCTGTAGAACTCAGCTTGTGGTGTAAGGGTCTGGCAAAACGTCGGAGGAAGAGACCACAAGAGACCAGCTTCATGCAATGAGCAGGAAGGAATTTATTGAGGAGGATCCTAATTCAGCGCCCTGAGGCCCAAGGCTCACTCAGGAAGGGAGAGCGGCCCAGAGCCCAGAGCAGAGGTCAAGCAGAGCTTAAGTACACATTTTGGGGAGGGGGGGGCTTTGCATACATCAGAACAAATCATCATGAGGCGCGGGAAAATTGAACAACAACTCTGAGACATGATTAGCACATTCATTGGCGGGAACAGGTCGGGCGGGGGTGATTGGTCACTCCTAAGCGGGGTACACATTCAAACTGATTGGTTCGGGCCCTGTGACAAACTGCACAGGGCCCTAGGCTAAATGGCCAGTAGGGCATGGTCTTAACTATCTCAGGAATTTCAGGTTCTGGGTGTAGCAGAGGAACTTAACAATACCTAGTTAAATTCAGGCTTTGCAGCTTAGAAACTTTACCCTTTCATTGGGTCACCCGAGAGAGTTCCCCACTTGCGCTTGCCTTGGTTCCAAGCATGGAACTTGCTACCATCTATCATATGCTCATTTGTTTGCTTGTTGTCCATCTTGCCCAGAAGAAAGCAGGGACCCATGTGCCTTGTGTGGTGTGGCACCTGTGCGCAGGGCCTGGCTCACAGCTGTGTGGTGAATATCCATCTTGAGTTTGCTGAATGACTGCACGACAAAGCCTTGCTCCGTGGGACAAGCTGGGGTCCTAACCTGGAAGTCTTGGAGTCCTGCCAGATTGTTGATGTCGCCTGCAACCCAGTTCTACTGGGCTTGTGCTCAAATAGGGCAGATGGCAGCAGAGTACCTAAGGGCTTTCCGAATGGCCCACTTAAGGGTGAGAGAGGAAACAGCCAGGAGGCGACCGTGTCTTTGAGCCGGAAGTACAGATCCTCCTACCATCTTCTTCTTCTTCCATCCTTCCTTCCTCCCTTTCTCCCCTTCTTTTGTCTTTCACTCTTTAAATGAGTGGGGGGAGGGTAGAGGAGGGGGAAGTCAAACATAAATATACTCAAGTTCAAAGTGCAAAGCAGGGAGAGACCTTTGGCTCTTGGTACAGAGCCTCAGCGATGCTCCTACAAGTTAGGTGTCTTGGGAGATTGTCTCATCCTTCTCTTACTGCTGCTGGGCCTCAGGTTTTATTTCAAGAAACCCTTCTGGAAGCCAGCTTTGGTGGTGCACACCTGTAATCCCAGTGGCTCAGGCAGGAGGATTGAAAGTTTGAGGCCAGCCTCAGCAACTTAGCGAGACCCTAAGCAACTCAGTGAGACCCCATCTCTAAATAAAATAGAAAAAGGGCTGGGGATGGGGCTCAGTGGTTAAGCACCCCTGGGTTCAATCCCTGGTACAAAAAAAAGCAAGTCCTGGAAATGCCAGGACCCGTGTAGGTAATGCCACTGACTTTCATGGCATAGAGTGAGGCCCTGTCAGGTGGCCCCTACCAGGTGAATCTTTAGGTGGCAAGATGGGGAGTGTATGGTGTGGCATGTGGACCCCTGGTTGGGACTGTGGCCTGAAGTTCATCTTTGTGTGCACACGTGTGTGTGTGTGTGTGTGTGTGTGTGTGCATGCGCGTGCACACAAGCACAAACATGCACACGAGCATACACGTGCTCTCTGGTTAGAACCGCCAGGCAGGGGGAGGGCAGCTGGTTCTCTCCACCCTAACCTCTCCCTCTTTGGACACTTCATTCCACCAGCCTCTGCCCTCTTTAGCCCACCAGCCTAGGTGTGGCCCGGAACTCCTGTCTTCTCAGAAACCCACTGAAATGAGGTTGGAACTTTCCAGAAGCCTCTGTGGCAACTGAAGGCCCACGTAGGCTGGCTAGCAGGATGTGGGCAGAACAGGCAGCTGTTGCAATGATCTCTTGCTATATAACAACCATTCTAAAATCTGAAATGATGATAATGTTAATATTGCTTGCAAATATACAATTTGGGCTGGGCTCAGCAGGACAGGTCTTCTCGGTTTCATTCACTGTCAGCTGGGAGCTGGGGACTGTGCTGTCTCCTGGTTGGTGCCAGCTGTTGGCTGGGACGTTAGCTAGATGCGTCAATCAGACTCCCATACATGTCCTCTCCAAGTGGCTGCTTAACTTATTCAAAACATGGCAGATGGACCCCTAGACTGATTATCCTAAGAGAAAGCCAGATAGAAGCCATGATTGCTTTTCTGGAGCAGCTCGGAAGTCACTCGGCATCATTCCTGCCATATTTCTGTTTGTTAGAAGCCAGTCACTGAGGCTGGCTTACATTCAAGTGGAAGGAAGTTTCATTTCATTTTTTTTTTTCCCGGGTCCCGGGGATTGAACTCAGGGACACTTGACCACTGAGCCACATCCCCAGCCTTTTTTTGTATTTTATTTAGAGACAGGGTCTCACTGAGTTGCTTAGAGCCTCGTTTTGCTGAGGCTGGCTTTGAATTCGTGATCCTCCTGCCCCAGCCTCCTGAGCTGCTGGGATGACAGGTGTGTGCTACGGCACTAGGCTTACATTTCATCTTTTTTTTTTTTTTTTCCAGTACTGGGGATGGAACTCAGGATCTCACACATGCTAGGCGAGTGCTCTACCACTGATCCACACCGCCCCAGCTCAACATTTCATCTCTTCATAGGAGAAATATCAAAGAATTTATAGCCATGATTCAGACATACCCTGATGGCTCATAGCTTGCTTTCTGTTCACGTGGGACTTGAGAGTTGGGACCTTGTTCTCCCAATGCCTGATCTCTCTCTGTTCATTGGGTGGCCATCCTGTCACCTACCACTCAACAGTGACTTTGCAGAATCCAGCCCAAGAGAGAAAGCCAGTTTTGCTTGAATCAGGTCAAACCAAGACACACCAGCACTTTATGAAGGGCAATAATTTGGTGCCTCTTCATATGGGCAGATTTCCTATCAGAACAGCATTTGACCATATGTGGCACAGAGATCTGAAAAGGCAGAGGTGTCCTCCTCTTTTGCATGTCTATTCCAGCTGGGTAGTGTATGGCTGACATGGAAGCTCTGCTTTATGGAGTCTGTTGGGACCCAGGCTCCTTGAATCCCACAGCTCTGACATCTTTGACTATGAGGTGACCTGGAGACCAGTCAGCATGTCCATAGTGTGGCCAGAAGAAAGGAAGAAAGGACCAAGAAGCAGCAGCAGAAGGTGTCCACAACTATTTGGCAAGGAAAGTACCCAGGACTATCACGTGATACTTCTGATTCCATCTCATTGGCCAGAATTTCTCCATGTGGCCACTGCCGCCTGGGGAAGGCTGGGAAATGTAGTCTTCATTCTGGGTGGCCTTGTGTCAAGCTCAAGTTGCTGATTTTCTTAGCGTGGAAAAAAGAGAGAAAGGATACTCTAAGTGGAGGAGAGGGCTCTGCCAAACTTATTAATTTAAAAACCTCATGTGCAGACAGATTTACTTACTGGTCTACCTCCCCTGGCTAGAGAAAAATGAATGGTCTGAAAAAATGGCCAAATGTCTTAGCCTTTTGGTAGAACTTTTCCTCACATCAGTTGTCTTTGGCAATTTCTCAAGGCAGACAATTTGTAGGGGGAGCATATTGAAGGGTTTACAAATTATGCAATAAAATGAAGCCTTGTTTGTGGTAAATAAGACAGCTCCGCCACGCTATATTTGGTTTGAGAACTTGAGCTGATGGCAGCTATATGTGTCTACGACAAAAATACCCAAAGAGAGGGGTCAGTGCCAGCTTGGGGTGTTTTTTAAATTTCCATATAAGGCTGCTGTTGACTTTGGTAGGAGCTTGTGGAAACTTGCGTCAACTGGCATGGATATTTCTATTTATTCCAGTGGTATTTTGGACCCTTTAATAGACTGGTGCCCTGGGCGGCTTCCCAGTTGGCCCGCCCAGCTAGTTCTGCATCTGAGATGCTTGCAGGGACTTCACAACTTAGAGAAGACCCGATCTCTATCGAAAACATATGACCTTGGCCTTAGGGTCCTATAGGTGAAGCACCTTTCCAAATACTACAATGGCCCTGAATTTTATGTAAGAGACTGAAATTCATTTGCTAGGGCTCTTGTGACAAAGTACCACAGACTGTGCGGCTTAAATAACAGAAATGTATTGTCTCATAGTTCAAGATTAAGGTGTCTGGCAGGGCCATGTCCTCTCTGAAGATGCTGGAGAAGGATATGGCCCAGACCTCTTTCCTAGTTTCTGCTAGTTCCTTGGCTTGTGGTCAAATGACTCCAGTCCTTATGTGCCCAAATTACCTTTCCCCCAAATCTGGACTCAAATTACCCATCCCCCTTTCTTGACACTAGGAATTGAACCCAGGGCATCTAACCACTGAGTTACATCCCCATCCCTTTTTATTTTGAGACAAGATCTCTCTAAGTTGCCCAGGCTGGCCTCAAACTTGCGATCCTCCTGCCTCAGCATCCCGAGTTACTAGGACAATAGGCCTGCACCCCTGTACCCCATTAACTTCCCCGTTTTATAAGGGTAATAGTCACATAAGATGAGGGGCCTACCCCACCATATAACCTCATTTAAATTTTCTCTTTCTCTCTTTTTTTTTTCTTTTTGAGGTTCTGGGAATGGAATCCAGGGCCTTGTGCATACTAGGTAAGGGCTCTGTCACTAAGGTACACCCCCAACCCTCATTTTAATTAGTTATACCTGCAATAACCCTATTTCCAAATAAGGTCACCATCTTAGGTATTAGGAATCCCAAAGTTAAGATGAATTTTGAGGGGAACACAGCTCAACCTTTATCAGAGACATCTGCATATAGGGCAATTACATGGTGTGTGTGTGTGCCTGTGTGTGTGTGTGTGTGTGGGTGTGTGTGTGTGTGTTTCTGAGCACCTATGCATGCAAGATGTTTGCAGTTATATTCGAGGCTTTCTTAGGAAGATATTTTTTCTCTGTAACCAAGAGATCCAGAAGCAGGACAATTCCTGGTTGGTGATTTGGGGCTCATTGATGTCATGGAAGCCCCAGGTCCTTCCGCCATTTTGTTCTACTGCCCTCCACATGTCAGTGTTGGTCCTCCATCTTGCTCTTCATTGGAACATGTATTATCTTCCAGCACAAGTTCAAAGGCTTGATGAGAGAATGCTTCTCCCACCAGCCCATTTCCAAGAGACCTAGCCAACTTCTGCTCAACCTCCTTGGTCACCATTGTATCACTGGGGCAGGAAATGGAGTTGTCATGACTGGCTTTGAATCAGGAAGCTTCAGTGTCTGGAGTTGGCAGAGGACTGTCGCCCAGTGTCTTCCCTGAAGAAAATCCAGGTTAGGTGGGCAGGCAAGTGGGGAGGCTTCTATAGGGAAGGTGATTTACCAAATGGTCACACAGGCCCTGATTGGAGCAGAGGGGACAGGGGCTTTCTCTGGCTGCGCAGGGGTGGGTGTGGAGGCTGGGATGGGGAGAGGGGGGCTGCCACAGAGCTGTCAGTCGATACCTTCTTAGAATAACAGTTCTCATCAGGCGCTGGGTCTGACTTTAAGCTGACAAATGATTTTCCTTCACAATAAAAGTACAAACAGAATCCTAATTAATGAATTTGCCAATAGCTGTTGCCTATTTTATGGGCCTTAGCCCAGATTCAGTCTGCGGACGGGATGAGTGACTGTGTGTGTGCGGATGTGGCCATAAATCACCCAGGGCCCGGGACAAGGGCCGTCTGGTGGGGATCTGCTGAGCAGCCCTTCCTGAGGCAGCTCAGGCTCACCACGACAGCCACGGCAGCGCGGAAAGCCACTGCAGCTATGACAGTCGTGGTCCCCACGGGACCTCAGCCGCAGGGGAAGCCCTGTGACAGCATAGATCGAGCCCAGCCCATTGCTGTGGCTTCTTCTGGCAGAGGGAACTAACAATGTCCCCAAGAGGAACATTGGCCTCATTTTCTACTGTCGCCAAGTGGGTATTTTTCTTTTTACTATTTTCACCTGGGGAGAGGCCACAAGTCCCTTCAGTGATCTGCCTGGTTTTTGAGGAAATGCCTGGAAATGGTTGTCCCAGTTGGAAGTGAGAGTATCCTGCATCCCCGTCCAACATCCAGGAGTGTGCTATGTACTGGGCACTGTGGGGAGGCTGGGAAGAGGACAAGGACAGATGGAGCCATCCAGGTCCCGTTCTCAGGGGCTCAGTGGTCTCGCCTGGGTATTGTGAGAGAGGGCACATGGGAGGAGACACTCCCTGACAGCTCTTTGCTTCCCACCAAAGCCAGTGGAAGGGCGAGATGTGATGAGGCCAAGACTTGGGACACGAAATAGCAGTTTTGACAAGAACTAGGATATCGGATGTCAGATGCCAAAGTGAGCATGAGACAGGCGTCCTGAAGGATTTGCTAAAGCTAGCGTGGGTCGCCTGTATTTTGAAAAAGCTGTCCTGGTGACTCGGGAGGCTGAGGCAGGAGGATCACAGGTTCAAAACCAGCCTCAGCAATTTAGTGACACTTTGTCTTAAAATAAAAAATAAAAGAGGGCTGGGGATGTATAGCCTCCCCACTGGTAACAACAACAACAACTACAAAAGCATAAAAGCTCTTTGGGTAACTCTGATATAACGACCCTCCCTTGAACACCCTCCCCCCAAGCATAACCACCAAATGACAACAGGAGGACGAGAATGATCTGTCACGCACTTGAAGACAGGCAAGCACCTCCCTTCTGCGGTCTTCCTGCCCCCACTTCGTTTCCTCAGCCATCGCAGGCCTGTTTTCCAACTCTTGTTAATGATTAATAATTTGTTTAACATTAACTGAGCTTTCCAATTTTTTCTGGTCCATGTTTTTCCAGCCGTTTGCTACGATTCTTCAAAACCAGCTCTGCCTCCACATAGCATCGATAAATTAATTTCCTTTATACTTGTCCTTGATGTGGCTGAGAAAGCTCAGGGTATTTCTCTGGTCTATGCAGGAGTGAGATCAACTGCACGCTGATGCTCAGTGAGGGCAGACCCAGGGAAGCCACCCTCCCAGAGTCAACTCCCTGGGGGAATGTTCTGGTCCTCAGGCGCAGGTGCTGTGGAGGAGCTCTCCCATGTCCATGCAGAAGTGCCACTGAAATGTTTCATTTCCTCCAGAATCTTCCAGTTACTATGGGTCCTGCCCACTTGCAACAGAGGGTTTCCACCTCCTCTTCAAACTTGGTCTTTTGTGACAAGTTATTAACATGGCCATCGTCATTATGGTTCTTCTGAGTTTTCTCTGTTCACTTCCCCTTGCAACAGTGGGCCCTTGGGGATGGGAGTTTCTGAGTCGCACCCATGTCCTGTAGACACATGACCTCATGTCTTCCTGGCTAGTCCCTGTGGCAAAGTGGTTTCCAGTGACCTGCCACATATCGCCCTAAGGGTGATTTTTGCTCTTCCTCCTCCTCCTCTTCTTCTTCCTCTTCCTCCTCTTCCTCTTCCTCTCCCCTTCCCCTTCCCCTCCTCCTCCTTCATTATTTTTTGGTGCTGGGGATGGAACCCAGGACTTCATGTATACCAAGCATGCACTCTGCCATTGAGCTACATCCCTGGACCCTGTTTCCCCATCTTTAAAATGGTTCTTGTGAACATAGAACATAGAAACACTTGCAAGTATCCAGGGGCATGCCTGGCACATAAAGGGTTAAGAGCCTAACATTTCTGTCTGTGGCTACTCATTTCCAGAGGCCACAACCTGCATTTCCTTGCTTGAGGGCTTTCTTTGGCCACCAGGGCCCTCTGTTCCTGTGTGCATGGCAATGTGGAAATGCCAAGGAGTAAGTAGTCCCCAGGAGGAGCCCACAAGCCAGGACTGAGGGAGTCCACGTGTGTGGCCAGGGCACGCCTGTGCTCATTGTCTCCCAGAACTCCCAGCACGATTAAGCTCCAGTGGCTCCCAGAGCTCATTTGCTTGCAATTGACTCCTTTAGTGGCTCCTGTCCCTTCCCTGTCTCACCTCCCCACCTGCCTCTTAGTGTTTCTGGAGATCGCCTGGCCATAAACCACTAGCACACAAATCCTTGTCTTAGGGTCTGCTTTTGGGGAAAGTCACACTAGGCCTTGTCTCTAGCTATTCCCCTATGCCCTGAGATTCCTCTCCAAATTGCCTTCTGATGATCGGTGCTTACACAGAATTCAATCCCCAAGCACTGAACTTAGGGGCACTTAACCACTGAGCCGCATCTCTAGTCCCTTTTATTGATTTATTTTTATTTTGAGGCAGGGCCTTGATAAGTTGCTGAGGCTGGCTTTGAACTTGTGATCTTCCTGCTTCAGCTTCCTGAGCCTCTAGACCTGGTTATTATTGGATGACAGGTGTGGGCCACTGCACCTGGCTCAATTGTTTTTTTTTTTTTTAATTTTTTAAGTTATTGAGGACCTATTTATTTATTTCATTTCTTTATTTCTATGTGGTGCTGAGAATTGAACCCAGTGCCTCACACATGCCAGGCAAGCGCTCTACCACTGAGCCACAACCCCAGCCCTGGCTTAAATTTAACAAGCATGAAAGTACACTTACTCTCTTCCCCATCAAACCAGCCCACTCTTCTGTCTTCACTGAGTCAGCATTGCCATTCCCTCTAGTCAATGAAGGCAAAACCAGACATTATTCCACTGGAAATCCTTGTGGCTCAGGAGGCTGAGTCAGGAGGATTGCAAGTTCCAAGCCAGCCTTAGCAAGGCTCTAAGAAACTTAGCAAGATCCTGTCTCAAAATGAAAAATAAAATAAGGGCTGGGGATGTGGCTCACTGATTGAGTGCCCCTAGGTTCACTCCCTGGTACAAAAAAATGTTTTTTTCCCCATCATATCCACTCATTCTTGCCAGCAAATATTTACCAATCTCCTTCAGTGGGAGGGCTGTTCTGTGCTGTCCCCAGCCATGACCGGATAGCTTTCATTCCTTGCCCTCCTTGCCCCATGCCCAGGCTACTGGCCTTCCAGAACAGACTTTTTCTGACCCTTTATTTTTATTATTATTATTTTTTTAGTATTTATTTTTTAGTTGTAGGTGGACACAATATCTTTATTTTATTTTATGTGGTGCTGAGGATGGAACCCAGTGCCTCATGCATGACAGGTGAGCGTTCAACCTCTGAGCCACAGCCCTGGCCCTTCTGACCCTTCTTACTTCCTGTCTTTGCACAAAGCCCATCCATGACTCCCAGCTAGCTGTGGGAAGATGTTGGAGCTCCACAGCTGGGTAGAGAAGGCCGCCGTACCTCCCCAGTCTCAGTACTAATGGCCTGGCCTAGCCTAATGGCTCCAGCCCTCTCTGCTCCCTAGACTCATTGGAGCCTCCCAAGGCCACGTCTTTGCCTGCGTCAAATGCTGCCCAGACCCTCAGGTTCAGATTCAATGCTGCTTCCTTCATTGCATCCCAGGTTTTGCTGAGAAAGAAGCCCTCCTGTGATTCTTGAGGCCTGACTGGAAGCATTTAGTCACCTTCATCTATTTAATAAAGCACTATGTCCTGGGCACCATTCCATGGTTATTTATTTGGTACTGGGAATTGAACTCAGGGGACTCAATCACTGAGTCACATCCCCAGCCCTATTTTATATTTTATTTAGAGACAGGGTTTCACTGAATTGCTTAGGGCCTCGATGTTTCTGAGGCTGGCTTTGAACTCTCCATCCTCCTTCTTCAGCCTCCTGAGCTGCTGGGATTACAGGCATATGCCACTCTGCCTGGCACCTGGTTATTATTGGATGAAAAAAATAAGCATGGTCCCTGCCCTCATGCAGCTCACAGTATAGGCACTCCTCAGCTTACGATGGGGTTAACATCCCAAAAAAGCTATTGCAAGTTGAAAATATCATATGTTGAAAATGCATTTAAAAACCTAACCTATGAACTTCGTAGCTCAGCCCAGCCTGCCTTAAATGTGCATTGAATACTTATTATAGTCTACAGTTGAGCAAAATCATCTAACAGGGGACCTAATTTATAATGAAGTGCTGAGCGTCTCCTATCATTTATTGAATCCAGCACACGAGAGCAGCTGAGCTGCCTCCCCTTGTGATCGCGTGGCTGACTGGACGTTGCAGCTGGTTACGGCTGTCCAGTACCCGGAGAGAGTGTCCTACTGTCTATCACTAGCCTGGGCAAAGATCCAAATTCAAAATTTGAAGTATGACTTTTACTGAATGTTATCACTTTTGTATCAAAAAAGTCTAAGTTGAATCATCATAAGCGGAAGACTGTTTATACCGAAATTCAAACATGGTAGAGGTGTTGAATTATAAACTGTGTCAGGAATATTAACTGCATGAAGGACAGACAGGATGTTATCAGAGAGGCAAACAAGAGGAAACTTAGATGGGAGGTAGTGTACATTTGGATGAGGTCCTTCTGAGACATGAGTCATGAGTAGGAGTTAGCCAGGATAAGGATAAAAAACAGTCCAGCATGAGTCTATCATGGGAAGAATATAAGCCTTTGAAACACCAACAAAGGCCAGTGTGGCTAGAATTTGGTGAACAAAAGGACAATATAAAGAGAGATGGGGTTGGAATGGTCATCAAAGGCCAGATTACTCAGGATTTTAGAGAGTGCACTAGTCAGGTTTCTGCTGTGATAATGCCGCTTAACAAATAGCTCCCAGTGGTTTGCAACAGCAAGCATTTATTTCCCACTTTTAGCCCTTTCAATTGCCTGTAGTTCAGTGGGCCTCAGCTGCAGCTCTAGAGGCTAAGGGTGGATTCCTGACTTTGGATTTGGCTCAGGACAATGCCACATTTCTCTCATTCTGGGACTAAGCCTGAAGGAGAAACAGCTACATGGGCCAAGCTCTTCCTGTGGGTGAGAGTTAACTCAAGAAGGCAACTGGAAAAATGCCTCTTTGCCCATGTTCCAATGGCCAAAGTCAGTCATAATGCCAACCCCCAAGTTAGTGATGCATGGATCAAGGACATATCCTCTACCTAGTCTGGTAGAAGGTGTGCAATCAGATGGCAAATGGTGTGGGTTGTGAAAAGTTGGGCACAATAATCTAACATCACATGGGTCATGTTAAGGATTTTGATTTTCATTCTAATATCATATGGAAACCTTTGTATTATTCTTCCTTCCTTTCCTTTCTTTTGTAGTTTTTCCTTCTAGTTTTAATTATCCAACTAACACTAGAGCACATCTGCACTATAAATTAGTCAAGCTACATGAGTGAGTTTCTGATGTTATTCCCACTGACCCCAAATCGAAGTCCCTTTTTCAGAAATGACCATTGTTAATTTCTCGGATGCTTCTTTCCTAAGATTTAAGAGAAATGCTCTCCAAACACACACATATACACAGAAACACAGAATTTTTTGAATGTGTTTCTTTTTATAATGTTGTTGTATTTTCTATACCTTTATTTAATTTATTTATATGTGATGATGAAGATCAAACCCAGTGCCTCATATATGCTAGGCAAGCACCAACCACTGAGCCACAACCCCAGTCCCAGTGAATATGTTTTAATATGAATGAGATCATATAGGATGTATTGTATTGTAGCTGCCTTGGATTCAATGTCTTTCTTTCTTTCTTTCTTTCTTTCTTTCTTTCTTTCTTTCTTTCTTTCTTTCTTTCTTTCTTTCTTTCGTATGGTGCTAGGGATTAAACCCAGGGTCTCATGCATGTTAGGATCATACTCTACCTCTGAGATACATCCTCTACCCTGGATTTGATTTGTTAACAAATAGTTTCTTGAGCTCCAAGTCAACATCTGGGAAAGTTGTGCTATAAAACTTTTAATGCTAAGGGTCTCTAAAGGTCTTACTTTGGCCTTGATTGGAAGGTGTGATTGTGTTCTCAAATAACAAGCCCCATATGGCCACAATAATATTTCCAGTCCTACATACTCTTTCAGAACTTTAATACTCCGCAACTCAGAGTTGTGTCCCCCTGGCTCCCGCATTGAACTTTGGTGGATCTTTGTGACTGCCTTGACCAAGGCAGTATGGCAAAAGTGATGCTATGTGAACTCATGAGGCTGGGCCATTAAAAGCAATTCAGCACCCACTAGGCTATCTCTGGGGATGTCCATACCTGGGAAGCAGCCTCCATGTTGTGAGGAAGCCCAGGCTACTTGCAGATGATCAAAGGCCAAGGAATCAAGGCCTCTGGCTCTCAGCTTTGGCAGAGTTTCCAGCTTCCTATCAGTCCCAATTTGCTAGCTGTGTCTGAGCTCTATAGGAGGTGAATCCTTCAGTCCCCAGTTGAACTGCCCCAGATGACGCTACTTGGTAAGAGACAAATCTTCCCTGCCTCCACCTGCTCTAAGGCAGATTCATGAGCAAGATTAATGATTGTTATTGTTTTAAGCCTCTATGTTTAGGGGTAGCTTATTGTACAGCCAGCAATGACTGCAACACCTACTAATTGGGACCAGAATTCCAGGTGGAAGAGGAAGCTGTGGCCAGGCTGAGTCACTCCGCTTTGAACTCAGGAGTCCCTGGATTTCACCTTAGGAAAGTTCCATGCTCCTCCAGCCTAGGGCTGGTCTAAAACTGTGACTTTGGGGGACCTCAGCACAGCAAGTCTGACTTACTAGGG
This sequence comes from Urocitellus parryii, assembly GCF_045843805.1. NCBI lineage: Eukaryota > Metazoa > Chordata > Mammalia > Rodentia > Sciuridae > Urocitellus > Urocitellus parryii. Next base: position 99,246,978 of record NC_135547.1, read on the forward strand.
CACAAGAAATATGACACACATTCTCTATCCTAAAGGAGTTTGTAATGTCGTAGGGGTAATAAGACTTGCAAATTCCAAGTTTAGGCAATGTCCCCAGACACTATGTACTGTAGATGAAATGCAGGTGAACACAAAGGGCCACAGAACTTAAGAGAGAGGTGTGATGGCTGTTGGTCATGTGATGAGATGACACTGGCAGCCAACAAAAGCTGGGGAAACTGCCAGTTTGGGGACAGCAGAGTATGAGGAAATCATGGGAGGGGCAGAGGTGGATGGAGACAGGGTGGAAGGAGAAGTTTGGGGTCCTGGACCCAGACCTCTATGACAAACCCCCAGTGTCAATTTATATGTCATAATCATCCTTCAGTATCCATGGGGAATTGGTTCCAGGACCCCCATAGACACCCAAATTCCTAGGTGCTCTGGTCCCTTATATAGAATGGTGTCACATTTGCATATAACCTATGCAATCCTTTTTTGCACTTCAAGTCATCTCACATTACTTATAATACGTAATACAATGTCAATGCTATGCAAATAGTTGTTATACTGTATTGTTTGGGGAATAATGACAAGAAAAAAGTCCGTACATGTTCAGTACAGATGCAAATTGGTTTTGAATATTTTCAATTCATGGTTGGTTGGATCCATAGATGTGGAACACTCAGTTAAGGAAGGCTGATTTCAGCAGCGGGGGTGTCAGGTAAAATATAGATCACCCAGTTAAAGTGGAGTTTTAGCTGGGTGTGGTGGTGCACATGTATAATCCCAGCGGCTCAGGAGGCTGAGGCAGGAGGATCCCAAGTTCAAGGCCAGCCTCAGCAACTTAGTGAGGCCCTAAGCAACTTAGTGAGACTGTGTCTCTAAATAAAAAAAATAAAAAGGGCTGAGGATGTGGCTCAGTGGTTAAGCCCCCTCTGGGTTCAATCCCTGATACCAAAATAAATAAATAAATAAATAAATAAATAAATAAATAAATAAATAAATAAAAGAGGTGGGTTTTAGATTAACCAGTATATATATTTTTAGTATAAGTATGTCCCAAATAGTGTGTAGGTGGGAATGTAAATGTCATAAAGTCTCATGACAATGTAGGCTCTGAGTCAAACGCCTTGTCTGGATGTGACCCCAGCTTTGCCACCTTGGGGGAGCTATCTTTGAAACTGGTATACCTGGTATCATAGGGTCCATTCGCTTTTGGTCCAGCCTCTCGTGCTCAGTATTAAAATGATCAAGCCCAGCCTCATCTGTCCAATGGGAATAACAGTGGCTCTTCTGTCATTAGTAAGTGGGGACAGAGCAGTGGGTTTTATGGAGTGGATGAGATCATGTATATAAACTGCTTCCTACAGCCAGGCGAACAGCACGTGTAAAAGTTAAAATGTGATACTGCTCTCTGCAGTGCCAAAGTGCTGCGGCCCCTAGGAAACCGTTTATTAAGCAACAGCCTCCTCTCTGCCTTTGTGGCTAAGGCTGGGGCGGGAGGGGGCTGGGAAAGATAAAGAAGCCGCGGGCCTGGCCCCCCAGGAACAGGAACCTGGTGTCCAGCCAGCAGTCCTAGACAAGTCCACTACCCACCGCGTCCAACTCCCACAGTTCATAACATTGCAAAATGAGGGTCTGGGCTCCGTTCTCCCTTCCTCGGCATCTTTGGAGGCAGGTTTTTAATTTTAAGCAGGAGAAAAACCATCAGGTATTGGAGGCTCCTGGGGGGCAGCTAATGCTTCCTGTCAAATGCTCACCCTGGGGTGCTTTGTTACCCTGACACCTCCCGAACTCCGAGTCAGCGGCAAATTGCAGGACAAAATTCTTATGCTGCAAGTTTATTGCATATTCATAGAATTTAGGCCATTAGGCGACATTAGCTTTTTTTTTTTTTTTAACTTTTTATTGAAGTATAACCTACATTCAGAGAAGTGCGCACATCCTGTGTACAGCTTCTTATATTTTTGCAAGGTGGATGCTCTGTGCATAGGAGACCCAGGAGGGGGCACAGAATATCAGCAACCCCCAAAGAGTCCCCCTCATGCCCCCTCCCAGTCACTGCTTCCCGCAAGGCAGGGGTCCCCAACTCAAAGATAGACAAAGATAGCTTTGTCTGTCTTTGAAACTTACATAAATGGGGTAATACAATCCATCCACTTTGGGCTCTTGCTTCCTTTGCTCAATATTAGGATGGTGAGTGTGCCCATCTTGTTGAATATAAGTATAGATCATTTATTCTCATTGATGTGTAGTTTTCCATGTGTGACGAGTCCACCATTTGTTTATCCATTTGTTGATGATCCATGAGCTTTTGGGTCGGTTAGCTTTGCTAAGAACATTCTAGAACATGCCTTTTGAGGGATGCATGTAACTTTTCTTTGGGGGTGTACCTAGGGGTGAAGCAAAGGGAAGATGTATGTTCACCTTTGCCGTATAAGGGCAAATTGTTTTCCACAGCATCAGCTTTTCTTTTTCTGTTTTTGGTAGTGGGGGTTGTACTCAGGGGCAGTTAACCACTAAACCACATCCCCAGCCTTTTAAAATTTTTAGTTACAGACAGGGTCTTGCTGAGTTGCTTAGGGCCTTGCTAAATTGCTGAGGCTGACTTTGAACTCATGATCCTCCTGCCTCAGCCTCCTGAGCTGCTGGGATCACAGGCGTGCACCATCATGCCTGGCAGACCATCACTTTTTCATTCCTGAGGCTCAATCTAGCAAAGAAAAGAAAAAATACAGTTAAACACAATGTTTGTTTTTTACATTCTAAGAAATTAGCAATGATAAAAGTGGATCAAGAAAGACATTTTTCAACTTTAACCTGTGTGGTGAAAAGCTTTGGAAGTATTTTTTAAAAGGGACTTGTTCTATCTACTCTGCCAGTTTCTTCTATCATAAGCTTATGATTCATCCTTTTGGAAACAGGGCCTAAAATACAGATTTAACATTGTTCTAGTGAATTTTTCATTGCTGTAACAGAAAACCTGAGGCTGGGTGATTTGCAACGGAAAGAGGTTTGTTTGAGCTCACAGTTGTGGAAGCCCAAGAGCATGTCACTAGCATCTGCTTGGCTGCTGATAAGGGCCTCATATTGCTTCAACTCATGGCAGAAAGCAGGACAAGTGAGTGACTGTAGAAGATACAAAAGGAGGCTGAACTCCAGGGACAGGGAACCCAGTCCTGTGAGAAAGGGATTAACCCTTTCCTGAGGGCTCCGCCCCCATGATCTAAATTCCTCCCACTAAGCCCCTCCTCCCAACCCTGCCACCTTGAGGACCTAAATTCAACCTGAGTTTTGGTGGGCACAAACCATATTTAAACCTTAGCAAAAGTGCACCCTCGTAGCTTGTTAAAAATGCTGATTCTGTTTCAATAGGTCTGGCTGGAACTTGAGATCAGTACAAACTTCCAGGGTGCCCAAGGACCATACTTCAAGTAGCAAGGACCACTCATTGGAAGTGATTGTCAGAGTGTTCCTGGTCATCTTGCCACCTTAACCTAGCCCACCTGCTGTATAAGCAGGGATGTATCGTCTACCAGCAAGCACTGAGGACAGAAATGGGGAAGACCTTACAGTACAGTGTGGCAAGAAAGCAGCAGAAACCTTGGGCTCTGGAATCTAAGAACGATGACAGTGTCCTGGCTTAGCTTTCTTGGTCATGTCACCTCAGGCGGGATATCCAGTGTTCTGAAGCTTTACTTCCCCCTTCGTGAAGCGCAGTCATAGGAGCTGCACTCAGGGGGCTGTGGGGAATGTCTGGGAGCCAAACCCACCCTGGGTGGCTGATAAAGGCTGGCATCCCTTATTCCTGATGTGATCTCAGATTATTTTTGTAAGCAGGTGGGACAAAAATGCACACACTCATGCAAGTACCTGTGCCGATAAAAAGTTATAGTTCATATCAAAGAGTTCACAGTCCAGTAATGCAGTTTGAAACAGGGTGTTCCCATAAATATAATAATTGTCAAGATGGGCGCCATGGTGCACACACACACCAGCGGCTCCAGAGGCTGAGGCAGGAGGATCACAAATTCAAAGCCAGCCTCAGCAACTTAGCGAGTCCCTAAGCAACTTAGTGAGAGTCTGTCTCACAATAAAATATAAAAAGGGCTGGGGATGGGGCTCAGGGGTTAAACTCCCCTGGGTTCAATCCCTGGTACAAAAAAAAAAAATAGAGAAGAAAGAGGAGGAGGATGACAACAACAGAGTTGGTGGGGAGCTATCTCTGGAGGGAATCAGAGAACTTATAGAGGAAGGGAAAGTGGGTTTTGAAGGGTATGCAGAAGCAGGCTGGGGAGATAAGGCCGAGGGTGGCTGGGGGAGGAGGAGGGAGATGGTTGGTCCCTTCAGGAAGTAGCTAGTGCAAAGTCACAGAGGCACTGAGTGACCGGAATGTTCCTCAACTGCCAAGTCCAGAGGGTGGGAAAGTGAGCCTTGTGGCTGGGAATGGCTGGGTGCCGGGGTGGAAGCGCAGCAGGAGTGGCAATCTGGAGGGCCCTGACTACTCTACCAAGAAGCTCAGCTTGACACCCCAGCAAAACTGTCAACTAGGTTCTGGGCCCCTGGCTATTCTTCCTGGGCATTGTTTCCTCTCTCAAGTAGAACCCCAGCCCCACTGCCAATTTGGGGTGCCTGATATGCTAATGCTCTCCCACACCCATGGCAGGCTCTGCTGTTAGAAAACTCTGCCACATACTCTTGCCTTCTGCTCAGGGACCTCAAGATGGAATTTAGAACTGGGGCTCGGAGGGAGGGGGTGTGGTTGCTCACACCACTTCCTGAAGGCCGCAGGGGTGGGCTTGGGTGGGGCTCGGCTCCTCACCCTCTGCCTGTGCTCACCCCAGGTAGACGTGTCCATTGGCAGCCCAGGCCCGAGGCGGAGCGGGACTCCCAGCTGGCCCTTGGGAACCAGCGAGACACCTTCTGCCAGTCTCCTTGGCTGCCAAGGAGTGTGCTGCCGAGGGGACTGCTGCGTTTGGCTTCTGAAGTAGGCCTGTGGCCAAGGCCCTGTGTCCAGCCAGCCCTTGCTCAGGAAGGAGAATCAGTGAGGCCTCTGGATCCAGAGCCAGCTCCCTCTGCCCCTTGGTGCCTCCTAAGACAAGAGACACTTGGCAGGGGAGGGATGTCTGGAGACCTCTACTCAGGGGCTCCTTGCATTACTGAGTGTGACATAGTGGAACCCTTTCACTCTAGCAAATCATGCTTATCTGGAACCCTGGTCCTTGAGTCATGGCTGAGGGTGATTGGCTCTGGGAGAGGCGGGTGGAGGCTCAATCCAACCTTGGTCCACATCAGGCCTCTCCTCACCCATGGGCCCCTAACAGACCTTCCAAAACCACAAACTTGCCAAGTTGGGGAGAGGTCAGACTGAGGTAGAGTTAGCGCTGCTCTGGGTCTCCTGTCTTTGGGGGCCACCCTTGTGGATAAGGAAGCTTCTTGGGCCATACCCTGAGGAGAACAGAGGTAAATTCAGGTTCCTTGGGCCTGAGAAGTCACCCCTATTTTGAAAGAGGAGGCATCAGAGCCAGAGATTGGCTGGACACTGCCACACTGCAGCGGCACTTGTGAGGGACAGGACTGTAGGGCCGGGTCCCCACGTCCCCAGGCTTCTCTGGGGAGGCTCCTGGGTGAGCCAGCCCTTCCTGCCCTTGTAGGTCCAGCGCCCTTCCTTCTGAATTACCAATGGTCTCACTGCCAGGTTGTTTCCCTGCTCCTAATGATTTTTCCTGGCAGCAGAAATATTACAGTGATGATTTCATGTAGAATTTCATTTGCTGGGTTTTTTTTTTAATCCCTTGAAGAAGGGTCTGAGCGATTAATGGGTCTTTGAGAGATCAAAGCTCTATGTGGCAAAGAGCAAATAATAATCGTAGCTAACATTGATTGGGGACTTTGGATGTGCCAGGCACTGTCTCACTGTTGTAGTAACTCTTTAAGGTAGGCACTGTCTGTCATTTTCATGATGGCACAGAGGGGCCGACCCATGACCAACAGGCATACAGTCCCAAGAGGTGGCACCAAGATTGGCAGCCATGGTGGCATGGCCCCGCTGCTCCTTGTCATCTGGCTAGGGTGGCAAGAATACTGGATTGGGAATCCCAGGGATTCCCACCTCCCTGTGAGCTACAATCGGATCCTAATCAGAGGGGAGCCTGAGGGTTTCTGTAGGGCTGCTGGGAGGGGACGTGGCTTGGTTAATATCACCACCAATGGTGCCTTATTCTGGCTCACAGACCACACTGAGGAGACCCTATATCTAATCACTCTTTTGCCATCTGAGAGGTTCATTTTTTTTGGGAGAGTACTGGGGATTGAACCTGGGGGCACTCCACCACTAAGCCACATCTCCAGCCCTATTCTGTATTTTATTTAGAGACAGGGTCTCACTGAGTTGCTTAGGGCCTCACTTTTGCTGAGGCTGGTTTGGAACTCGCCATCCTCCTGCCTCAGCCTCCTGAGCCACTGGGATTACAGGCGTGTACCACCATGCTTGGCCTGAGAGTTTCATTTTTACCTCAGTACCCCTATGTCCTTTCATAAGAAATAATGGCTGCCATTTTTTAAGCATCTTCCATGTGCTGGGAGTTTTATATAGACTATATCTACTCCTATAGCAACCATGACAGGAACATACTATTAGGTCCTTTAATAGAGAAGAAGACTGAGGCTCAGAATGGACCACTGTGGCTCAAGGCCACACTGTAAATGATCAAGCACATTCTAGTCCAACCTGTTTAGAAGCCAAAGCCCCAGCGGTTTTCTGCCACCTCTAGGTTACTTCCTTATAAAGGAAATATCTACTGTGTGTCAGTCACATCTTGAGAAGTGTTCCTTTCCTTGAAACACCCCTGAGCGGTTACAATACAACCTTTATTCTACAGATACTGAACCAGGTTCAGAAAAGTTCTGTAGATTGTTCAAAGTCACAGCTCAGTGGGGTTAGGCCTGTTTTTAAAACTTGGGTCTGTCTTTCTCCAAGCTCTTCCCTCTTTCCATGATATCATGTGTGTGGAATAGCAGTTAACTAAATAGGACAATTTCCTATAGACAGCGAGCCTAGCTGTTTGTTATCTCTCAAGGAGCAGCCAAAACGGGTTTTAAAGCCACATTGAGAGAAAGTAGGTGAGACAGGTAGAAAAAAACTCTAGAGCAAGAAGGCAGCGGGGGAGGGGGGACCTAATCCATTTGTTCATTCATCGATCCATCACTATTTGTCTGTCTCCTCATGCATCCATCCATCTATCCATCTATTCATCCACCCACCCATCCACCTATCTACCTGCCCATCTGCCCATCCATCCATCCACCCACCCATCCATCCATCTACCCATCTACCTGCCCATCTCCCATCCATCCATCCATCCACTCATCCATCCATCCACTCATCCATCCACCCACTCATCCATCCATCCATCCACTCATCCATCCATCCATCCATCTATCCATGCAGTCATCCATCCACCCATCCATCCACATGTCTACCTGCCCATCTGCCTATCCACCCATCCACCCACCCACCCACCCATCCATCCATCCACTCATTCACCCCCTTGTCTCTCATCTGTCTATCCATCCATCCTTTAGAGAACAGACTAAGAGCCCTGTGGTATTCTGCTGCTTCATCTGCTTGGTCAGTCAGTATTGTCACCTGTTCCAAAAGAGACCTCAAGGAGGGGAGATGCCTCCGGGAGCTGGCTGATTATGCAGGAAAGCCTCAGGCCCGATCCATGGGGGAGGTGCCCTCACTGACCCCTGACCTCTCCATGCCAGAAGGCAAGTCTTCCAAAGCACTCGCTGTGGAATTGTGCAGTCACTTTCTGGAGTATACTTGAAGCCAGAGCACCTGGAGCCCGGAGAGGAGTTAGTGATTGCTAAAGTGACCTTGAGATCCCCACCCCATCTTCTGGGCCCAGGGTTGACACCAGGGGAAGCTCCCACTTTCTCTCTCTCTCACACCCTTGTCTATGTGGCAGGTGGGAATTTAGGGTGTGGGGTGGGGAGAGACAGTGGGAGGTGGGAGAAAATCCGGGAAGACAGAATGTTCTGGAATCTCCTTTGGCATTTGTGCTTCTGGTTCCAGTTCATTGATGGGATAGTCCCAAACTGCCAGGCCTGGATGGCTGACTGCAAAGATTGCGAAAACATTTTGAAAATTCATCCTTCTGAATCTACCCCAGGACTTCTGCTCCCTTGAGTCTGGTCCCAGCCTCCACAGCCCTCTAGACCTTGAAGCATGAGTGGTTTAAACTTGACTCTTCCCCTTGCGTAACCTTGTTCTACACTACTGGCTCCTGATTCCCTTCAGGAACCTTCCTCCATCCTGTCAGCGAGGCCTGTGTGGGGGCACGGGGGTAAAGTGGCTCAGTAAATATTTACTGGGCCCTACTGGTACCAGGCACCAGCCTCCCATACTGAGGCTGCCCTGTGGGCCCCTTAGTGTGTGTCCCTGTGAGACCTCATGTAGGTTAGCTTAATGCTCATTTTCCAGATGAGGAAACCAAGACATGAGAGTTTTCCATTTGCTCCAATTCACCTGGCTAGTGGGGCAGAGTTGGCTTTGCATTCCTTTGCATTTGATTCCATATTTGTACCACCATCCTCCTCTGACTCACTTGGGCCAATCTCAGTTTCCTCAGATGTGAAACGGGGACGATTTTATTAGCAACTTTAAAGAAATGTGAGTGTCCAATGAAGGCTTATGGAAGATGCTGCCTGGTGCCTTCTGGTGATGACAAAGCAGGGCCAGGGAATGTGCTTTCTTTGAGGAAGAAGTGACGGATCAGCTCACCGTATTGCCACCTCAGGGAAGCCAGCCCCGCCAGGGAGGCATTTATAATCATCATGGCCAGCAATGTGGCTGGTGGCTTTCCCCCCTGCTACGGGCATCCTGTACAATACTTGGAATCCCATAATGGGACATTAGTCCTATACTTTGACACCTTAGTGTTCCATGAGCTTGGCGGGGGCAGCTGTGGGGGGTAGGCAGTAGATCGATCTATCACAGACTATTAGCCTTTCAAAATGATCTGGTTAAAATCCCACCCCATCCTGAAATCCAAGCAGAAGCTGAGGCCCAGAGAGGAGTTAGAACTTATCCAAGGTCATACAGCTGCTTAGCAGCAGAGCTGGGGTGACCAGGAAGCTGTTAAGACTCTCTCCTTGGGACTTAGGATGCCTTGATCAATTCACTTCTCAGTTTTGCTCATAGGAAAAAGCAGGTCCCTGGGAAAGAAGGAGGGGATGCCTGGGGGGAAGGGGTGGTGCAGGAGGGGGAGGGGAGGAAGACACATCTGCAGGCACTACCTTTTGATGATTATTGAGTATTGGAGCTGGGGATACCCCAAACTGGCCAGGCACCCCAAGATGCCCACCTGTAGCGCAGGAGGCATCTGTTCCATAGATGAGCTCTCTGGGTTCCTGAGAGCTGGTCATGACCCTGCTGCCCCTTCATTTGACAGCGAAGCACCTGACGGCTGGGCTGGGCTGAGCTGGGGGATGAGACTGGTTTGCCATCTAGCCCCAAGAGGAGCAGGTCCCACTGCCCAGGGCAATGAGATCAGTCCAGCCCCACCCTGCCTCCTGCCTCCTGTTCTCCTGATGACTGGGGTCCTCTTTCCTTACCGCTACCACGGACCCCATGACAAACACCCGGGGCCCAGGCCTGGAAGATCTATTAGTGACACTCCTGTCACCGCCTGCAGAGCGGGAGGAGAGGCAGCCAAATGCTGTGCTAATTATTCTAGCTTCCAGCAGGGTCTCGGAGGTCCCAGCCATGGTAAATCTTAACTTTCATGCTATGGTGAACCGGGATGCAATTTACTTCAAAGAGAGCATCAATCCCCACTGCGGTGTGTATCAGAGGAGTGTTACATAAAAGTGGCCCGTGTGCTTCCCACCCTGGCTGCCTTCTCTCTCCCTTCCCTCCCTCCCTCCCTCTCTCCCTCCCTCTCTCCCTCCCTCCCACTCTCCTTGTGAGTTTCAAAAAGCCAGGCCGCGGTTGGCTACACATCTCACACGCAAAAACATTTACACACACGTCTGCTCTCAGCCTTATAAATCACCAGGCTTGGCGACTTGGCAGGAGGAACATAGGCAAGCTCTATTTTTACCAGCGGACAGCCCCAGGGGGGCCCCCTCCTTCCCTACAGTGACACCCTACTGGTGTCAATTTTGGCCAAAGGCAGACTTGGAGCTTCAGACCCATTTCCCAGGCTTCAGATGGACCAGCGTGACTGATCAAGGCTGTTCCCAATTCCTCCTCCCCAAGTCCCCTCCAGCCTCTGGGGAATTCTTCCAGGGACAAATTCCATGCAGGAAGCTCCGCCCCATGGCCATTGCCCCCAACTAGGCTTGTGGGAGGGGCAAGTTGCACCACAGACATAGTAATTATGGGTCCACAGAACTTTGGCCTGCCTGGCCTCATTAGGATGGCAAAGGATCATGGGAACTGGGGAGGGGATTGTCTACCAGGTCACCCTCTGCCTCCCCAAAGCCAGGCTCCCTTCATCTGAGGCAACCTCCTGGGGGGGGGGGCAGTCCAGTTGTGTTTCAAGCAACTAGTTCACTGTGAAAGACACACGCGACACTGGCAGCCAGCATGGTTTCTGCAAGGGGTTTGTGAGTCCTGCCACAAGCAGTCCCGGCTGGGGACCAAGGGGGTGGGGTGAGACAGAGGCTGACTATCTGTGTCCCTAGTCCTGGCCCCAGCCTCCGCCCAGCCACCTCTCCAGAGGCGGCTGTGCCAGGTCTAATGCTCCTAATGTCATCTTGCAGATCCATTTGTGATTCCTTGATGCTGTAATTACCTCGGCTTCGCTTCCCCGCAGTCTGTGCCATTAGCCAGGCAGACCGCAGGCTGTGGTGACGTGGCTCTGGAAGCCTGGGGGGCCTCTGTGGGTTGCTGGGGGGGGGGTGGACAGGACCCTCCTGACAGGCCCAGAGCTGCCCAGAGGCCCAGGGTGGCTAGCTGAGCCGGTCAGAAGCTGAGGCGATTAGTGGCTTTCCTTCAGGCCTAACTCTTGGCCATCAGCCAGTTGTGAGGATGCCCTAAGGCAGAGGGCAGAGTGACACACAGTTCCAACTCAGCTGCTGACACGTTGGTGACCCTGGACAAGTCACAGCTGTCTGAGCCTTGGTTCCCTAAGCAGTAAGAAGGACAGAGGGTGGGGACACATGGGAGGAGCCCTGGAGGATGGATTCCCTGGGTTAGAATTCCCCTTGCAGTTCCCCCTGGGGATCTCTCTTGGGCTGCTCATGTCAGCACCTGTGAAGGCCTGGACGAATGCTGGGTGCTTCCTAGAGGCCCAGGCAGGTGACCTGGTGCATTTTGAGGACTGGAGTGGAAAACAAACACCCCAGAACAGTGTCCTGTCTTCAACCCTGAACATAATCTCAGATGCCCGTAGCTTTCTATTCAAGTACTTCCCTTCTCAGGGCAGAAGGCCCAGGCTGGAGTAGAGGGCTTAAGCTAGCCTTCATTCAGTTTTCGAGGGTCAGAAAAGAGCAACCTTTATAAGAGTCTCAGAAATGACAGAGCAGAATTAGATACTGCAAAAGCAGAAACCGAAGTTTTACTCCCGGCCTGCATTCTCTCTCCTCCCCATCCCTCGTGTCACCATAATGTCAGTGCTACTGTTGGAAATATATTGCCTTAGTGCTCAAAACTTGCTGAAAGTGAGAGTGGGCACTGTAGAGAGTCAGTCCTGTGGTGGTTTGGAACCATAGCAGCAAATTCTTGACACTCTGTCAAGAGATGGATTCTATGGTCCCTACCCTTGAAACTGGGTGGACTTGTGACTGCTTCAACCCAAATATTACTATAAGACTATGTGACTTCCCAAACTGGCTCATAAAAGGCCACGTAACATCTGCTTCGCTTACTGTAACACTCACACTTGGAGCTCAGAGCATTCAGGGAAGATGGCTAACTACTACCGGCTGCCATGCTGTGAGGAAGCTCAATCCATTCAAGGAGGTCATGTATAAGTCATTTTAGCCTAAGAACTGAACATGCCAGTGAAGGAGCCGCCACCCTTTAGCCTCCAGTCATTTTGTCACCTCCAGCCATTCCTGTTTTCCAGCTAAGGCTCCAGACAGCATGGAACAGAGATAGGCCTGTTGTGCTCTGTTTGAGTTCCTGACCCATAGAATCGGGAGCATACTAAAATGGTTACTGTTTATACCACGAAAGTTGGGGTAGTTTGTTAAGCAGCAACAGATAACAGGAACAGTCCCTTAGCCCAGGGTCCTGCCTGGCATCTGGCCTAATGCATGAAGACATGGACACCTGTTTTCCATAAAGGAAGCAGGAAGTTTTCTAGAAGTCTGAGGATGGCATTGGGCCAAAGAATCTGCTGTGCCGGTTGCTCACTGAGCCCCTGGCTGCAAAACTCTGCCTTGGTCCAGAGGGAGGCTAGATTCTGGGCAGGCCTGTGTTTCTTGCTTCAGGTGTTAGTCTCAGTGTATTGAGTGAGTCCCAGGAATTGGTGGCTTTCTTGGGGTTGCTAAGCCTCATTTCCTTTCCTATAAGGTCCAGTGTTTAGCCAAGGTGGGGAGAAGGAATGAAAGATGTCCTGACCTTTTTTATTCTCTTCTAGTTTATAATTGAGGCCTATGGGGGATGGCTTTAAGAGGACAGACTTCCACCCGGGCATCAAGAATGTCATCTGGTAATGTGACACACAAGGCCTTTGGCTGGTGCTTTATAGTTTTATGAAGGGTGTGGGTGGAGGCACATTTGGCTGTCTGTGACCAGAATCAGTCTGTTGGTCTGTAACTTCTACAGTTTACAAGGAAGCCAGATGGCTTTTCCCCATCCTTCGGAACCACTGCAAGATTGACCGTGCATTCAATTGTGGGCTCTCCCACAATGCCCTTAAACATTTGCTGGCATTTATAATCTTGGCTCCATTTGACACATAAAATTCAATCAATGGCAAATTCCAGTTTGTTAGCTAGAATTTGACCATTTTGTGCTAGAGAGCTCTGTTTTTGATCAAAGAAGCACTCGGGAGCCGAGATTGTCAAACAGTCCGCCATAGGGCGAAAGAAAGCAACCTTGAGGTGAAAATACAAATCGAGTCCTTCAGCCTGCCTTGACTTGCTAACCACTGCACTTTAGCAGTGCTCATCTGTGAGGGGACACATTTTGGCTAAGTGGTGAACTTGACCAAGAGCAAGCTCCAAGAAGTCACTAACATTTAACTAGTTGAGATAAAGATTTAGAAATAAGGCTTTAGAGAGGAGGAGAGGACAAATTCAACCTCTAAAGAAGGTCCTGCGAAGACCTGAGAAAAGTCTGAACCCCCACGTTTCATTTTGGTGGCCCATCGGGAGCAGCCTGGGGGCGCAGGCTTCAGCTGCAACGCCCTGATGTCCTTCGGTGCCTATCTTCCTCTTTACCATCCTAGGAAGCCGCCACCTGTCTCCCAGCTGTCTGGGACTGTCTACTGGAGCAAGTGACATCACAGTGACCAGAAACCACCTCCCCTTTGTCTGGAGCAGTTATGATGTCATTCCCTCTGGCAGCGAAGCAGGATGTTGGCAGCTGGGAGTCCTCCGGGTCCTCCTGAAGTGATAATTGCCTTAGATTTTGTTATAAAGTGCAGCTGCTAATTATCTTGTTAAGTCGCAGCCATATACTTTTTGGATTTTTTTTTTCCTTTGCAATCCATTTAAACAGTCTGGGAGATTAAATAAAACCACATACCCTAAACAAAAACAAAAACAACCCCCCCCCACACACACACACACACACACACACACCCCACACATCTCTTCTTTCTTTAAAACACCGTAAGAATAATTTTTTAAAAATGGAAAAGGTGCAGATATGGCATAATTAGATTGCTTCCATTAAAAAGCCATCATTTCAACATCCTCATATAAATATCTGCATCCCGTTGCATATTTTAAGCAATTGCATAATAAGGCCTCAAGTGAAAAACAGAGCGAAACTCATTTCCTGACCACAAAAAAGAGAGAAAGGAGTCACTCTGTGCTCTGAGTTCCAAGGAGAACTGGATTACATTCCTCCCACACAGGCTGAAGGGAGATGGAGTTCATTGCTCCGGGGAGAGAATTATGACAACACTTAACCGCTGTGACCCGTACTGCTCTGCGCTGCTCCCAGCCTCTCCATGCCATTGGCCATTAGAAGTGCTGCTTCCACGGAGGTGAGAGGGAGGAAGGGCACTGGACCCAGCCCCCTCGCTCTGCCCTGGGCTGCTTTGGGAAGGTGGGAAACCCTCTCCTGGGTTTCAGCGTCAACAGGTGAATGGATGACGTCAGATGCCGGGAGAGCACCCTTGCCACGACCCATGATTGGTCACTTTCGGGCTTCTCATTTTGTGCTCCTGATGGTAGTTTGCCAAGCACTGGCAGGAGATGGGCACGGGCAGGGCCGAGTCACTCAGGGCTCTGCCTCAGTCTCCCTGTCTGTTAAAGGGGATCATACTACTTCCTGCCTCACTGGGCGGTTGTAAGGGTTAAATGGGATCATATTTTAAAAACACCTATGCAGGCAGAGCACGTAACCAGCAGTGAAGCCAAACCACTGCTCTGTCTATGTTGCCAGAGGGCCTGATGAGCAAGACCACCATTCAGTCCTCCCTTTTCTGAGGCAGGGATGGAAGTAGCTTATGGCAGGATGAGACCTCATTTACCTGAAAGGCCAACGTAAGGGCTGCTGCATGGATCTCTATTCAGCCCCCGCCCCCATAGCTAATCTGAATAGAGACCACCTTTGGTAATCTCACCCACCTCCTTTTCTTTGGTACTGGAGACTGAACCCAGGGGTACCTAGCCACTGAGCGCCATCCCTAGCCCTATTTTGTATTTCTTTAGAGACAGAGTCTCACTGAGTTGCTTAGCGCCTTGCTAAGATGCTGGGGCTGGCTTTGAACTTGTGATCCTCCTGCCTCAGCCTCCTGAGCTGCTGGGATTATAGGTGCGTGCCACCACACCCGGCTTACTCGTGTTTTTTTTTTTTTTTTTTTTTTTTTTTTGTTGTTGTTAAATTCACCCTGTCAGGCGGGGATTGTGGCTCAGTGGTAGAGTGCTCGCCTAGCATGCGTGAGGCCCTGGGTTCGATCCTCAGCACCACATAAAAATAAATAAATAAAATAAAGGTATTGTGTCCAACTACAACTAAAAAGAAATATTTTTAAAAATTCACCCTGCACTGGCTCCTGCAAGCAGAATGAAACTTGGTCAATTCCTCTGGCCCTGAGGTGGTAGAATGGCTGAGGGGTGGGGCCACTGCCCAGGTCTGTACCAGGTCTGCTGACCTGGCCTGAAAACAGGTGCCCAGGCAGAGGCAGGCCAAGATCCTGTGCTAGAGGTCCCGGGCCGCAGGCAGGCCACCATGCTGGCTGGGCTTCTCTTATAAATGCTCATGGAAGTGAAAGGCTCTTCCCAGGGTCAATAGCTGGCAGGGAGCTCTGCAGGCCTCACTGTGTGACACTACCCGTCCCTAGGCCAGCCTCCCTGCAGCCCAGCCTAGCCTGACTTTGGGGTGGGGTTGCCAAGAGGAATCTCTGACAGGGTTAGGCTGCTTCTCCTTCATTATAAAATGCAAGCCTAGAGTTGCAAACCCAAGTACAGAAAGCGTCTATTTAGATCAAAGGGGATGTGGAAGAGGGGCGGAGAACTGGTTGCAGATTGGCATATGCACACAATATCTCTGTAAAGAAAGATAAGGACTCAGTAATGTTGGCCACCTCTGAAAAGGTCACTGGCTGGGTGCCTGGGATGAGAGTTGGAAGGCAACTGTGTCGTCCACTCTTTTGTATCTTTTGAATTTTGAGCCATGTGATCATATTAGCTAAGTAGAAATAACTAAATAAAAATAAATACAGCACAGCGTGGTGGCGCACGCCTGTCATCCCAGTGGCTTGGGAGGCTGAGGCAGGAGGATCGCGAGTTCAAAGCCAGCCTGAGCAACTCAGTGAGGCCCCAAGCGACTCAATGAGAGCCTGTCTCTATAAAATACTAAAAAGGGCTGGGGATGTGGCTCAGTAGTTAAGCACCCCTGGGTTCAATCCTCAGTACCCAAAATAAATAAATACATACATACATAAAAATACCATCTACAAACGCATACATAAATATATACATATGCAATCACATGCATGTACACACATAAGTAAACATAATAGCGGACATCTATTATTTGTGCTTACACAATAACCTGATTTCCTTTTGGGGTAACTGCTGCCCCCATTTGGTACTAACCCTCCTCCTGCCTCTACCATACATAGGCACTCTGAGGGTAGTTACAGGAGGCCTACCAATCAGAGCTCAGAATACCCCCTGGTTGCAATGATTGGTTCTGACTTGAGCACGTGACATAAGGCAGACCAATCACAGCCCTTCCTGCAACTTCTGTTTGGGTTATTGGCAAAGAGATACCCTGTGGTATTTGGTACCGCTGAGATACCTGAATGTCAACCTGGATTGGCCAGCACCTGTCTATACTGGGAAGATGGGGAGATCTTGCCTTGGAATGAAGTCAATATTGAAGAAAAGACAGGGACAGAAGAGAAGGAGGAGGAAGAGAGAGACAGAGACAGACAGAGACACGGGCTGTGTCCTCTGCTATTGCTGAAAGCTCTGGATCCAGCCATGCCTGAAGTGGACTGTATTTCAGGGAGTGATAAGTTACACAAACAGATAAGGAACACTCCCCTGTTTTTTCCCTACGGGCTGTTTGAGCTGTTTTTCTTCTTTACAATTGAAGAAATTCTGTGTACATATTTACACAAAGCTGAGTTAGGATGAAAGGAACTCTCCAGAGCAACCCAGGGCAGTAAAAGGAGAAGCAGACAAGGCCCCCAAAGAGTTGCTCTGCAAGTCCCGCCTTGTCCTTGAGGACGTGAGCACCGTGTATGTTCAAGCCTTGAATCTCCCTGCTGTTTTGTTTAGCAGTGGCTGCTGGTCCCTGTGGGCCACTGCCCGTCCCTCTGAGCCACTGCCGAGCCGTCTGGTCTGGGCAAAGCAGAGTCCTGCTCCAATGGACCTGAGTCCTTGGTCCATTGACGGGCCCACTTGACCACCTCCCTTCTCCCTACATCCTTTAAGCCACCATCTTGATAATCTGGCACAATGCTGGATTTGGGGCCATTGGGAATTCTTTCCTGCATTTCTAGAAACAGGCTATGAAGAGAACTTGGACCAGAAACAGGAGGGTGGGGGCCTGAGCTTCTCTTTGTTACATGACCCTGGGTAACTCTTTTGATGGCTTCATCTTGAACTTCATTTTTCTCCTCTTAAAAAGAGTATCTATCATGTCTGCTGTGGACTCCCTGACAGCAACAGCCAGGTTTGCCTTATTTTCCCCTTCTCTCCCTCCCTCCCGTCCTTTCTCATTTTCTTCTGTTCTTTCCACCCTCTGGCCTTCAGATGCAGTGAGTCAAGTTAATCATACACCTCAGATGATGATCTATTGTCACCCTCATTGATCCAGGCACAGGCCTTACTCATTTTGCTTTCTTATTTTTCCTCTCTAACCTCCATCTCTGCTCCATTCTTCTCCCCATCTTCCCCCCCAGGTCCAACACCCAATCTAATATATATCTTTTGAAACATCCATGGAGCTGGGAGCGGTGGCGCACACCTGTAATCTCAGTGGCTTGGGAGGCTGAGGCAAGAGGATCATAAGTTTGAGGCCAGCCTCAACAACTTAGCGAGACCCTAAGCCATTCAGTGAGACTCTGTTTCTAAATAAAACATAAAGAAGAGCTGGGGATGTGACTCAGTGGTTGAGTGCCCCTGAGTTTAATCCCTTGTACAAAAAAAAAAAAAAGATGCATAGAGTTTTTTTGGTATACATATGCTTTTAATTTATAAGAATAGTAATTTAATATAAAGCTATAAATCTTCTTCCTTTGCACTCATCATGCTGTCTTAAAGATCTGCCCATGTGCTGTGTGTAAATCTGGTCGATTGCTTCTGACTGCTACAGGAAATTCCAGCATGTGGTTTTGCCACCATCACAAGCATCTCTGAAGTAAAGACTTGGGGGCTTTCTGGGTCAGAGGATTTGCTCAGGCTTCATTCCCAAGCACCACCAGATAATCCTCCAGCATGACAATATCACTTTGCAGTCCCACCAGCAGTGCATGAGAGTTCCCATGGCCCCCATCTTCTACGGCACTCAGTTTTATTCAACTCCAGAAGTTTTGCCAATGCCTTCAATTTGCAATGATGTTGTTTGAATTTGCATATATCAGAGAAATAAGTTATTGAAGTTGACGATCTCTTCATCTTCTGGTTAGTCATTAGGGGTCTCCTTTCTGTGAATTGCTATTTTTTTTTTTTTTTTTTGGTGGAACTGGGGATTGAACCCAGGGATGCTCTACCACTCAGCTACATCACTAGTCTTTTTTGAGACAGAACCTTTCTAAGTTGCTGAGGCTGGCCTCAAACTTGAAATCCTGCTGCCTCAGCCTCCTGAGTTGTAGGAGTTCCAGACTTGAGTCACTGTACCAGGCTGCCCATATGATTTGACCTTTTTTCCTATGTTTTTTTTTCCCCATGGATTTTTTTGGCCTGGTGCTGGGAATTGAACCCAGTGCCTTGTGCATGCTAGGCAAGACTTCTACCACTGAGCTACATCCCCAGCCCTTTTTATTTTATTTTTTAGAGAGGATCTCAGTAAGTTGCCTAGGCTGGCTTTGAACTTGTGATCCTCCTGCCTCAGCCTCTGGAGTAGCTGGGACTACAGATGTGAGCTTTCCTGTGGGGTTAAAAATAAATCTTTGAGTTCTTTATCCATTTTGAGAACAGTGGACAAGGGACCACAGACAGTACCTAATGAAGAACACACATCATACCAACTTAGGACAATCCATAACTTAATCACTTGTTTATTTTTTTCCTCCTCAAAGTCGGCTTCACTTCTTACTTTTCAAAATACAAAAACAAACAAACAAAACACCAAAACCCCATTGAGGCATAGGCTGTAGGTCAGTAGCAGAGTGCTTGCCTAGCATGTGTGAGGCACTGGGTTTGATCCCCAGCACCACATAAAAATAAACAAATAAAATAAAAGCATTCTGTCCATCTACAACTACAAAATAAACAAAACAAAACAAAACACCCAAACCAACCAATCATAAACAACACCCTCCCCCAAAATAAGCAAGATAATTTTGCAAATGAGAAAGAAGACCCCTCCCCCAAAGCACATTCAGTTGCTTCTCTTGTCTAGCTTTTTCAAAAGAGGCTGAAGTGCAAAATGTTGTAGAGGTTAAACAGGAATGGAAAGATGAATCCTAAAGAATCCAGCTCTGCATGGTGGTGCATGCCTGTAATCTCAGCAGCTTGGGAGTCTGAGGCAGGAGATCACAAGTTCAAAGCCAGCCTCAGCAACTTACCAAGGCCCTAAGCAACTCAGTGAGACCCTGTCCCTAAATAAAATATTAAAAAGGGCTGGGGATGTGGCTCAGTGGTTAAGTGCCCCTGGGTTTAATACCTCGTTAAAAAAAATTAAAGAATCCAAAAGGGGAAAGAGATGATAGTAATCAGAGAAGGAGCAAGGCAGAAAGAAGAGGAGGAGAAATGAAGAAGAGATAGAAACATAGAAAAAGATAACATGAAATACAGACAGGTTCAAATTAAGAAGGTTCAATTTATGATTTTTCTACTTTATGATGGTGCGAATGTGATTCCCATTCAGTAGGAACTGTAGTTGGGATGTGGAATTTGGATCTTCTCCCAGGCTAGCGATAAGCCGTATGATCTTCTGGTGATGCTGGGCGGTGGCAGGAAGCCCAGCTCCTAGTCAGCCCATGATCATGAGGACAAGACAACTGATGCCCTACAGTGGCCGTGCTGCTGAGGTGGCTTGCGTGGCAAATTAGGTATGTTAAATTCCTTGTCCACTTCTGATACTTCCAATTTCTAAGTTTTTCTTTTTTTTTGATATCAAGGATGGAGCCCAGGGGTGCTTAACAACTGAGCCACAAATTCTCTAGGGCCTTGCTATGTTGTTGAGGCTGGCCTTGAACTTGTCATCCTCCTGCCTCAGCCTCCCCAGTTGCTGGGATTACAGGCATGCACCACCATGTCCAGTTTTTTTTTTTCTTTTTTGATGCTGGGGATTGAACCCAGGGCCTTGTGCATGTGAGGGAAGCACTCTACTAACTGAGCTGCATCCACAGCCCATGCCCAGTTTAATTCATAATTTTTTCCTTATGTAACCATGTGAGCTATGTGAGGACAGGCTCTGTTCCTTGGCATGGGATTATGCTATCCCTGGGCTCCTGCATTAGTTCCTAGTCAGTGAACATTTGCTGAGTGGATGAATGAAGGGATCCCACCACATTAGCCATCTCAGCACACATCACACTGGTGACCTGCTGTCAGCCACCTCTCTTGACTTCTAGGGGATATGTCTCATGAAATGGCATGTCACAGCTCCAGACTTTTAGCTAAGGACAAAGGGCTGGATTGTCTCTTGACATGAAATTTGCGGGAAAGAAAATGCTGTAGCCCATGTTTAATGTGGATGTGTTTCAAACCTTGCAAATCAAATGATCTTTGCAGAGGCGAGTGCTGACCCTGTGAGATGCGTGGCATGTGTTTGAAAGGCGGTCTGCATTCCAGGAGAGCATTGGTTCTGGAGTTATGTCATAGACCCTTCTGCCAAGGGAAATAAGGTCGTTTTATGCTTTTGGTAAGATGCCATGGATGCCTGTTGGGAGTGTCTCAAGGCTTTGTGGAAACTTTGTCAAAGACAAAAGTCCCAGAAAAGTACAGGACACTTCCCTGGCGTTTGTTGAATGGATTTCTTCCCAATTTATGGGATTATATTTCATTATGGAAGATTCTAGAAAGTGTGGAGATGGGCAGGAGAGAGAGGACTCCATAGAGTTCACAGTGGTAGCCCCTGTTGGATCCTGAACCAAATTCTTTCCTTACATGGGTCCAATAACATAGCAAAAATATTAGACTGGCCTGATTAATCAGGCTGAGATACTTAATGTTAGAGATTCTCATAATACAGTGGTCTTTCTTGTTTTTTTAAGAACTGAATGAATGAGAAAGTTGAGAAGTGTGTTTGGGATTTGATTCTCATCACCCCATGGAATGAAGCCAAGCTACAGAAGTACACAAATGGCTGAATTTGGATGACTTTATCCCAGGAGAAGGTAGCAAAAGGTAAGTGAACCTGTAGCTTGTGGCGATGGCAGTGCTATTCTCTTTTCTTTTGAATTAAAACTGTATCAGGTTTTACTCCTTTATGTTGGATCCAGGAATGTTTTATAGCTCATCTCTTCACCCTGTGCTCCCCTAACTTTTGAATTTTTTTTTTTTTTTTGTACAAAGAGCTAGAAAACTACCTGTGTCAGCCAGTTTTCTGATGCTATAACAAAATACCCGAGGCTGGATAATGTATAAAGAAGAGAGGTTTATTTAGCTCACAGTTTTGGAGGCTAAAAATCCAAGAGATACTGTATTTGTTCAACTCTGCTAGAGGGCACAATGGTGGGACAGCTTATGAGAGGGAGACATCACATGAGACAGCCAGAGAGCAGGGAGGGATCAGCCTTGCTCCTTTTAAACAACTCATCTCCTAGGAACTAACTAGGGACTATAGCAACTCTGTTCATCCCTTTTAAAGGCAAGGCCCCTAATGACCTAACTGCTTCCTTTTAGGTGTCACCTCTTAAAAACTTCTACCTCCTCCCACCCTCACTACACTGGGGACCAAGTCTCCAACACATGAATCCGTGGAGGATGAACCATGTCTAAACCACAGCATCACTTAAGCACAGGGACAGGGTTCATGTCTTAGGAAGGCTTGAAGGAAGGGCAAGGTGCTACAGGGAGTGGCGGCTCTATCCATCCATCAGTTGCTAAGTGCTGGTGAGCTCATCCCTGCCCTCCATGTCATGAGGCAGGGGCAGGTGTCATCTAAGATATCTTTTCTGTCCTCCAAGATCTGGCAATCTAGGAGGGGAGGGCTCCTTGTGAGAAAACACAAAACCAAAAACCATACAAACAAAAACAAGGTGCATGCCTCTAGTCCCAGCTACTCGAGAGGCTGAGGCAGGAGGATTCAAAGTTTGAGGCCAGCCTCAGCAACTTAGCAAGACCCTGTCTCTAAATAAAATGTAAAAGGACTGAAGATGTAGCTCAGTGATAGAGCACCCCTGAGTTCAGTTCCCAGCATCCCTGCCCCCAAAAGACACGAGAGAATCAGTTTCAGAACCCTTAAGATAGCTGGCTGCAGTTGTCCACTGGGGGAGAGCAGAGGGGTTATGGAAGGCTTCCTGCAGGAGGTGTGTGGCTAGGATTTGCCTTGAAGGGAAGAGGTGAGAGGAACAGTCTGATAGGGGAGTACTGTAGCGTGGAGGATCCTAATGCACTTTCAAAATGTGCCCTGAGCATCCTTGTTGACCACCAAGAATCCTGGACCAACCCCTACAGTGAGCCTAAGTGCACTGGAGTAGATTGTTTGCAAACATGGCTGCCACAGGGGCTGGGGCTGGGGCTTTGTGGTAGAGGGCTTGCCTGGCATGTGTGAGGCCCTGGATTTGATCCTCAGCACTGCATATAAACAAATGAACAAACAAACAAACAAACAAAATAAAAGATCCATTGACAATTAAGAAAATCTTAAAAAAAAATAAGATGACTGTCACAAATCCTCCCAGGCCTTATTGCCAGGTGACTTCACCTGTCCTTCCATCACAAAGTGGAATCTATTTCCCTTCCCCTTGAATCTGGCTAGCCTGTGACTTGATTTGACTAATAGAATATTATGGTTTAGATAAGAGGTGTCCCCCAAAAGTTCATGTGTGAGAAAATACAAGAAAGTTTCCAGGTGAGGTAATTGGGTTGTGAGAGTCTTGATCAGTGGGTGAATCCCCTGGTAGGGATTAGCTGGGTGGTAACTGTGGGCAGGGAGGGTTTGGCTGAAGGAGGTGGGTCCCTGGGGGAGTGTCTTTGGGGCTTATATTTTGTACCTTGATGGCAGAGCTCTCTCTGCTTCCTGGTTCCATGTCCTGAGCTGCTGTCCTCTACTACACCCTTCCGCCATAATGTTTTGCCTGACCTCAGGCCCAAAGCGATGGAGTCAGCCGGCTGTGGACTGAGACCTCTGATATCATGAGCCCCAAATAAACTTTTCCTCCTCTATTTGTTCTTATTAGGTCTTTTGGTCACTGCAGTGCAAAACCTGACTAAATAAATACAGTGGAAGTGAGGCTAGGTGACCTCTGAGTCTAGGCCTTACGAGCCCAGTCCAGTGCACCAAAGGGTAAGAGCTCGTGTGGAGAAGAACCTAGGCACTTCAGCCAGCCAGCCAGCACTCAATTCCAGACACGCGAATGAGGTCATTTGGGACTCTCCAGTCCCAGGAGACCCATCGTGTGATAGCAGGTACAGGAGTAAGCATCTGCAAGATCAGCAGAAGAGTCATGAGAAATAATAAGTTACTGTGTGAAGCTACTAAGGGTTTGGGTGTTTTATTAAGCACAAGGTATAAGAGCGATGGCTGTTGGATACCCTGATTTTCTTTGGTGAATAGTCTCTCCTCTGCTCAGAGTGGTCTTATTGGGGCAGACATTCATTGTCACCACCATTCTAGCCAGTCACCCAGTGCATTCTCCTGCAGGGTGGAAGTCATCCATTCAGGGACATCCAGATGGGACAAGCTGGCCCAGTGTGCAATGTGATTTGTTGTGTCAATGATGCAGAAGAAGCTCCCCCTCCCCCTCCCGCTTTAGTATCTCAAGCTGTAAAGGCTACAACATTTTCAGGCCAAGTTCAACTTCCAACTATACAGAAAATTGGGACCGAAAGATGCAACAAGAGCAACCGAACCCTGGAGACAGCATTTGAGCTTTCAGAAATAGTCAACTAGAATCCGATAACCCCACAGAATGCCCTGTCACGTAACAAATGCATTCTTCTTTGGTTTAAGTGGAAGGAAATGGAATTGAGCATCTGTTTCTCACCCAATAAATAAAGTAGCCACACCCTGTCTCCTGGAGCAGCTCTTTGCTCTTGGATAAACCTGCCTTCTTTTCTTCTTTGGCCTTGCCCACAACACTCACGATAGATTACAGTTTTGCTCCCAATTCCTTAACTCCATCTGGATAATAAAATTATACAACCATCCCAATGTGCTTTTGTCTACTCTTAATAGAGTAGACAGAGCATACTTCTGCATGTCATTAATGTTGCTTGACTGTGTGATGTGTTTTGGCCCATAGGAAATCAACAGAAGTGACATGATTAGTGACTTTAACTATGTTTGTGCAGTTTGCGTTGGCTTCTTGCTGGCCTCGTAGTGGCTCATCCTGGAAGACAGAGATATATGGAGCAACCTGAATCTAGCCTATAGCTCAGAGCCAAATTCAACTGGAGAAGAAGAAATGCTTTTATTATAAGCCATTGAGACTTGAGGGTTATTTGTTACACAGCAGTATGGAAAAAAAGCTGACCAATACAGGTATAAGCCAGGCTAATCAGCAATAATAACCAGATTCCCTGCTTTTCCCCTCTCATTAGGTCTTTAATTTCCCCTAGAACTTGGCAAAGGTGTTTTTTTTTTTTTTTTTTTTGGTATGAGTGTATGTGTATGGATTAGTTGTACCTCTGTCCAGCTCTCTAGATACCTGTGAGGTTCCAAGGGCCCAGAATATAGTGGGTGCCTAATTCAGGCTGGGTTAGTCGCTCACTAACTTGAACATATGTTTCAGCTTTTCCTCCCCCTACTCCCCCAAGCTGGGGATGGAACCCCGGCCCTTGTTCATGCTAGTCAAGAACTCTACCACTGAGTTACATCCCCAGCCCTTTATATTTTTTTATTTTGAGGCGGAGCCTTACTAAGTTGCCCAGGCTGGCCTTGAACTTGTGATACTCCTGACTCAGCTTCACAAGTTGATGGAATTATAGGCATGTGCCATTGTGCCTGGCCTTCAGTTATTCCTTTTGCTTGTTGAAGAGGGTAGAGGTAGGGTTGGGGACACAGCCAACTTATCTTTGTGCCCATCTCTTCCCTTAAAACATTTTTATTAACCTTCACATAAAGGCTGACCTTGAAGGCAGAAAGAGGTCAAGTGGTAGCTAGCATGGACATTCAATTCAGATTACGAAAAGTTCTGGTTAATGGACTAGGGAACTGAGGCCCAGGGAGGGTGAGCAACTTGACCAAAGTTACACAGCAGTGGGTGGCAGAGCTGGGATGTGGACTTGGGCACTCTGGTATGTTCGGAGTCTCTGTTCTCAAACCCTGTATGTAAAAGTAATAGATTTATCAGAAACAAGACGCATGTGATGGTCACTAAAGGCTATTTTCAAATATCCCAATGTAATATCACAAAGGTTTAATCAAGTCATATCTGTGTGATGAAAAACATGGGTTTGGAAAATGGTGGCTGTGATGTATCCGGCTGTCATAATGATGGAGCTGAATCTCCCGCACAGCCGATCTGATTGTCTCGAGAAATCATCACTCATTAAGGCACTGGGAGAAAAATGGATCGACCCTAGAGGCCACATGGAGAGGCAGCGCCCGGGGGAGGGGCTCTAGGACAGAGCAGGACGAGGTCCCAGGCAGCCGGGGAAGCCAAAGAGAATTACATTTAACATGAAACACAAACACCATCTAAAAGGCGGACGGCGCAGAAAAATATAAATTTGATCATGGTCTGGTGACTCAGAAATCCAGCGGCCTTAGAATTCATATCTGCACACTTTTAACCCCACAGTGTCTTGGAGGATAGAATTGAGATCTTCATTAAAATGATAGAGATGGGACCTGGAGGTCATGGGATGATGTCCTTGGAGCAGGGAACCACGGGTTCTAGTTTGGGGCAAGATGGCCATGGGACAAGTTCTGGGCTCTCAGAGAACAATCCAGAATATCTAACAAGTTATGCCACTATTACACGGCTGCTTGTCCGTCCACGCTACAAATCACAAACCAGTGGCTCTAGGTCCTTGTCATTTTCTTCTTCTAAGGGCTCCTGAGTATTTCAGAGGCAGTGTATTTCTACAGGCACCAGACAGGAAGCAGGCACGGTAGGCTGGGCCCTGTGCCTTTGAATGCATGCAGAGAAGTCCCTGCAGACAGAAGCCCAACTCTGTCCAAGGTCACCCAGCCGCAGCACGAGCTGGCAAACAGGGCATTCGGTCCTTGGCCCACATTTCCCGGGGCGGCAGGTCTCTGCTGCTCAGTCAAGCCTGCAGAACCGCCTTCTCAAAGTCCAGGCTCGTTCCAGCCTGCCAGATCTCGGGACTTGGTCTCTGTCGGTGTTTTATAAAGGCCTTCATCTCATGAGGGCCGCCCCCCATGCAGGTTTTAAAGAGCTGTCTCCTGGATTGGAATGCTTCCTCTGTAATCTGGGTCCGGGCAAGGAATGTAGTCACCTCACCCTGTCACCCTCATGAAAAAGTTTCCAGAACCCTCATAAGGAGCCCAGGGGCTTGCTTCAGAAGCCGGCATTGCGCAGTTTGGTGAGTCAGTCAACAAACATGAAAAGGACATGTGCAATGAAGTAGTTACTGTAGCACACGTCAGTGTGGCGGTTCTCCTTGGTTACACTGTTGCCATTTTTGCCAGCTTCCTCTGCCTTTCAGGGTATTTCCTTCCTTCCTTCCTTCCTTCCTTCCTTCCTGGTACCAGGGATTGAACCCAGGGTCACTTAACCATTGAGCCACATCCCCAGTCCTTTTTTAATATTTCATTTAGAGACAGGGTCTCACTTATTTGCCTAGGGCCTTGCTAAGTTGCTAAGGCTGGCCTCCAAATTGTGTTCCTCCTGTCTTAGCCTCCTGAGTGGCTGGGATTACAGGTGTGCACCACCGTGCTGGCTCAGGATGTTTTCTCTAGCCAGCACTGGGGACCTTTATGGAGGACTGCCCTTGGGAACACTGGAGACACCGAGATTGCTCAAAGAGCTTGAGGTCCCTGCTGGTGTTCATCACCCCCTCAATCCTCACCCCCAAGACCATGTTAACCAGGGGTCTGTGGTGGGGGTGTCTGAAGCCCCAGCTCCTTTGCTGAAGAGTAACTCACACTTCTGAGCTTCCCTCAGAATCACACTGAAGGTCTCTTCTGTGAGGATTTTGCCTGAAGTCCCATCTTTCTCTGCACCCTTCCTTTTCCTGTCTTTCCCACGTCCTCCGTGAGTGGCTCTCTGAATCGCTTGCACAGGAATCTCCAAGTCAGTTGCTGTCCTAGGTTCTGGGGACATAGCGCTGGACAAGAAGAGTGTTCAGACAGTGAACTCCAAGGTGGCACCTCCTGTCACATGCATGTTTCATCATAAAGATAATATTAGTACAAAGACACATTTTTAGAAGTTAAAACTAAATAAACATGTGATGAGGGTCCAATATGTTTTTATTCATACAGAAGTGAGATCAAAATTTAGGATGCGGCCAGAAGCCATGGTGCAGGCCTGAAATCCCAGCGACTCAGGAGGCTGAGGCAGGAGGATCGCAAGTTCAAAGTCAACCTCATCAATGGTGAGGTGCTAAGCAACTCAGTGAGACCCTGTATCTAAATAAAATACAAAATAGAGCTGGGGATGGGGCTCAGTGGTTGAGTGCCCCTGAGTTCAATCCCTGGTACCCAAAAGAAAAGAAAGAAAGAAAGAAAGAAAGAAAGAAAGAAAGAAAGAAAGAAAGAAAGAAAGAAAGAATGAATGAATTTAGGATAGGGCTGAGGGTGTAGCTCCATGGCAGAGTACTTCCCTAGCGTGTGTGAGGCCCTGGGTTCCATCCTCATCATGAAGGGGAAAAAAAAAAAAGAATCAAAAACCAAACTTTGGACACAAAAGGGAGCCAAACCTGGTAAAGGTTAAGCCTGTCCTTAGTGGAACTGGAGACCCCCATGTTGCTGTTTTCCAGCCCCGGAATGTGTTGAAGACTGTAATTAAGTCCCCCCCGAGGTCCTTTCCATTCAAAACAAGCCCTACCTCTCGGGCTTTTCTTACTAGCTTTATCTTTCTGCCCCTTCATCATTTCTGCTGCTGTTGTTTGGACCCTGTCCAAGTTCCGCAGGCCTGGCATTAATTGTAAGGCCCAATATTCCTATAATTGCAGGGTAAGTATTTTTGTGCAGATCACAAGCCTGACCTCCTTTGTTATTTAGTTTGAGCTGGATTCTCCGTGGACAGAGGGAGAGGCATGAAATGAGTAAATATTTAATTCAGGAGAAGCCTGCGGCTTCAAAATGTTTTCCCATTTGCTCGGCGCTGGCCCACATATTGAAGTCGCTTCTGTGGAGCTCCGGGTCGCACCGTGCCATGCGGGCCTGGCAAGGGGAGCCCGGGAAATGACACATTGGAATCAGTGGCTGCACACGGGCAGGTACCCTTCACAGTCGCTTTAGCAACCCAGCCATGGGCACATGCCCCTGGAAAGGCCACTTGGGGTCTCTCGCTGCTGCCAACGGGAGGTCTAGGGCCTGGGAAGGTGCTCTCCCAGGGTCGGCAAGGAGCTGAAGTTAAGGACTAAGGTGGAGTGGAGCGGAAGGTGGCAGAGAAGGACAGGAGAGAGGGCGGAGCCTGGAGCCAGGATGCATGTGGCACTGAGCAAAGTCATGGGCATCAGAGAGACAAGAAGACAATCAGGGACAACTGGTGTCTGGGAAAGCATACTCTGCCCATATCTGCGTGGCCACAGGCAGTCACTATCGTCTGGATGTGCAAACCATGTGAGCTTTCCACCCACCCCTCCTCTTCGTAACCCGTGGCTCCAATCCGCAGGCTGGCCGGGGCTGCAGTCATCGTGGGTCAAAGGAACTGTTTTCTGAAATCACCTGGCTCACGTGGCCCACAGTTGTCACATGCTTGCACCAATCGACACCTTAACATTTAGGCTGGGAAAAAAAAAGTTAATGAGATGGAGAAATGACATATAATCAAAGGTATGAATATTGTTGCAATTTAAAGACTGCATTAATATTCCATGACACAGGAAGGTCCTAGATGTCAGAGCACTTGTGTTTAAATGAGCTCTATTAGTTAGTAGCTAGTGCAGGAAGCTCCAAAATATTATGAAGGGATAGCAATGATGTTATAGATAATTGAGCACTTACAATATATACAATAATTTAAGAGCTTAAGATGAAGTCTTTGCTCAAAAGGATTATTCTCCAAGCAAAAACGCCTCTATTTTTTTCTACAGGTTTACACTCCAACAAATTCTAAGAAGTGAAGATGCACACATTCACCCATCCATCCACCTGTCCATGCAGTCCTGTGTCCATCTATTCTTTCATTCATACTTCCGTCCATCCATCATCCAACCATCCAACCATCCAGTCATCCATCCATCATCTGACTATCCAACCATTCATCCATCCATTCATTATTCAACCATCCATCCATCCATCCATCCATTCATCTATCCATCCATCCATCCATCCATGCATGCATGTGAGAGTCCAGGCACTGTATTAGACACAGAAGATACATGTAGGACTAAGACATACTTGCATCCAAGGAGTTCAAGTTAGAACTTGAATTATGCCTTCAACTCAAAGCCAAGTAAATCTGGGTTGCATACAAAATTACATGCTTAGCCGGGCCCAGTGGCGTACGCCTGTAAACTCAGCTGTTCTGGAGGCTGAGGCAGGAGGATCGCGAGTTCAAATCCAGCCTCAGAACTTAGCAAGGCCCTAAGCAACTCAGTGAGACCCTGTCTCTGAATAAAATACAAAATGGGGCTGGGGATGGGGCTCAGTGGTCGAATGCCCCTGAGTTCAATCTGTGGTACCAATAAAAAAAAAAAATTACATGCTTAAACCTAACACGTGCTGAGAACTCTAGGGGATGAGCAAAGAAGACCTTAAAGGAAAAACACCTCCAGATAAAGAGCCACCTGCGTGCTCGGCTGTTATCCCCCTGCATTTCCACCCTTCTCCTAGTCATGTTCTCGTGCTCATTTCGTGACTGTGCCTGGATTCCAGGAGTTGACTTTTCCTCTTTCTCTTCGGGCCTTGTGTGGGCACAGATCTTTCGCTTTCCCCTTTGGCAAAATGGGCAGGCCACCAAGAAAGCTAAGGATAAGAGGAAATCCTAAAATGTAAATATTTAAAAATGCATGAGATTATCTGTTTATGGAGTAAGAATTCCCCAGTCCAAGAATTCTAGTAAGATACTCTGAGCTTCTGAGTGCACAGAATTTGTTGATCTAAGATCTTAACACTCTAGGTGCTTTCTGGGTGGCCGCTGCCCAAAGGTGGGCTACCTGGATTCCTTCCCTTTCAGCCTCTGGTCTCCTCGTCCTTACCACCTCTTGGCTTGGCCATGTGTATCAGCCACTATTGCTGTGTAAATAGCAACCACGAGTTCTCAGTGGCATAATCATAAGCATACACTTCTCTGTCCTACCTGGCTTGGTTGGGGTGGCTCAGCTAGGCTTGGCTCTGATGACGATGGCAGAGACCCAGGAAGGCAAGCGGAAACAAGCAGATCTAAGCTCAGAAACGAAGCACTTGCTTCTAGCTATATTCCATTAACCAAAGCGAGTCTTGTGACCAAGCTCAAAGTCAAGTTAGGGGAAATAGAATGGACTACCCATCCAGGTGTATGATAAAGGGTGTGGATTCAGGGAAAGGCAGAACCAGGTCTAGAAATTTAATGAACCACCAGGGGAAATAGAAAATTCAAAAATGAATATACAAGCCAGGCATAGTGGTGCATGCCTGTAATCCCAGTAAAAACTAGGGAGGTTGAGGCAGGAGGATTGCAAGTTGGAGGCCAGCCTCAGCAGCCTAGTGAAACCCTGTCTCAAAAAATAAAAAGGGTGGCGGATGTGACTCAGTGGTTAAGTGCCCCTGGGTTCAATCCCTGGTACCAAAAAACAAAGAGAATATATAGTGTAAAGGTGGTCCTGGATTTACAATGGCTTGACTAATGATTTTTTGCCTTGACTACGGCAAAAAAGCAACACACCTTCAGTGGATGCACTCTGAGTTTTGAATTTGGATCACCTCCCAGGTTAGCCATATGTGGTCTCATCCTCATGTGATGCTGGGTAGCAGCAGCAACAGCGGCTCTCCGTCAGCCCCACAATCACCAGGAGAAACACTGATGTGCTATGGTGCGCTTTGTGGCTATTTCGGGGGTCACGGTCAGTGCACTAAATGCATTTTCCACGTACGATATTTTCAACTTGCAATGGGTTGATCCAGAGGCAACCTGGTCTTACCTTAAGGAGCACCTGTATAGATTTTCTGATCCTTACAACTCCAAGTGTAGGTGATCAGTGTACCCAATCCTCAAAAATAATCGAAGACACATAAAATAACTTAATGACTCGGCCAAAGTACCTTGGCCCATCCTCATGGCTCTCTTTCTTCTGTGTCGTGATCCAGGAGCGAGTCCTTGTCCCCACAGCCTCCTCCCTGGAGACATCCAGATGCTACTTTCCTTTTTCAGATGGTCTCACCCCCAATGGCATTTTCTGCTTTCAGTCTGACAGTCCTCCTGCTCTGGCCTTATTTGCATAGCCGAGCCGGGGAGCATCCTGGGAACCCTAGAAGGGCTTGCCTGCTGGCTCCCCTGCAGAATTTGGAGTAGCTCCCCCAAGAGGAATGGTTTGCAAAGCTCCAACATTATTATCCATAATGTATAAAGCCCTCAAACAGATATTGATTGACATTAATACAACATGTAGTAAAATGGAGAGTCATTCTCTCAACCTGGATGGACATGGTTCTGGGTATAAATCACCTTTGTAACTGTCAGGCAAATGCCTGCTAACGTGCTGGTGGCTTTTCATCAGCCTCTGGGCCATGGAGCTCCCGAGTCTTCTCTTGCATTGGAGACCTTTTGGTTTTTATCTACATGCAGTTGTGCATAGATGTTGCCTTTAAAATGTATCTGCCATGGGGCTGGGGTGGTGGCTCCGTGGTAGACTGCTCTCCTGGCATAAATATATGAAAATGTATCTGCCTTGTTTATTAGTGAGGGAAAAATCATAGCTTTCAGCATCGGTTTTGGATTGTCAAGGAGAGATTGCATGGTTATAGAAGAGTGGAGGTTCTAAAGGAAAGGAAATCGTTACAACAAGAAAGGTAGTACACCTTCCTTTCAAAATACTGGCTTCTATTTTTGTCATACTCTACATGCATATGATTTAAACGGTGAAATAGTTCTAGAAGGTTTTTGTTGAAAGCACAGAAGTCTTTGGCAAACCGGGTCCCCTTCCTCTTTCATCTGCTTTGGGTATAAATTACCTTTCTAACTATCAGGCAAATGTATCTACCTCTGACCCGGAAGAACATATTGCTACTTTAGGCTGCTTCAGTTTTAGTCTTCATCTTTGGATTCCTATTGACTTCCTGGGCCAGATTATGAGCAATCGTTTCTCTTTTTATAATCCTGGCTGTGCCCATTGTTCCCTGTCTCACTTGCTCTCAAGATAATCCCCTTATAATTTAGGTTAGGTCAATATTTAGCATTCAATTTACAATCCTCCCTCAGTATCCCTGGGGAAGATTCTCGTCCCCCACCAAGATACCCAAATCTCTGGATGCTCAAGTCCCTTATAGAAAGTGCCATAGTCTTTGTGGAGAATGTCCACACATCTTCCTGTATACTGTAAACCATCTCTAGATTAGTTATTTAGGCACTGGGGATTGAACCCAGGGCTGCTTAACCACTGAGCCCCATCCCCAGCCCTTTTTAATATTTTATTTAGAGACAGGATCTCACTGAGTTGTTTAGGGCCTCTCTTTTGCTGAGGCTGGATTTGAACTCTCGATCCTCCTGCCCCAGCCTCCAGAGCCACTGGGATTACAGGCATATGCCACCGCATCTAGCTTTCTAGATTATTTATAATACTTAATACCACATAAATGTTATGTAAATAGTTTTACTGTACTGATCAGGAAATGGTGACAAAAAACAAAGTCTGTATGTTTTCAGTAGAGATGTAATTATTTTCCCCCAAATGTTTTCCATTTGTGGCTGGTTGAATCTGTGGATGGTGGACCTGGGATGGGGGGCTGACTAGACTATGGCTATGCCAACCTAGCTGAGCCATGTAGTACCTGTGGGATTTTTTCCACTTCTACCTATGGTTGATGATTGCAAAGATGCCCATAATTCCTGCCCTGAATGTGACCCTTTCCTCTGCCATGTGACTTCTCTGTTCCTTCACCCCTTGGTTGGTTTTTCCACTTCTTGAGTCTGAGCTCATCCCTGTGAATTGCTTTGGCCAGAGGAATATTGTGTTTGTTTCCTGCTGCTGCTATAACAAATGGTCACCGACTTAACGATGTGAAACAACATAGTGTCATTCTCTTACAGCTCTGGAGGTCAGTAGTTTCAAATCGGTTTTATGGGGCTAAAGTCAAAGCCTTGGTAGGATCCTTTGGGTCCTTTTGAAGCCTCAGAGGAGAGACTCTGTTTCCTTGCCTTTTTCAGCGTCTAGTGCTGCCGGTGGCCCTTGACTTGTGGCCTCTCCTCCATCTTTAAAGTGCATCACTTCAACCTCTGCTTAAACTCATCACATAGCCTTCTCCTCTCACCTTTGGCTCTTCTTCCCCCTCTGCCCCCCCCCCCTTTTTGTGTGTATAATTGATTTAATTTTATTTTTGGTACTTTGGATTGAACCGAGGGGCGCTTTACCACTAACCCACGTCCCAGCACTTTTTATTTTTTATTTAGAGGCAGGATCTCGCTAAGTTGCTTCAAGCCTTGTTAAGTTGCTGAGGCTGGCCTTGAACTCGAGATCCTCCTCCCTCAGCCTCCGGAGTTGCTGGGATTATAGGTGTACACCACCACTCCTGGCTCTGTCATCAGTTTTATGAAGCAAAGAGAAATATCTTGAGACATCTCTGAAGACAAATAAATGAAAATTATGCAAACTATTTTTTTTCAGAATGCTACAAACAGGCTTATGAGAAATTCTTATCAGCCATAAAACTACATCTAAAAACGCCTGTATTACAATGTAGAACTCTGATAATTTTATAATGACATTCTTTTTTGAGCTACCATCTTTTTGTTTATTATTACTATAACTATTAACATATAAATTTATGAATTAGTGGGTTTCACTGCAACATTGACATACATGCATATATTGTGCATTGGTCTTGTTCACCTTCCCCTCTCCCCTCTCCCCCACCCTCAATCCCACCTTGTCCCTGTCCTGCCAGCCCCTTTCCTTTGCCCTTAAAGTCCCTCTTCTACTTTTAGGTCTTTTTTTTTTTTTTTTTTTTTTTTTTTTTTGCTTTCAGTTTCCACGTGTGAGAGAAAACATCCTCTACGCGTCTTTCTGTGTCTGCCTTACTTTGCCTTAACATGGGGCCTCCAGTTCCTTTGATTTTCCCGCAGATGCCAGCTTCCTTCTTCTCCATGATGGAATAGTACTCTATTGTGGACACATACTATATTTTCTTTAGTGATTCATCTGTTGATGAGCCCCTGGGCTGATTCTGTGTCTTAGCTACTGTGCATGGTGCTATAAGAAACATGTGTGTGCAGGAGTGTCTTCTGTATGCTGGCTCCATTGCCTCTGGATAGAGACCCAGGGGTGGATTAGCTGGATCCTTGGGTGGTTCCATTTCTGGTCTTTTGAGGAACCTCCAGGGCGATTTCCATAGTGGCTGTACTAATTTACATTCCCACCAATAATGTGTAAGGCAAGTGGTCTACTGCAGAGCTATATGTCTAGCCCTTTTTAAATTATATTTTGAGACAAAGCCTCACTAAGTTGCTGAGGCTAGCCTTAAATTTGCAGTCCTCCTGCTTCAGCCTCTGAGTAGCTTGGATCACAGGTGTGCACAGGATGTTGGGCTTCTGCCTCCTTTTAAGGACTCCTGTGATTGTATCGGCCCCACCCTGTATAATCCAGGACAATCTCTTTATCTGAAGATCTTTCTTTAATCATACCTGCCATATCTCTTTTTCATATCAGGTCACATTTACAGGTTCTGAGGAACCTAGACATTTTGGGGGGATCCATTACACGGCCACGACAGACATTAGTGAATGTAGTGCACTTTGAAACCTGAGACCATGATGCGGCTGATTCTGAGCTATCCAATGGAGGAAAATTGATCTGGCCTCAGTTGAACCTCCAGAGAACTGGAGCCCCATAAATGACTGTAGGTAAGAACTCAGATGAGTCCAACCCAAGTTGTTAATCCACAGAATTGTGACCAAATAAAGTGGTGTTTGTTTTAAGTCACTAAAGTGTTTGAGTGGTTTGTTACAAAACAATAGATAACTGGAACATTTCTCTGTATACTTATTGCTAACAAAACCCTAAGTCTCCATTTGCTATCTCAATCTCCTCTTCATATAATCAAACAGATACAATATTCTATCAATTCCACCATCTTGGAGAGATTGCTTCTAGCATCTTCTGGCTTATTCTAAGTTGCCCTCTTTCTCCCCCCTACTCCTGTTGTACAAGTGTCCTCCTGAATCTTTTTTCAGCATTTCCTGAGGTAATCCTCATTTCCCCTCTGTATTAGATTTCACGTTTCCTAGAGCTCATGCCTTCTTTCTTGGTTTACTTCCTTGTTTTTTGTGGAGCATATCCTTGATTAGCTTTCTCAGCAAGGTTGCAATAGAATGTAAGCTTTTAAGGATTTACATGGTTAATCGTATCTTCGTATTTTCTCATTAATATAAGATGGTGCCCCAACTGATGATGGTTTAACTTAAGATTTTTTACTTTACAATAGTGCAAACCCAATATTCACTCAGTAGAAACCATCTTTCAAATTTTGGATTTGGCTTTTTTCCCAGGCTAGCAATAGGCAGTATGATTCTCCATCAAGGTGATGGGCAGCTGCAGCTCCCAGTCAGCCCTGCAACCCTGAGGCTAAACGACCAATGTTCTACCGTAAGCTATGCTGCTGAACTGTGCTGCATGACAGGATAGGTGGATTAAATGCATTTTTAAAAAATATTGTTTAGTTGTCAATGGATCTTTATTTTATTTATTTATTTTTATGTGGTGCTGAGAATCGAACCCAGTGCCTCACACATGCTAGGCAAGCACTCTGCCACTGAGGCACAACCCCAGCCCTTAAATGCATTTTTTACTTCTGACATTTTCAACTTATGATGGCTTTACTGGGGGGTCAATTTCATCATCAGTTGAAGAATATATATATATATATATATATATATATATATATATATATATATATTTATTTATACCTCTCCTAAGTATAGGATGCCAAGTTTGAGATAATATGCTCTTATCATTTAAAAGGCATTTGTTTTGGCTTGGACTTAAAAATCTCCCAATAAAGGCTTGGTCCCCAGTCTGTGGTGCTATTGGGAGATGGTGGGCCCTTTAAGGGGTGGGGCCTAGTGAGAGGAGTTTAGATCATTGGGGAGCTTGCTGTTGGACGGTATATTGGAACTCATGCCTCTCTTCTTCCCTCCCTCCCTCCCTCCCTTCCTTCCTCCCTTCCTTCCTCCCTTCCTTTTCTCCTGCCTCCTTTCCTTCCTTCCATCCTTCCTTCCTTCTTTCTTCCCTCCTCCTTTCTCTCATGCTTCCCAGCTTCCATGAGGTGAGAATACTCACCTCCCCACTCTGATGCTCCTCTACCTCACCACATTTGAAAGCCAACTGAGGCAATCAAGCATGGATTGAAATCTCTGAAACTGTGAGCCCAAATAAACATTTTATCTATTTAAGTTAGTTTATCTTAGTGATTTTGTCAAAGCAACAGAAACTTGTCTAACAGTATCTCTCCATCATCTTTTAGTTTCCAGTTACTGTTGAGACCTCTGAGCTCAGGCACAATTCCGATTCTTCAACTCATTAAAACAGTCCATGCTTTTTGCTCTTTGGAAGCCTCTAGGGCCTTCTCTTTGTCCTACATTCTAAGCTTTCACAATGGTGTGCCTTCATCCAACCGATTCCATTCAGTTGGATACTTGGGAGGCCCTTTCAATATGGAAATTCACGTTTTTCAGGTATAAGAAGTTTTTCTTGAATTTTCTTTGAAAATATCACTCCCTTCATTTGATCCCCTCTTTTTCTAGAAAGACTATTATTTAGAGGATGGACTTCTTGGATGGATCTGTTAATTTTCGTAAAAGTCATGTCTAATTCCCATCTTTTTGTCTTCTTTGCTCTAGTTTCTGGAAACTTTCCTCAAGTTTGCCTTCCAACATTCTTATTGAAATTTTAATTTCTTCTTTAGGAGGTTGTTTTCCCCAAATGTTCCTTTTAAATACATTCTGTTCTTGCGTCAGGCTGCAAAATTATTTGGTAGTTGGGAGTACAGACTGAAGCCAGATCTTTTGGGTTTAGATCCAACCTACTCCTGTAATCGCATCAACTTCAATAACTTCTTTAATCTCTTTGAGCCTCAGCTTCTTCATCTTTAAAATGGGGATAATAATTCTACCTGCCTATTGGGATTAGTGAGAGGATTAAATAAATTAATTATCATAAAGCACTTAGAAAAGGAACTATATAATAAACACTAAAACTTTAGGTATTATCACCATTTTATTTCTCTGATAGTATCAATGACATTTTTTTTCTTTTTTCAGGTTTCTTTTGCCCGAATAATATTTGTCTTTGCCAAAATGTCCCCTTTTGTTGACTGATTTTGGTCTCTCTTTCTCTCTCTCTCTCTCTGTCACGTGTGTGTGTGTGTGTGAGTGTGTGTGTGTTACTGGGAATTAAATCTGGGGTGCTCTACCAGTTAGCTATATCCCCAAACTTTTTAAAAAAATTTCTTTATTTCGAGACAGGATTGCACTATGTTGCCTGAGCTGGCCTCGAATTCGCCATCCTGGTATCTCAGCTTCCAGAGTCTCTGGGATTACAATGCTCAGGGCTCTCTTTCTTTCCTTTTGCAGTCCCGGGGATGGAATCCAGGGCCTTATACATGCTAGGCAAGCCCTCCACCACTGAGTCACATTCCCAGACCTGCGGTATCTCTTTTGATTTCAAGTTAGAGACATCCTGCATGTGCTTCTGATCCTTGTCCATGTGTTCATATTGAAGACTGGTTCTGGGTATTTTCAGACCTCTCTTCTTGGGCTGGCCAGAATCCTCTGAATATGATACTCTGGTTTCCTATGGGGCCAGGGTGGAGGGAGTGAGGAAGACAACAGATATTCCTGGTAATCACAATGTCAACTGCATATAAGTCCTTTCTTAGATGGTACCCACACCTTCCACTCTTCCGGGTAACCCCTATCCAGAGATCTTCGTTTTTATAGTTTCTTGGGTCCATGCATCCATGGGAGGGGACAGTAGCCTGTCTGGGTAAAGTTGAGTAGGGAACTTAGAGTGCCCTTCTAGACAGACTTTCAACCAGTTCTTTCATCTTCAAATCTCCATTGCCTTCTACTTCTTGAGGCATTTGGTGTCACCCAGGTCTGGACATTTGGGTAGTTCTATGGTGCTTATGAGGTTCTAAACTCTTTCCCACTCCAGGACTTTCTCAAGTTGCAAAATTAGTTACTATTCATTCAGCAGTTTCCTACATTCTAAAAATACCTGTCTCTTTTCCTGGCCTTTGTGGATTTGACTTTATAAACATTCATTTTCTGTCGTTTGTGTGATGCTTCAAGAGGAAACCAAACTTAGTGGGGCACAGTGGTGCACACCTGTAATCCCAGAGGCTCAGGAGGCTGAGACAGGAGGATCATGAGTTCAAAGTCAGCCTCAGCAAAAGCGAGGCCCTAAGCAACTCAGTGAGACCCTGTCTCTAAATAAAATACAAAATAGGGCTGGGGATGGGGCTCAGTGGTCAAGTGCCCCTGAGTTCAATCCCTGGTACACCCCTCCCCCACCAGAAAAAGGAAACTGAGCTAAAAGTGTGTATGTTCCGTTCACTGTCTTTAAACAGAAGTTTTCCCTGAACTTTTATTTAAGGTGCAAAGTATACTTAGAAATTCTGCCTTGAATACTGTAGTCCGATGGAGATGGAACCTGAGGCCTCACCGGTGCTAGGCAGGCGCTCAACTGCTAAGCTACACCCCAGTCCTCCAATTTAGTTTTTGTATCCAGAGGTAGTGACAGTGGTCCCCAAAGTACTCATGTAGAATTACTAGAAGGAGGGAGGGGAGGGAGGAAGAAAGGAGAGACGGAAGGAGGGAAGGAGGGAAAAAGGAAGAAAAGAAGGATGTAAGATCTTGAGGTGGGAAAATGATGTCAGATAAATAAGACAAACAGTGATGATTGGAAGACTGGGTTGGCCTCCAGGGATGGAGCGATGCTTTATTTCTCACGACACTCAAGGCTGACACATTAGGGGAATCGGAGATCCCACCAAATCCCACTTTTACCTCCTCAATTTCTGCTGGTGTGCTGGGAAGTCAATTTCTCCAAAGCTGAGCTTCCTATGGCTATATTAATGTGAAATGTAATAATACATAACTGTAAACTAGTTTATGTGATTCCCAAATGAATGAGTAGGGGGGAAGGTAATTTATTATCAATTTGCATCAAATTTCAGTTAATGTAAAAAATGCAAAGCTTATTTTAATATACTGATTTCTGGGAAAGGCTTTCCATTAAACAGAGTGTCAAGTGGGGGTAACAATTAGCCTGGGGAAGAGTGTTTATGGTTTCCGTATCTGGGCTCCCTGGGAGGAACCGCGGGCTTTGGGAAGGTTTTTTGGGTAAAATATTGTGATGAATGATGATGACAGGTCTGGTGGTCTGTTCTGGGATGACAGAAGGACTTGGATTTGGCAGGAAGCAGGAAGTGCAGCTGAGATCTACGGCAGGGATTGACAAACTATGGGTAAAGGATCAAATCCTGTCCACCACCTAGTTTTATAACTAATTTTTATTTTATTATTATTTTTTTGGTACCGGGAATTGAACCCAGGGGAACTTAACTATGGAGCCACGTCCCCAGCCCTTTTTTATATTTTCTTCAGAGACAGGGTCTCAATGAGTTGCTTAGGGCCTCACTAAGTTGCAGAGGCTGGCCTCCAACTTGAGATGCTCTTGCCTCAGCCTCGTGAACTGCTGGGATTACGAATGTGCACCACTGTGCCTGGCTATAATAGTTTATAGGCATATCAGATGAGCACCCCCATTCTTTCACTTGGTGTGTATGACTGCTTTCCTGCTTCAATGGAGAACTGAGTAGTTGCAAAGGTGATCACATGGCTTGCAAGACTGAAAGTATTTATGGTCTAGCTCATTACAGAAAAACAAAAAAACAAACATGCAGACCTCTGGCCTATGGAATGCCTCTGCATCTATTTGAACATAGTTCATTTGCAAGGGATAGAGTGTTCCTGTAACCTGTCAATGAATAATAAAATACCCTAAAACCTAATGGCTTAAAACAACAATGATCATTTTATCCCCCATGAATCTGCAATGCGAGCACAACTTGCAGGGGAAGACTTGTCTCTGCTCCCCGTGGCATCAGCTGGAACTGCTCAGCTTGGGGCAGAACCCACTTTCAAGATGCTTCACTCCATCTGGTGCAGTGGGGCATACCTGGAATCCCAGTGGCTTGGGAGGCTGAGGCAGGAGGATCCCAAATTTGAGGCTAGCCTCAGTAACTTAGCAAGGCCCTAATTAAGTTAGCAAGACTCTGTCTCAAAGTAAAACACAAAAAAGGGCTGGGGATGTGGCTCAATGGTTAAGTGCCCCTGGGTTCAATCCTTGGCAAGTAAGGTAGTACTGGCTGCTGGCTGGGGGCACAGCCAGGCTGAAGAAGATCAGGGACCCCAGTTCCTCACCATGCGGCCTCTCCAAAGGCTGCTTCACTTCCTCACAACCTTACTATGAGTCTGGGTCCAAGGGCAAGCCTCCCAAGAGACAGGGAGGAAAAGATGGCATGTTTCTCGGGGCCTGGTTCCAGAAACTACAACAGACATCCACTAGATTGCATCAATCCAATAGCCACAAAGCCCAAATTCAAAGAGAGGAGAAGACCAACCTCTTAATGAAGGGGAGGTCAAAAAATTGGAGAGAAGTCACATTTTTTAAATAAAAAGGATTATTAATATTTTTTCTGATTGATAATTCATAATGGTATATATTTATGGGACAACGAGATGTTTTGATATATATGTTTGATGTGGAGTGATTAAATCAAGCTAACACATCCATCACTTTGGTCAACTTTCATTTTTTTGTGGTGAGACATTTGAAATTTATAGTATAGTATTGTATTCTGACTTTGAAGTATATATTATACCGTGAGCTGTAGTCACTTACTGCGCAGTAGACCTTCCAGCCTGCCCCACCCATCTATCTGAGACTTCACCCCCTTTGATCAACAGCTCCTTTTTCCTGCTGCCCCACCTTCCCAGTCCCTGGTAACTATCATTCGACTCTCAATTTTGATGAGCTCAACTTTATTAGATTCCATATGTAAGTGAGGTCATGCAGTATTTGTCTTCCAGTGCCTGGCTTATTTCACTTAGCATAATGTCTTTCAGGTTCCTTCATCCATCCATTCATCACAAATGACAGATTTCCCCTTTTTGTAAAGGCTGAATAGTATTCCATTGTGTTTATATACATCTTCTTTTTCTTTCTTTTTTCTTTTTTGGTACCAGGGATTGAACTCAGAGGCACTCACCCACTGAGCCCCATCCCCAGCCCTATTTTGTATTTTATTTAGAGACAGGGTCTCACTGAGTTGCTTAGCACCTTGCTTTTGCTGAGGCTGGCTTTGAACTCACAATCCTCCTGCCTCAGCCTCCCAAGCCACTGGGATTCCAAGTATGCCCAGTATACTTTCTTTTCTTTATCCACTCATGTGTTGGTGGTGGGGATCATGCTTTCAAAGTGCCATGCACAATAACTATGTAATAGGAGCTTGAGCAATACAGACTTTTATTTAATCTCTCATACTAAGAAGTCTGAAGCTAGATGTTGACAAGGTTGATCGAGGTGTCTAGTGATTTTTAGCAAGGGCTACTCTTCTTCATCTCTGTTTTCTGCAGTCTTAATCATGTTCTGTCTACCGTTAAATATGTCACCTTATGTTCATAAGGCAGTTACAACGTTAATCTTTTTGTCCCCACATAATGAGGTCCCAAGTAGGCAAGAAGAAAAAAGAAAACTTCTTGCAATGCTATCTCTTTCTCCTCCTCTTCTTTTTCCTCACCCCCCCTCCTTCCTTTTGGTACCAGGGATTGAATCCAGGGGCACTTAACCACTGAGGTGCATCCCCAGCCCTTTTTTTATATTTTATTAAAGACAGGGTCCGGCTGAGTGGCTGAGGGCTTTGCTAAGTTGCTGAGGCTGGCTTTGAACTCATGATTCTCCTGCTTCAGCCTCCTGCCTGGCACTTTCTCTTGTATCGGGAGGGAAAAACTCACTTTCTGAAATGCCCAGCAGACTTCCCATGATTCAAAATTGGGTCATGGGATCATTTATTTCCCAATTACTGGCAAAGAGGATTGGGATTCCCATGGCTGGATTGGAGTAATGGCTCTTTGAGGTTGTAGGGGAGACTCACATTTCACCCCCACCCCCACTTGCTTCCCCACCCTCAGAAATCTCCAAACTAGGCTTCTGTTAACAATGACGAAGAGAAGAGAAACTATTGAGTCATCAACCAACAGTGTCTGCCTTCTTGGATATTGCCCGAGTTCGTCTTCCATCACAGAAGGGACTTAGGAGATTAGAAGTCAGTGCAGATGTTGGTGCAGTGGGATACCAGGGTTGAGGCCAGAAGCCTCGAAAATATGGCCTATCTGTCTGGATGCAGATGCCTTTGCTGATATGGTGGACTTTCAGTTCTGGGACCAACTTTCAACTCTATACTGTCCAGGCAAAAGCCACTCAGTGGCAAATTTTCATTCTCATGGTAAAATTCCTTCCTGAACACAGCTCCTCTGAAGTTTTTGAAATCTAACCATCTGAGCTAGTGGAAGCATCCTATGAGCTCGGAAACTGAGAAGTTTAGAGAGTGCTCCCCAAGTCCTGGTTCACAGACAGGTACCAGAATCCCCTGGAGACACCTGTCAAAAGCATCGATTCCCAGGACCACAGCCTCAGAGATTCGGATGTAAGAAGCTTAGGGTAAAACATCTCGGCTTGGGCTTCCTCAGCAAGCGTCCCTAGGTAATTCTGAGGCCTAATCAGGTTTGGGAACCACTGGATTATGATTCTATATGCAATTAAAACCATCTGAAGATGATGAGGAACAGCTGGGGTAGAGCTTCTGGTTAACTCAGTCAATCCCCATGAGGGGAACCGTTCACCAGTTCCTGTGGCTTCCAGGTGGATGTAGGGATCCGGAATTGTCTTAGGCTGACATTTCCTAAGGACAACTGCTGTCTGTCCCCCAAGAAGTGGGGACCCTCTGCAATTTTCTCTGGGACCTCTCAAGGGGATAGTCACGGGGTTGCTCTTCCCATGTGGTGCTCAGGGAGGACCTGTGAAGTTTGCCATCTTGGTTTTGTTTTGCTGCTATAACAAATTTTCACAACCGTAGATTTGAAACAACAACAACAAAACGTTATCTCAGTATGGATTTCACTGGTTCAATTTGAGGAGCCAGAAGGGCTCCTTTCTGGAAACTCTACAGAAGACTCTGCCTCCCTTCCATCTTGTAGAGGCCACCTGTATTCTTAGGCTCATGGCGCCTTGGCCCCACCTTCAAAGCCAGCGATGGCCGGTGGACTCCTTCTCTTGTGGTAGCACTGTGGCTTCCTCTCCTGCTTTCCCCTTTACTCTTAAGGATCCTTGTGATTACATCGAAGCCACCCTGATGATTTAGCATGACCTCTGTGTCTCACAATCCTTAGCCTTGTCACATCTTCACAGTCCCTTTGTCACATAAGGTAATGTATGCCCAGGGTCCGCTGATTAGGACGTGGATGTCTTGGGGGAGGGCATCTTTTAGTCCACCACACTCAGCACCACTAACAGTCATAAAAGAATGTCTAGAACTTTTATGGTTCAAGAGCCATTCCTTAGTTGAATTGACTCCTGTCCCCTTGGGATAAATAAGTGTCCCTGGAGCATTTCTGCTGAGAGCACCATTGCTTTGGGGAACAAACCAATTTCAGGAAGGTTCTCGTTCAGACATTCCTCTTTTCTGGGGTTGATCAAAGGTGGTTTGTGGCCCCCCTGGACATGATACGAAAGCAGAGAATTCTGTGATGGAAGTTCATTTGATGACATGTTTTTTTTTTTTTTTTTTTTTTCTGTCTCAAACCTAGAGATAGCTCTTGAAACAGGGAACATGTACTTGCTACTGTTGTCACCAATTCAAAAGAGTTTTAAAATGTTGTCCTCGTGGTCTGGAATTTTCTTCCATTTAGGGCTTTGCAA
The DNA here is from genome assembly GCF_045843805.1 of Urocitellus parryii. Taxonomy (NCBI): domain Eukaryota; kingdom Metazoa; phylum Chordata; class Mammalia; order Rodentia; family Sciuridae; genus Urocitellus; species Urocitellus parryii. Next base: position 99,291,192 of record NC_135547.1, read on the forward strand.
GCATACGGAAACTCTCTTTTCAATTTAGTTATTCCTCTGTCGTCTGTTAGGGCTGTCTGCTACCTCTGTATTTTTGGGGGCATCCCAAGGAGACCCAGTAGGCCCCCACCAGTGTAATTCTATGGTACAGGGTGACCCTGATCTCGTTTAGGTTCTGTCTGTCCTCCCTGTCTTGAGGTTTCTGCCTCTGATAGCCTCCATCTATCGTTCGTATATTATGAAGCTTCCATTTCCTCACCCATACGGTGGGGATACAAATACTGTCACACGCACGATTGGTACCTTGCCCGCATTCGCTACTCCCTTGTCCTTCAATGCACATAGGTCTGTCTTCCAACTGCTGCCATCTGTGTCTCTTGGCTTCCTCCAGCATCAGAGCCCACTCTGCCTGCATGTGGCAAACTAGGGGGGCAGCCCTCAATTAATAGCCTGTGCAAGTCTATTTGGGCAATTGAGGTGCATATTCTAAAAGTCTCACCAAGGTCCCCAGAGGAACTGAGCTCCCCAGAGGAACTGGCTCGATGACTTACCCTTCCCGGCCTCACTCCCCACTCCCCTCCCAGTGTCTTCTGGAGTCTTCTGCCAAATAAGTGACTTGCACTCACATACTTGTCTCATGGTCTCCTTTTGGGGAAACCCAAATGAAGACAAACACTACTGAATAAAACATTATGAATAGACGATGAAGCAAGGAAAGCATGCTACGTTTCCATTACTAACCCTAGCAATAACCGGTGCTCAAGAAATGTCATGAAGAACATGAGCTCGTGCCTTGTGCCCTGGGCTGCCATTTCTGGTCTGCATAACACTGGGTCCATTCTGAAATGTCTCCGGTCTTCACTTTTCTCATCTGTTAGATGGAAATAATCATATTGCCCTGCGGGCTCTCTGTGGGTTAAAGGAGATCATATGCATGCAGATCTTTCTACATTACAGGACTCCGTAAATATTAGTTTTTATTTTTTAATTCTACTTGTGGGCCAAGTGGATATTCCAGCTCTTTTGCCTACAAAAAGGACTAAAACAGAAAATCTGTAATCCGAAGTCCCATCAGGAAACACATCCGAAGAGAATGGCAGAGCTGGGTGTATGGTGGATCAGGAGGCTGAGGCAGGAGGATCGCAAATTTGAAGCCAGCCTCAGTAAATTAATGAGGCCGTAAGCAACTTAGGGAGAACCTGTCTCTAAAATATAAAAACAGGCTAGGGATGTGGCTCAGGGATTAAGCGTCCCTGGGTTCAATCCCTGGGACCACAATAAATTAAAAAAAAAAAAAAAAAGAAGAAGACAAAGAGAATAGCAAAGGGAATCTAGTTTATTACAAATGTGGACGTTCTAACAATTTCAAAGAGTTTATCAAGTAGAAAGAATGTCAATGGCCAGCTTTGTCTCCAATAAGCTTCAGTACTTCGAGAAAGAGCTCCCTGAACCACGTAAGTGGCAGAAGTCAGCGTGGGCAGGAAAGGGTCTCTCAGAATCAAGCTAGACTCTAAAGGACAGATGATCACTGAGACTAAAGGGACTGAGAAACAGCAGGAGGATGTTTCCTGGGGAAAAGGACAATACACACACACACACACACACACACACACACACACAGACTGCCAGCTTCTTCCTTAAACAGAACCCCAAGACCCGGTTGGGGCTTCAATATAACTGATTACAGAAGAGGGAAAAGGGAAACCCAGTGCAGTCAGCAGCCCGTATCTGAGTCACATTGGCAAGGCTTTGCTCTGATATTTCAGTTGATCAATGGTTTGAATGTGTGTCTCCAAAGTTCTTGTGCTGGGACTTTAATTCGTAATGCAGGCATGGTGGGAGATGGGGCCAAATGGGAGGTGTTTAAGTCACCAGGGCTCTACTTTCATGAATGAATTCATGCTGTTCCTGCTGGATGAGTTAGTTCTCAAGGGAGTGGGTTGTTATAAAAGGGAGTTCAGCTTCCTCAGTTCCTGCCCATTTGCCCTTCCACCATATTATGATACAGCAAGAAGGCCCTTACCAGAAGCAGAGCAGATTCCATGCTCTTGGGCCATCCAGCTTCCAGAACCACGAGTCTAGCAAACCTCTATTCCTTATGAGTGACCTGGCCTCAGGTATTTTGTTATAGTCACAGGTTGAGACAGATGGGTGTGAACTCTGTTATGGTTTGGATGTGAGGTATCTCCCCAAAGCTCCTGTTATTCAGGAAGAATTTTCAGAGGTAAAATGATTAGATTATGAGAGCTGTAACTTGGTCCATCTTGTATGAATGGACTAACTGGGTGGTAACTGCAGGCAAGTGGAGTTTGGGTGGAGAGGGGGGTCACTGGGGGAGTGCCTAGAGGGGTGCATCTTCCTGGTGCCCCTCCCTTCCTCTCTCTGCTTCCAGACCTCACCATGAGTTGAGCAGCTTTCTTCTATTGGGCTCTTGTGCCATACTCCTCTGCCTCCCTTGGGCCTGGAGCAATGGAGCTGGCTGTCTATAAACTGAGACCCCTAAAACCTTGAGCCCCAAATAAACTTCTCCTCTTCTAAGTTGTTTTCGGGGGGTGTTTTGGTGACAGCTATGAAAAAGGTAACTGAAACAAACATCGACCGCAGTGCCACACAGTGTGCCGTTGTCCCAGTTCCTTGGCACACAGCCTGTCTGCTTTGTTCAAGGCAAAGCAGTACTTTTCAAGTAGACTTTGATTTTGACTCAAAATATGGTCACTTAAAATGGATAATGCAGACCCTACGGAAAACCTGGCACTAGAGAGGGGTTTTTTTTGGCATTTGTGTTACAAAAATTCCACTATTCATGTTTTAGTCAGCGTTTTCACTGCTGTGACCAAAAGAACTGACAAGAACAATTTTAGAGGAGGAAAAGTTTATTAGTTTATTTAGGGGTTCATGGTTTCAGAGGTCTTAGTCCATGGACAGTCGGCTCTGTTCCTTGGGGCTCCATGTGAGGCAGGCCATCCTGGAGGAAGAGTGTGGTGGAGGGAAGCAGCTCACATGATGATCAGGAAGCAGAGAGAGACTCCACTCTCCAGATACAAAATATAGACCCCAGAGGCATGCCCCCAATGCCCACCTCTTCTAGCCACACCCCACCTGCCTCCAGTCACCACTCAGTTCATCCCTATGGGGGATTAGTCCACTGATTAGGCTCTCACTGATTAGGTTAAGGCTCTCATAACCCAATCATTTCTCCTCTATACTTTCTTGCATTGTCTCATGCATAAGCTTTATAATAATAATTCATCCAGTAATACATTTTAAAAAGTTGCTTACTGAGCATCTATTTTGTGCTCTTAGGTTAGTTACTCCAGAAGTTGACCTTAGACAAAGATTTGAATATAAGTACAGTCATGGGCTGCATAACACTTTGATCAATGATGGGCCACATATGTGACAGTGGTCCCATTGGATTATATCACTTAATGATGTCATAGCCATCTTAGTTTTGGTAAATACATTCTTTGAGAGTCACACAATAATTGGTTAATGATGCATCTCCGAACACATCCCTGTGGCGAAGTGATTCATGCCTGGAGTTGATTTGGAAGGTGATTCTAGGAAACATCCGTAGGGGAGAGTGGGCAATGAGACATTGCAGCAAAGCAAGGCAGACAATATAGAGTGTATTATCAAGGTCACTTCCAATGACGGCAAGTGAAGTTCAATGCCACAGAATTTTGAAGTCGTTGTCAACAACGAACTTCACTTTCCTAACCAGGGAGGGGCAGGGCTATGCCAACTCCCTTTGGGCATCGTTAGAGGGCTGCGAGGAAGGGTATGAATTCCCTTGCCCCTTCCAGCCTGCCGCAGCAACAGCGAGTGGGCTCTGGAAGCCAGAGAAAACCCTCGGGCAAAGGTGCCCACATATGCCTGTTGGAACTGCAGAGATCTGCACAGAAGGGGCAAGGTCTTGGGCTGCAGGTGGGCACCAATGAGACAGAGATAGAGATACAGATAGACAGAGAGAGGGCGAGCGCATGCGCGGAGGATAGTTCCAAAGCAATACCACAAATGCAATACATTAGAAGCAAGCCCAGGATGCTATGGGGACAGGGTGTGACAGGTGCCAATCCAGAAGCAGGGAGGGCATGCTTCCGGGAAGAGATGAGACCACTGGAGTTTTGCATGATGGGAGGAGGTACCTGGGAAAGTCGAGAAAACATTTTTGCAGGTGGGGTACTTCGGTGTGCAAATGGAAGAAGGTGCAAGGAGACATCTTGACAAATGTTCTTTTCTGTCTTGTTTTCCATAGCGCGCGCTCCCTTTCACCAAGAGAAATCTCTCTTCAGCTCCACACGCTGTCTGCCGGGCCCATCATTGGATGGCTAATGCACTCAACAAATGCTATTATTTTATGCTGGATGTATGGGGCTATCTGTTAATATGTGACAGTTATTACCCAGAAACTAAATGAACCTTGGAGTGAATATTTTCTTTCCCTTTAAAAAAATAAAATAAGGAGAAAAGGTGAAATGTCAGAGAAAAGAAAAAAATATCTTAAGCCATGAATCTCCACAGATGTATGGCACACTTTAACACACACACACACACACACACACACACAACATGAAAAGATGTGAATTTAAGATGGAACCAGGATGCATTCCCAAGACCAGCATGCATGTCTCCCAGACGCCTGTAAATGGCTTATCAAAGGCTCCAGCTGCGAGCTGGACTCATTTATCAAAAGCTTGACATCTGATGACGTCACAGTGGTAGAGCTCCTGCGGGCCAACTTAGGCACGGTGTGTTGAGGGTGTGGGGTGAGGCCACACCCCAGCCCACTCACAGGACTCATTTTTATCACCCTTTGCTTCTTTTCTGTGCCGGATGACTTGATAGACTCACACTCCTGTAATCCCAGCAGCTGGGAAGGCTGAGGCAGGAGGATCACAACTTGGAGGCCAGCCTCAGCAAGTCAGCAAGATCGTCTCTCAATATAATATAAAAAAGGGCTGGGGATAGTGCTCAGTGATTGAGAGCCTCTGGGTTCAGTCCTTGGTACCATAAATAAATAACAAATAAACAAATAAAATTTAAAAATTATGCTACAAGTTTGAACCAGTCTTGGGCAAAACTGTGAAGCAGGTGAAGGTCGTCTTCTTCCTTCGATGTTGGTTCAGCATTTCTTTGCAGGCTAACAAGGTTCCACTGTCCTGGAAGCCCACAAGAAAAGGTTGACCAGAGTTTTCTTTTCCCTTCTTCTATGGGACTAGGGAATTGCTGTTATCCCAATACAGATGGATTTGCATTTTTAAAAGACAACCGTGGGCGGGGAGCAATGCTTAACACAAAGAGATGCCGAGGTAATGGAGGAAATTTGGGCATAGTGGGAGCTGGATTTTCTAGCTTCTTTCAAATCACATCAGATAGATAACTATCTTGTTTGCAAATTGTACTGGGGAGTTGGCTGCCACAAATATGGTCAGATATGAATCTAGGGTGTTAGAAGTCCAGATTGTCTTGGGAGTGGGTAGGAACTGAAAGGGGGCAGGGCCTTTCCAGTGTGCTGGTAATATGGTTTCTTGGTCTGGGTTATGGTGACGTGGTTCCATTTGTGAAAAGTCATCAAATATAAAACCTAATCAGCTGGGGGCGGTGGCACATGCCTGTAATCCCAGTGGCTCAGGAGGCTGAGGCAAGAGGATCGCAAGTTCAAAGCCAGCCTCAGCAATTTAGCAAGGCCCTAAGCAATTCAGTGAGACCCTGTCTCTAAAGAAAATACAAAATAGGGCTGGGGATGGGGCTCAGTGGTCAGTGCCCCTGAGTTTAATCCTCAGTACACCTTCCCCCAAAACAAAACAAAACCCCAAAAAACAAAACAAAAAAACCTAATCACGTGGGGAAAGTTTACTTTCCAAAAGCAGCTTTGGAATCTTGGGGCAAGAAGACACAATTCCAGGTCTGTTCTTTCCCTTGTACTGTACCAGATATTTCTGTTACTCCTTCAAGCCTCCTGACATAGTTCCTGTAATTATTTCATTCTGCAGATGTGGACACCAAGTCACAGAGGCCTGAACTCTTGCCGGAGACCACATAGCCAGTTAGCAGCAGATCAAGGAGTCAACCCCAGGTCTCCCACCTATAGAGTGAAAGTCTGCGCTCTTTCAAGGACTGCAAGGAGGCTGAACGCCCTTCCGAACAACTTAGGTTGCTGCCGGAAAATCCCAGTTTGTTCAGGGGTCCTCTGGGATTCCAGATGTGCACCACTGCTTATCTGAAAAGGAAATGACTTTCAAGAAGGGAAGGCCCAAATAGGTGGCATCTGGGGCTGGGAGGTTGCGGGGGTGGGGTGGTAGTGGCAGGATGATAAGGTACAGGCTGCATGTCTAAGTGTGATGAGGGAGCCCAAAGTTTGGAGAGAAACCGATGTGCATGGGCAGGGACCCCAAGAGGAATGAGGAGCTGGCTCACGGTATGGTACAGGGCGGGCATGGTTGGGGCATGTTAAGGTGCTGATGTTGAGATGAATCAGTGTGGCAGCTTTGAGCTGGAATGGAAGGAATCCTGGGAAGCTTGCATCCTTAAGAACCAAAGAGGTAGAGGGACGTTTTTGGTGTTTCTGGACCTACAGCTGGGAGCAAGGTAGGTGGGCAAGGAACTTATATACTTTACAAAGAACAACAAAACACCTATGTAGTCTTCCACAGAGTGACCTACCACTCATCAGTCGAGTGTGTCTCTCCACTCCTTGGAACCTGGTGAGTGACTCCTTTGACCAAATAGAATATGATGGAACTGAATCTGTACTTATTCTTGGTAGAGCCCTTAATTGGCCTGATGGCTTCCTCTTGTGCCCCTTGAAACTCTTGCTCTGGGGTCAGGGACATACCATCTCAGGATCCAGCCGCTATGTTGTGAGAAGCCCAAGCCACATGGAAGTGCTCCAGTTGATAGCCCCAGCTCAGCTTCGGGTGAAGAGCCAGCATTGACCACCAGCCATGTGCATACGCCATCTTGGATGCCCAGCCTGGTCCAGCCCGAAGATGATAGCAGCTGTAGCTGCTTGAGAGACCCCAAGTGAGAACTGTTCAGAATTCACAGAACCAATGATAATTAAGTCACTCAATCTTAGGGTGGTTTTTTATACAAGAGGAGTGCTGGAAAATGAAAGACAAGGGCTGGAAAAGATTGGATCCCTGGACTGCTGAGGGGCCATCAGGGGTGAAGGAGGGAGGGAATTGAGAGGCTTTGACTGGAGTCTGGCTTCCATTCTTAAGAATGGCAGCAATGGCAGAGCCTGGAGATCTGAGTTGGAGACTTGGCCCTGCCACTCACTAGCCCTGGAATCTTTAGTAACTCAACGCCTCTCTGCATGTCACCTTCCTCCTCTGTAAAATGGTGATGATTCATTCCAGGAACGCAGACTATTGTATCTGGGTCTCGCTGGGGAGGGCACCTTAGGCTCATTCTAAGATGAAACCAGGCACTGAGAATGTTTGCATATAAACGAATGGAAGTAAATGTTAATTACATGCAAATCCCTTAGAATAGTACCTAGCACATTCTAAGTGTTCAGTATATGTCCCCTGTCATTATTATGCTGTGGCTGCAATTTAATTCTCTGAGTAACATTTGTACCCCGATTTCATCTTTAAAAAGCTAACCAGATACAACTTCGGAAAACTGTTTGGCAATATAGTTAAACATATACCTACCTTATGACTCAGCAATTCCACGCCTGGGAGTGTACTCAACAAAAATGGGTCCTTATAGCCACCAAAAGACATATAGGGCAATGTACACAACCACTTTGTTCATAATAGCACCACGCTGGAGATAATCCAAATGTCCATCAACAGTCAAATGGGTACGTAAATCGTGGCATAATTTTTTGGGGGGTGGGTATTGGGGATTGAACTCAGGTGCCACTGAGCCACATCCCCAGCTCTATTTTGTATTTTATTTAGAGACAGGGTCTCCCTGAGTTGCTTAGGGCCTCACTTTTGCTGAGGCTGGTTTGGAACTCGCGATCCTCCTGCCTCAGCCCCCTGAGCCACTGGGATTACAGGTGTGTGCCACCACGCCCAGCAAATTGTGGCATATTTATAGAATGGAACACCAATTTAAAAAGATGAACTCCAGTGTCCTGCAGACAGTGGGAGGTGCCTCATACCAAAGAGCACATGTTGCACAGTCCATTTATAAAATCAGGCAAAACTGATCTATGGTGTTGGAGATCAGAAGAGTGTGTGGGGGGGGGCGGTGTTGACTGTGAGAAGCCATGAGGGAAACTTCAAGGCTGTTGGCAATGTCTATCTTGACCTCGGGGTGATCATGCAGGTATATGCATATATAAAAATTAATCAAGTGGTGCACCTAAGTTTTTGGGCACAGGGCACAGCACCCCAAAGTAAGGGTCTTGGGCATGCTGAGCACTTCAAAGTAAATGAAGATTGGAAGGCTCAGAGGAAGCCTCAAAAGCAGGATCTCTCTGACCTCTGGCCCTCCCATCTCCTGTTCCTTTCTCCCTTGAAGTGAGTCCCAGAAATGAGAATTCCTCTTGGGCAAGGTGCATCATAGAAACTAGAAGCCCTCTCCTCCTAAGCAGTCAGTGACCTGGAAAGGTCACTCTCTCCTTTTCCCTCCAAGCTCCTCATTCCAGAAGGGTCCTGTCCACACCCAGGAGGAAGGAATGCTGCAGACAGGCCCAGAAGAATCTGAACAGACGGGCTTTGCTGGGTTTGCTCCTCAGTCTCTGACCATTAGGTCACATTCGCATTTCTCCAGGGCTGTCCACTCTTTATGGAACCTAAGCCTAAAAACAGTTTGTCTGGGGACTTTGGTTCTTCATTCCTGAAGGTTCCAGTGTCCACGGAAAATTTTGAATAAATACATTTATTCCTTTTCTCTTGTTAATTTGTCTTTTGTTCCAGGAGTGTGGCTGTGACCCTTGTGATGGGTGAGGAAAGGGGTCACAGCTTTCCACCCCTATGAAGTTATACACCAATTTAAAAAATACATAAAAGGGGGAAGGCTCTCTGTGAGTGGGCTGTTCCCAGGTGGCCACTATTGGGGGTGGGGATGGGGGCAGGAAGGGAAAGGGTTCTAGACAGGGAGTCTTAGGAAGAAAATGTTCCCTCTTCCCTTGAGAGCTGACAGTCCCCCTTAAGTCAAGCCCCCTTAGAGGCCAGCCAGGCACCCTCTCCTTGGAGTGTTCTGAGTTGCTTAAGGCTGTACCGGGGCCAGTGTGGGCTCCACTGTGGACCTCCAAATCCTTGAGATCTGGGTGCTTCTTTCCTCAGTCAGATCCTCAGCTTCCAAGTTTGAGAAAGCCCTGTCCAGAAAGGGCAGCTGTGGAAAATCCAGTTAACAAGAAGCCATCAGTGACTTCAAGAACCCAGACCACACAGGCAAGGAGTGCAGACAAATGGGGCTTAGCAGAGATCAGCGGAAGCTGAGCAGGGGCCCAAGGGCCAGGATGCTGCAGAATGCCTCATCACAGTGAGGACAGGACCCCAGGAAGGGGCCTGCTCCCGAGCAGGAGGCCTCAGGCCCGTGGTAACAGCAGACCCCGTGTCCAAGAGGGGGACATCTAGTTGGAGAAAAGCTTCCCCTATTCCCACCTCTCCTCTTAAGGCTCCGCGGGCCTCTGTCATTCCTGCACACTGTCTTGGAGAGGGGGCTTCTCAATCAACAGCAGGAGACCCACCCCATCCCAGTGCTGGGGGCCCCTGCGCCCTTTCGTAACAGGCTGCTCCAAGCCCGAGCCGGCAGAGCGCGGCGGATTCAGTATAATTAATTTAGAAACCGGGGTGGATTTTATCTCCATCTCCGCCAGAGCAGGTTTCGCGGCCGCCTGCGGGCTTTCCTACGAGAGTCTCCTCCGGCATGGACCCTGGGGCGTCCCCTCCCCCCTGTGGCCGTGCCCGGAGGGAAGGAGCGCCAGGGCTCTCCGGGTCCCCTACGGTGCCGCGAACCCCCCAGGGATCCCCCTCGCTCTCCCCTCCCGCCCCAGCGTTCAGTCCTTGGCACTTCTCCGGGGACACGGGGGCGGCCCGGGGACGGCCCGGGGGCGGCCCGAGGCCTTGGCACGGCCGCAGGGTAATTGGAGCGCGCGGGAGACCGGATGGGGGAGGGGATGTCCCTCGGGGCGCCGGTCCCCATCACAGCCGGGGAGGAGGCAGCCGGGCCCCGCAGCGCCCTCCCCGCTCGGCCCCGGGCGGCCACCGCAGCCCCCTCCTCGGCTCCGCGCCGCGCCCTCCCCACGGCTCCGCCCGCTCATTAGCAGAGGCCGGGCCGGCCCGTTCGCCTCCTCCGGCCGCCAATTACCCGCCCCGCTGGCTCCGAGCGCGCCGCCGGGCCAGACAAAGGCGCGGGCGGCGGCGGGCGGGGGAGGGGGAGGAGGAGGGGGGAGGGGGGAGGGAGTGGAGGAGGGAGGGAGCCCGGGGCGCCCGCGCCTGCAGAGCCGCGGCGGCGGCGAGATAAGGGCGGCTGCGGCGCGCCGCGCTCCAAATGGAAATGAATCCCCGTGCGGCCCGCCCCCTCGGCCCCACGGGGTGAGCGCGGCGACCCCCCTCCCGCCCCGGGGTAGGACCATCCAGCCCCCCCCCCCCCCCGCCACCGCGGGCGCCACCCACCCCTCCTCCCACGCTGCCCAGCGTTTGGAAAGTGCGGAACAAGGCGCGCCACGTGCCTCGAGCCTCCGGCTCTGCAGCTCCCTAGACCTGGCCCTAGGGTTGTTCTTAGCACGGGGAGGCTAACCAGAGCCTTCCAGGCTGCCTCCCGGGCTAGACAGGCTCTCAGCCCTGCCTAGGCAGAGCCAGTTTGGGAACCGGGTGAGTGGGGGTGATGTAGACAGCAGTGCGCACTCACCTGGGCACCCTTGCTGCCGATCATCTCCTTTGATGATCAGGCAATCATATATATAGTCGGAAAATGAGGCATGGAGAGGTGAAATGATTTATTCACAACTCCGCAGGTTAGTGGCAGCATCCAGGCCCTGGTTCGCAGGCTTCTAATGTTTTAAATATCCTGATTTTTTTTTTCAGGATCCCCCCCCCACTCCCCGCCCAACAACCAACCACCTAAATCTTGCACTCTGATATTTGCAAATCCTAAAGCTCCTTAAGCACCATCCTTTCTTTCCCGGTGAGCAAAGACGGAGTCTGGGACCTCTCTGACAGCCACAAGGATTTCAGGAAGGTTTACTCTGTAGTTTGCATTCTGAAAAGCATAGGTAGATATTTTTTCATTATCTAAATCTATGATTATTGTGCTGAATCTGAGTTTTCGATTTCCAGAATCACTACTAGCCCAGGAGGACCCAGGTTTGGGGGGCTGAGTCTACCAGGTGCCTGCCTCTGCTCTAGGTCTCTTTTCCCGGGTGGAGGTGGGGGCTGGGAGCCTTGTGGATTGTCGCAGGGAATTTCCAGTCATTCTTTGCTGACATTTGTCTCTCTGGCTCTGAGGGGCTTTAAGAGGCAGCTTCCCCTTCAATCCAGTGCAGGGACAGTGCAGTGCAGGGACAGTCCTGGTAGGGGTCAGGGAGACTCTTGCCTCAGGGCACGCCTGTGGGATGAGATGTAGACTGCCCCAAATGAAGACAAATGTCCCTCAATAAAGTGCCATTCCCCAGGGCCCCCCTTGCTGTCTGCTGTCAGCCACGGTTTAGGGCTCCCGAGGTCAAGGTCTTCCTCCCAGCCCCCAGGCTACTTAGCTTTGCACAGAGAATAGCCAGTGGGGGCCTTGGCCTCCTCCTCCTGCTGCCAAATGTGCCTCAGAGACCAGGCACTGGGCCAGAGACAGAGCCAGTGGAGCGGGAGGAGGCGCGGTGCAAATCATTCTGTCCTCCCTGTGGGAAAGGCATCTCCCTGAGCCAGACCGTGCCTCTGTCTGCAGTGTCTGCTCAGGAAGGGACCTGGAAGAACCTGCCTTTCAGAGCAGTCACATGTCCCTGTGGCTTCCCACCAGGAGGCCCCGTCATGAGTGCTGCTCAGCTTACCTGCTCCAACAAGGCATTAGCCCAGTTAAAATATCAAAGTTCCACTCCCCAGCAATGAGAAGGTTAATAACAGGTGCCTCAGGACCCTGTCCCAGCCTACTTCCTGTCTGATTGGCCAGTGGGGAGGACAGCTTCCCAAAGCATTAATTGGCCAGTCAGTGACCTATGGGTAAACTTGAGAGACTTCACTGTCAAATATCCTTTCCACGGAGGCTTCAAATAACCCTGCCACGATTTCATTGTTTTTGGATGGAGCTTTGGCCTCCCCTGTGGTCCTGTTGTCAAATGTCCTTTGCATCTTAGTTTTTGCAAATCTTGTGCCCTGGGCACGGGCATGCACAAGATGCAAGGGATGCTTTGCCCACCTGCCCTCCTGCCTCCCAACACTGGCTTGTTGATGCGGCCATTTGTCTGGGGACAGTCTGGGGGCCTGAGGCTGGAGTCTCACAGAAGAGCAGAATGGGCCAACCTGGATCTCAGTACCTTGGACAATGTGTCTTGGGACCTCTGGAAACTTCCACACCTCTGTCCAGGTCTTGGCCATGGGCATCTGTGGATGACCCTGTTGAGAGCAATCCCTGGCTCCTGTCACCTTCCCGCATATACATTCTGGGAAAGGTGGACAAAAGGACCCTCAACTTATCACTGCTTAAGGTTTCCTGAGCTGGAGAATACAAAACTGGCCCCACCCAGATCCTTAGGAGAATTTTCCTTTGGAGCCAGGCAAAGCCACAGGTCATTTCAGGTCCAGAATGCACCATTTTCAGAAGCCGCTCAGGAATCCCTGTCATCCTAGGGTTCTTAGTGGGCACGTGGCATCTGATGGGTAAGGGGGCTTAGCTCCTAGTGGCTGCCTGGGATCCTTCCATGCTTTGTGCCCTTGGGCCAATTGCTGGACTTTTGTGTAATAAGAATAATAAAGGTACAAACATCCTAATAGTGTTCTGAGATTAAATAAGGTAATGCATATATATTTAACATTTGCTTAATTGCTCAATATCAGTTATTACTTTGTTTTTTTTTCCTTCTTCCCTCTTTTCCTTTCTCTTTCTAAAATTCTCGCTGTTCTTCTGAATTCAATGCAATAAGTTTGGTTGTGGAAGAAATCATAGGTAGTTTGGGTTTGATTAGTCAAAGGATAGGGCAGTGATGGCTACTACAGAAACAGTCCTACGTCTTTCAACTGAGGGGATTTAATATAGGGAACTGACCACACAAGTGATGTATTGAGGCACTGAGAAACCATCCAGGTGAGGCAATACAGAGATGCCCAGTAGCAGGAAGCTGCTGTTACCTTAGCAGGGAAAAGAGTGTGTTATTGGACCTGGTAGCCAGGTTCATTTGGCATGTGAGTGGACCATGCAGGGAGGGGCCATCTGGAAAGAGCTAGAGCCACAAAAGAATCACTGATGTTGCTGGGTAGGAAACAAGAAACAGCAAGAGAGGAAGAAATACCTAGGCCTCTGCCCTTGTTTTAGTCAGTTTTTTTTTTTTTTTTGGTCATGGTGACCAAAACATTCAGCAAGAACAACTTAGAGGAGGAAAAGCTTATTCAGGGCTCAAGGTTTCAGAGGTCTCAGTCCATAGAGGGCTGACTCCATTGCTCTGGGTCCAAGGTGAGGCAGAACAGCAGGAGGGAAGGGCCCAGTGGAGGAAAGCTGCTCAGCTCATGGTGGAGTCAGGAGAGGGAAAGAGGGAGAGGGAGAAAGAGAGAAAGTAAAAGAGAAAGAAGGGAAGGGAGGAAGGAAGAGGGGCGCCACAGGAAGAATACCCTTTCTAGAGCATGCCCTAGCGACCAACTTCCTCCAGCTACACCCCACCTACCTAGAGTTACCACACACTCTGTCCACTCAAGGATGGGATGACTGGTTTATAGCTGTTATCATCTAATCGTTTTACCTCTAAATAGTTCTGCATTAATAGGAGCTTTTGGGGGACACCTCATATCCAAACCATAGTGCTTCTTCCTGTCCTCCAGTCTGCCTGTGCCTCCTTTGGGCTAAATCTCCCTAGAACCTGAGGGCAAGGCAATTGTGATTCCTTACAATCCAGGGTAGGCCAGGAGAAGAATGGGCAAGGAGGAAACCACCTGCTCACCATGTGACTGCTCTGAGGACCAGGCCTTGCTGAGGCCTGCTACATGGCCTTTGTGAATCTTATCAAGCTGAGTTCAGCCCCAGCAATGGACGGCTGTCTCGTGTTTATCCTGGAATTCTGGGAATGGCCTCCAGTCTGTAAGAATGCTGGATTTCTGGGCTGGGGATATAGCTCAGTTGGGAGAGTGCTTGCCTCGAATGTATAAGGCCCTGGGTTCAATTCCCCAGCACCACCAAAAGACAAAACCCCCAAAACAACCCCCCTCCCAAACAAAACAATAAAACTGCATTTCCTAGCTATTCCTGACCCATGAACTGCAAATGCCACCTTTGCCACCAAGTTGGTTGTGGTTGGGCTGTGTGCGTCAGGTTGGTGTTAAGTAGCTTCATTAATGGTTCCTTCAATCATGCTTCTGCTTCTTGGGAACATGAGGAAAATCAGCAGAGTTAGCTTAAGGGGGAGCTGTGGAGAGAAGACCTCAGACATACCTTGAAACATTGGGCTAAGAGGTGCTGGGTTCTACACACGCTTCCCACCTGGAGCCCTGTCCCCCTGTGTCCTCTATACTGTGCCCATCTGTATCCTAATAAACAAAAGATTTTATACTTCTGTGAGGGCTTGTGGGAAGATTCTGGACAGACTAGAATTCCAGATGGGCTGCCCTAGATCAGACCTTACTTGTTAGAAACTTCACTTATCAAAGATCCCTGGGAAGTTGGGTTAATTTGGAAAGTGGGTTAATTTGTTTGGAGCCCAAACGAGAATAAAACGAAACGAAACAAAACAACCTACTATAAAAAGTGGCTCTTTTCAAGTCTGAAATGCTTGCGTTTTCTTTGTCAAAACTCTTATTTAGGTGTTGGACAATTCTTGGGTTCTTTAGCTTGATGAGAAGGGCCAGAGTGACTTGGGCATTTCAGTGTTGATGGTTGTCTTGGGAATGTATGGGATGTCTGGCTTGAATAACCTTCTTCTTCTATGCTATGGTGCTGTCATGGTTTAGATGTGAGGTGTCCCCAAAAAACTCATGTGAGTGGTTTGGAGGAGAAATGATTAGATTACGAGAGGTGTGACATAATCAGTAGATTAGCCCACTATACAGATTAACTGGGTGGTAACTGTAGGCAGATAAGGTGTGGTTAGAGGAGGTGGCTCACTGGGGCATGCCTTTGGGGTTTATATTTTGTCCTCCGTGAACAGAGCACTCCCTCTCTCTTTCTGCTTCCTGGTGCCACGTCTTGAACTGCTTTTCTCCTCCACACCCTTCTACCATAATGTTCTGCTTCATCTCGGGCCCAGAGCAGTGGAGTCAGCCATCTATGGACTGAGACCTCTGAAACTGTGAGTTCCAAAGAAACTTTTCTTCCTCTAATTGTTCTTGTTAGGTCTTTTGGCCACAGTAGTGAAATAGTTGACTAAAATAGGTGGGGACAAGGCAGGGCTGAGTGAGCAGTTGTTAGTGGCTTTGACTGATTCTCTTTGGTCCCTGATAGTTACCCATGTTTTCTGTTTGGTTTTGGTACCAGGGATTGAACCCAGGGGTGCTTAATCACTGAGCCATATCTCCAGTCTTTTTTACAATTTTCTTTAGAGGCAGGGTCTCCCTGAGATGCTTAGGGCCTCACTAAGTTGTTGAAGCTGGCCTTGAACTCGGGATCCTCCCGCCTCAGCCTCCTGAGTTGCTGGGATTACAGGTGTGCACCACTGTACTCGGCATTACCCATGTTTTAACCTAACTCAGACCCCATGTGAGATTGACAGATGGGACCAGAGACCTTGGACACAAAAGAGGAAGTCATCAGATTTCAGAATCACTGGGGCAGATCTCAGGCCAAGATCCTCAGGCCACTTGTTCCTGGGTCCTAGGAAGGAAGATGAAGCAGGCAGCAAGATTTCTTCTTGTTCATTTGTGGATAGAAGGAAGCCGCTAGGAGAGAGAAGTTCACCAAGCAAATGACTACATAAATAACTTTCCAGGGGGCCTATTTAAAATGCTCAGGGGAATAAATTGTTTTAAAGCATTTAAAAAACACCATTTACATACAATTAATATGTTGATTGCACAGCATTCTTATTAATTCATTATAGCAAGGACTTCCGCATAGCAAAACAGCCTTTCCATACTTAGCTTAGTTTGTGATATAGCATGAGCCAAGAAATTCTATATCTAATCACTGTATTGTATGCATAGATGTAAAATTTAGTCTTTATTAATTTGAACCTCATTTCTCAGTATCCACACTGTGTTGTCTACAGATACACCCTTTGTCACACAGTTGGAATGAAAAAAAAATTATTTTATATTTTTTTAACCTAGGAGTCCTGGTTCATTATCATGTAAATGTCAAGGAGGGAGTGAGGCCCTTCAGGGTCATGATTTACTGTGTGAGAAATTCAGATGCTATGGTTTAGCAGACACCGTACCCTAGCTCAGTAGGATGGTAGGAGAAAGGCAGAAGTTATTGGATATGGAGAACTTTCATGAAGGGCACCAGGAAATGTGATCTTGATCTTGGGTCCACTGGAGAATAATGGAGGGCTTTGATTCGACATTGTGGTCTAACAGAATTTTTTTATGATTCTGGGGGTTGATTAGGGCTCAGCTGGGTGGATCTTCTGCTGGTCCTGCTTGAGGTATCTTGAGTGGCTGAAGCCAATGGTGGATGGGACTGGAATGTCCGAGACACTTCATTCACCTATATGACCCATTCATTGGTGGGGATGGCTGGAAGGCTGCGGGCTTCCACGTGGTCTCTCCACACGGCTAGCTGGGGCTACTTTGCATGGTGGTCAGATTCCAAGAGAACAAGATGCATGTGCAAATCCAGCCTCTGCCTGCGTCACTCTTGCTGATGCTCCATTGGGCAAAGCAAGTCACATGATCAGGCCAGGGTCAACATGGGAGAGGACTACAGAAGATATCTTCTGTCCTGTGTTCCCTTCTTTCTTATCCATTCGTCTCACCCGCTCCTCCATGTCCCCATCAGAGGCAGCTGTGGAGAGAGGAGGACAGCCCAGTGGTTAATGTTTGATGGCAGTGGTGTAGTCATTTCCCCCTAGCCACCCTGCCTCCTCTGCGTGCCTCTGGGACAAGATGTCCTATTTCTTAACTTATTTTCCCCCATGGAATGTGAAGGGTTATAGATATACAGATGGTTTTTTTTTTTTTTTTAGATTCCGAGTCAGATGTTTTAATATTTCACTGAGCCACTGCAGAAAGCCCTTCATTATGGGATGGAAATGCTTGGAAAATGGCCTTCTAATTAATGTGAAATGAGAGAGTGCCCCTCAGAGCAAGGGGGCCTTGGCAGCTGTGAGGGTGATGTCAGTGTGCCAGCACTTCCTGGGCGGGGTGATTGGACAGGGCCGATCCCAGGATATATTTGCCTCGTGGAGCCCATTCAGCATAAATCCTGCCCCAGGGCCAGGCTGGAGACAGCAAATTGAGAACCTTCCACAGCTCGCTGAGTTACCGCTTCCCAGAAGTTGCTGAAGCCATTGATCTCGATCTTTTTAAATCATTAAATGATTTTGGCATTCAGACACGTGGCAGGTCTGTGCTTGGTGACCTGCACGAAGCAAGAACGGGTTCAGTGGCAGAGCCTGGGCTCAGACTTTCACTGGGCACAGGCTCAGTCACGTGGGCTGCATTACAGCGACCTTTCCACCAGCATGCAAGACTGCTCCTAAATAAGACACAAAATGACTCACTCAGCTGCCCTCCCTCTGTCCTCTGAGAGTCTCACTAGAGCAGGGCATTTATGAGACCTTAAAAACAGCTCAAATCCTGCCACGAGAGCCTGGGAGACAGTCACTGGGTTATGTACATCTGTCTTAGTTGACAGAACTGTCTTGGAGTAAAGGGACTTAAAAAACTTAAGCTTGGCCTGGGGTTAATAACAATGATATTCTCTGATATTTATTGAGCACTTACTATAGACCTGTACTGTGCCATGTTCTTTACATTATTTTTGCATGTGACCGACAAGAAAACTATGAAATAGGTACTATTATTATTCCCCTTTGTTATGGTGTGGATGTGAAGTGTCCCCCAAAACCTCATGTGTGACACTATGCCAGAAGGTTCAGAGGAGAAGTGATTGGGTTGTGAGAGCCTTAACCCAATCACAGAATTAATTCCTGCCTGGGATGAACTGAGTGGTCACTGAAGGCAGGTGGGGTGTGGCTGGAGCAGGTGGGCATTGGGGACGTACCTTTGGGGTACATACTAGTATCTGGCTAATGGAGTCTCTCTCTGCTTCCTGACCATGTGAGCTGCTTCCCTCTGTCACATTCTTCTGCCTGATGTCCTGCCTCCTCTCTAGCCCCAAGAACTGGAGCTGTCTGTCTATGGACCTCTGAAACCACGAGCCCTCAAATAAACTTTTCCTCTTCTACAGTTGTTTTTGTCAGGTCTTTTAGTCACAGCAACAAAAATCTGACTAAAACACCTTTATATGCTAAGGGTGATAAGTACTATGTCCCTCAGTTAGGCGTTTTTAAAAGGTTTGCTGTTCTCTTGGCCAGGTGGCTTAGCTCTGTGCATCTTATGATGTTCAAGTTAATCGACATCGATTGAGGACCTGAAAAATGTCAGTACTGGAGGAAGACAGGGCTAAAGGACAGAGAAAGGACTGAGTCTCTGTGCTGAGCATTTATAATTCAAGTGGGAAAGAAAAGGCTTTCAGAGGCTTCTGAACAGTCACCTGCACTAGGGGCAGCTTTTTCTATGTGGGGCTACATTAGAGGCAGTATAGTGGGAAGGTGGTGAGTGCTGGTGTCTCTTCTGACTTGGTTTCAAACCTCAACTCTTCTGTGTGCTTTGGGACAGTGTAATTAATCCTTCTGAGCCTCAGCTTCCTCATCTGTAAAATGGGATGATGAAACCTACCAAGAAGTACTACAGGTCAAGAGTCTAGCATCAAGTAGACACTCAAACCAGGCACGGTGGTGCACACCTGTATTCCCAGTGGCTCAGGAGGCTGAGGCAGGAGGATCTCAAATTTGAGGCCAGCTTCAGCAACTTAGTGAGGCACTGAGCAACTCAGTGAGACCGAGTCTCTAAATAAAATATAAGAAAGAGCTGGAGATGTGGCTCAGTGGTTAAGTGCTCCTGGGTTCAATCCCGGGTACAAAATCAAGAAGTAGACAGTCAACAATGTTCTTGTCAAGTGCGCACATTAAGGAAGGAAGCTGAGAGATGAGGGGTGTGAGTTACAAAGGGATTTTGAGAAGATCACAGAAGGGAGAGCAAGCTAGTAAAATGTATCCATTGTAGTTGAATTTGTGCCTGTTTTTTTCCCATACTCAAGTACACATGTACTGTACACTCAACACACACACACACACACACACACACACGCATGCACACACACACACACACACACACACACACACACACACAGTCGTGTTCTCTGGGCTAGAGAGTTGGCAGAGAGTTTGGAGGCTGGGGAAGGAGGTCCAGAGCAACATGCCAGGGAAGTTGGGTAGCAGCACCCAGAAGTCAGCTGCAGCTCTTTTCTGAAAAGCGGTGCCCCAGAGGTGTTCCTGAGGGTCCCTGGCAGTCCTAGGACATCCCCATGGATTGCCACCTTCATCGAGGGTACTTGGGAATGTGGGTGTGGGCAGGTTTGAGGGGATTTTCTGGGAGCTTCGTGCCCAGACATGGTAGCTGGCCGGTCCCATCAGTGCAGAGTTTTCCCCAGGTCGCAGGGCAAAGCATGAGGGTGATGGGTTCCTCCTAGGGTGTCTTTGGGCCACAGCTGGTAAGAGATCCTGGAGTTACATTTCCATTGAGAGCCATTTAGTTGGTGGCGTGCTTGCACTTGGAGGGATGGGCTGAATTTGACCCTTGTGGAGCAGGGACAAGGCTGGCCTGGCTGCTCATGGGGACCTGGGATGTCTATGCTGTGGCTACTTCACAGAGCCCCTCAAATGCTAGGTTGACGACTTTATATTTATTCAAGGAGAAACTGTGAGTCAGTCTCTTTGGGGTCTGTACAGAAACAGAAATTCAATTCACATCAGCCAGAGCAAAACGTGGAATTGCTGCAGAGACTTTAAATGTCCAGCAAATAGCTTCAGATATAGCTTCAGGTGAATCTAGGGGTTCAAATGATAATTTTAGGGCTCGATTACTTCATTTCTTAGACAGTCTCAGGCTACATGGTGAGCAAGATGGCGGCTGGCAGCTGCAGGGCTTATTCTACCCTGGTGGGAAAAAAGAGGTCTTATCTCTGGGAGAAAAGTTTCAAGGAGGTCTCTGATTGGCCAATCTAGCATCAAATGCCCAATGATTGTGCCCGAGTAGTGGAGTACGCTGATTGGCCGGCCAGCCAGGGCTGGGTCAGACTCTTGTGGATGGTGGTGGTGCTCAGACCCTTCAGTGGAATTGGTTGCCCACAAGAAAGAAGTTCTTTCACTAGAAGATGAGGTGCTTTGCAGACAAAAGCAAGTCAAAAGCAACAGTTACCTGTTAGTTACCAGTTACCGGTTGAGCCTTCCTAACTCTATTAGCAGAAGGGTGTTACCAAGGCAGCTCCAGATGCTTCTTCTGCAAGCAAATTTGCCTTTCAGATTGTCCCGTGGAGGTACCTGGGGCGCCAGCCAAGAAGGCCTGGCTCCCATCTCCCCCTACGCCTACCGCCCCCTCTGTGCCCAGCTGCGTCCATTTATTTGGGCCATTTGGACGGGGAACAAGGGCTCTCCTTTGACTGTCTGCGGCATTCAGGACAGTCTCGTGCTCAGCCAAAGGGCTGTGCCTTGTCCAGATGTCCAGAGGGGCTGGTTTCATGTGTCTGACAAGGCCGCCTTTCTCGGCAGGAGGATCTGAAGGAGGGAGACGTCTGCAGCCTGGGCACGGGGTGATAAATGCCCCCTCTGGAATGCACAGATGAATTCTTAAAAAGGGGGAAAGAAAGGCTTTCATCGTTATTGCAAAGATCCGAAACAAGGGGTTTTTTCTCATCCCAAACTGCAGGACGGGGGTGGAGGAGGGATGTTGGGGAAACAGTGGGTCGGGGTAGGGTGGCTGGGCCGGGTGACACAGACACTTGACTGTGAAACCTCGGGGAAAGCCCACCAGAGCAGCAACCTTTTTTTTTTTTTCTGTCTCCAGCAGCCCAGGGGCCGAGGGCCGTTGGGGCCTGAGCTTGGCCTCCCGCTGTGTGTGCAGTTAACCAGCCCCAGAGAATGGGGGTTGTGTTTGCCTTGCTGTTCCCTCCCTACCCCCTGCACCGCCCCAGAGCTGCCCCCGCACAAATGGCATTGTATAGCTGGGGACAAAAACATCCCTTCATTCCCCATCCATGCCTGGGGACAAAAAGCTGAGTGTGGCTTGGTTTGCTCTGGTTTAGGAAGGATGGGGCTGCTGGGACACAGAAGGCTGGGAACTCAGGCCAGGCGGGGATGCTAGAGGGTGCAAATGAGCTGTGGCCACATGAAGGGATGGTGTCAGCCAGTGCCACCCAGCAAGGAGGGCAGTCCCTTCAATGTATTCATGGCATCGAAGCAGAAGCGCTGTGGTGAGTTAAGCATGGGTTTGGGGATTAGAGAAACCGGGTTTCAAAATCTGTGTCAAAGGGCTGGGGAAATAGCTCAGTTGGTAGAGTGCTTGCTTCGCGTGCACAAGGTCATGGGTTCAATCCCCAACACCATCCCCCTGCAAAAAAAAAAAAAAAAAAAAAAATCTGTGTCAAAGTCCTGGATGGTTTATCATTTGTCTTCTCCAAGTCTTACTTTCCCCATCAGCAAAATGGAAATGACCATAGTATGTATAGGATTGTCAAGCGGATCAAATCTACCCAGAGTAAGTAGCCTAGGTCTGGGTGGTGGGAAGTGCTCTAGACACATTGCTAAGTAATAGGTAATATTGGTAGCCGTGTTCACTGTTAGACATTTTGCGGGTCTGGAATGTGAATTCGAGAAGTCCCCTCTGATGAACGAGTTGTATTCCAAAGTGAACTGGAAAGTGTGTTATCTGGACCCCAACACATAGTTCCCATAGAAACCCTGCTAAGAAAAATCTTGAGGTTCCTGATTAAACCACAAAAGCCTATTCAACTGTCGATGTACCAGAAATAGCTAAGTGGTGACTTTAAGATGTGGCAGAAATTTTTTTCACATCTCTCTCATGGAGAGGTAGGCTCTGTGTCCCCCTCCCTTTGTGTCCTAGTGGACTTGTAACTGCTTTGGCTCATAGAAGATGGCAGAAGGGACATAATGTGACTTCAGAGACTGTCCTCAAAAGGCTATGCAGCTTTTAACTTATTTGTTGGAATGAACTCATTCTTGGAAGTCTGAGCCATCTGGTAGCCGGAGGCCACCAAGCTGAAGAGGCCATGGGGAGAGGCCCTGGGAATACTGAAGGACGGTGGGAGCACTCTGTGAGTTCGTAGTCACGGAAGTCATTCCTTCCCATTGAGTCTCCCCAGCCAAAGCCTCAGACATCATGGAGGAGAGACAAGCCACCCCTGCCACACCTTGTCTGGATTCCTGACCCACAGAATCCATGAATTTAACACAATGACTGGTGATTTTTTTTTTTTTTTGCCAGTATATTTTGGGGTCTTTTGTTACACAGTAGTAGCTATCTATGCACAGCACCATGCCTTTGTACCAAAGATTGTGACCGTGACTAACAGTGACTAATAGTGGTGAGAACTTGCTGGGTGACTGTCGCTCTGCTAAGTGCCTTCTGTGGTTTAACAGTCCTCCTCAAAAACACCCCAAGAAAGAAACTGATAAGAAGAAATTATAGTCCTTAGAAACAATTGCCAAATAGTAACATTAAATGAGCTAGTCTGAGGAGGCACATGGAGACTCGGCAGTGATTATGGATGACATTTCTAGACAATTTCAAGGGCTGTTAGAGATTGATGACTTTGACTCTTTATTTTATCTAATTTCACTTCAAAACTAATAGCTTTTCCTTTCCTTAGTTCAATTGTATCTGTTCCAGAATTTCAGGTGGTTATCACATAGTTTTGCCTCATATATGGAATGACCAAAAAAAAAAAAAAAAAGCTATTTTTTCCTCCTGTGATTACCAGTCACAATTTGAAAGAGAGGAAGATGGAAGGATATGGGTAAAAGTGAGACAGGAATAACCCAAGATGATCAGCTGAAAAGTCAGAGTCAAAGAATGAGAGGTAACAAGAGGAATGAGCCCCCCTTGGGTTGGTGATGGACTGGCAGGGGAGTTATATCCAGATGGAGAGAATTTCCCCTTGTGGTGGACTGAGTCACTGACCCCAATTCTTCCCTACATTCACATCCTTGCTATAGTTTCATCATGGGTGGGGTGTACATTTCTATCCCTTGACTGTGGCCTTGGCCATGTGACTTTGTTGGCCAATAGAACAGGGTAGATGGGACAGTGTTGTGATTCACAGCCTAGATCTTAAGATGCTTCATGAGTTCCTGCAGGTTCTCTTGTGTTTCTGCTCTCACCATGAGAAGAAGGTGCCCCAGCTTGCACTGGTCCAGGAGGAATATGAGAGTCTTGTGGAGCCAAGCCCTCCAGCCAATCCACAAACGCATTGGTAGGTGCCGTGATGATCTTTTTTTTTTTTTTTTTTTTTTTAAGAGAGAGTGAGAGATAGAGAGAGAGAGAGAGAGAGAGAATTTTTTTTTAATATTTATTTTTTAGTTTTCGGTGGACACAACATCTTTGTTTCTATGTGGTGCTGAGGATCGAACCCGGGCCGCATGCAATGCCAGGCGAGCGTGCTACCGCTTGAGCTACATCCCCAGCCCCGCCATGATGATCTTGAGATTGTTACACAGCAATAGCTGACCGATACACTGATAACCCAACTTAATTACTATCTGGAACAACTGTGAGTGGGGTTCACTGAGTAGATAGAAATGTGATGATCTAGGTAGTGCCTTTGTGCTATGTCCACCCAACTGAACTGAATTAGGTTTCCTAGAATTCTCTTCCCTGTATGCTTCTGGGTTGGGGTTGGCCAGAAGAGCAATTAAAATGCGAGTTGAAGGTGGAAGTGAAGAAGCAGCTATTTCTCTGCTCAGACAGCACCTTGCATGTGTCATCACTGATCTGTGTGCTCATCTTGATAGGGGCAGTAACCAGGTCCCTCCAGTGCCCATCCGGCCTCCTCTTTTGGCTTCGTGGAATCCCAGGGCTATTGTGTGTGCCCATATGGCAGAGGACATGGGTCTAATCTGAAGGTTCCCTGTGTGTTCGAGGTTGGAGGTGGTGGGACACAGATGCATGCCTGAATGTGTTTTCACAGGTTCACTGTGTTTTGGGTCCCTCTTTCTCCAGCTCATCTTTTTCCTCCCTTGTCGCTGGCCATGTCTTGAGAATTCCCACCAGGCGTAGGAGTGATGGCCTTCCCTAGACTGCCCAGGCGGCTCCCTCCAGTGCTCCACGACAACTCCTCCTCCTTTTCAGTATAGAGTGTGTCTCTGCTTCCCTGACCAAACTCCAGCTGAGACAGCCACTTAGGCAAGTGCACACAGAAAGCATTTGCAAGCAGTGTCTCTGACCACAAAGGAGCCAGTCCCTGCATTTAAAGGACATAACATGTTGCTGAGGGGGAAATAGCACTTCACCAAATGGTCAGACTGGTGCCAGGTGTTAGGCACCTCCGTGTTTTCCACGGTCCCCAAGTGGTCCACCCCAGCCCTACACCTTCAGGACCATTCAGAAGCGGCCAAGGTGGGTGTAGGAAGGTCACTAGTTGGAGCAGAGAGAAGAGACATTCAAGGTGGATTTAGCATCCAGTAGCTTTAGGAGGACTGGATCCTGGGAACACCCTGGCAGTGCCTGTTTCAAAGAGGACAAGGCCATGGAGAGGAACACAGAAGGACTGTCACTCCCTTCACCTATGACCTAGATGTCAAACTTCTCTTTTGTTTCCCACCCTCCTATAGCCCAAGAACCTCCTCCCCCAACCCTGCCAGGGCCGGGCTGTGGACCAGGTAGTCACTAAATCTTTCCATTTCTGCTCTTCTTTTCTTGGGGGCGTTCACTTCTATTTTCTTTTTTGGGGGGTACCAGGGATTGAACCCAGGGGCAGTCAACCACTGAGCCCCATCCCCAGCCCTATTTTGTATTTTATTTAGAGACAGGGTCTCACTCAGTTGCTTAGGGCCTCTCTGTTGCTGAGGCTGGCTTTGAACTCGAGATCCTCCTGCCTCAGCCTCCTGAGCCGCTGGGATTACAGGCATGTGCCACTGCCCCCCACTGTACCACCCTCCCCAGCTGCACTTCTGTTTTCTACAGGGTCAGTATTCACATTGCCTGCCTTCCAAATAGATGCACGTTCAGCTACAGCTAATTTGGAATTTGTTTTTCCAAAAGCATTTAGAATTGTTTTGGCCTGATGCGTCAGACTTAAATCCCAGGGCTAATTAATACCAAGACACAAGAAAGAAAAGAGAAAGTCTGTTAGAAGGCCCAGAGGCAATGAACTAGAATAACCCTGTCTTCAGAACGGTGCTCAAAGCAGCCCAGATGCTCTGATGAGGTCACAACCAGGGCCTCACTCTTTTTAGACTTTGCCTCCTGCCCAGGTGGGCAAGGGACTGGTGGAAAAGCGGCTGTGTGCACGTGTGTATGTGGTATGTATGTTGTTGTATGTATGCATTTTGTCTGTTTTGTGGGTTGTGTATGTCGTGTGTGTGGTATATGTTACTTGTGGGTTTCAAGTTGAATGTCATGCGTGTCGTCGGTACTGTATCATGTATTATCTATATTTTGTGTGCTGTGTTCATGTGATTTGTGTATTGTATATATTCTGTTATGGTTTGGATAGGAGGTACTTTTACAAACTCCTGTGTTGATGTAGGAGTGTTTAGGGCCGAAATGATCGGATTACGAGAGCTGTGACCTAGTCAGTGGATGGATCTACTTGATGGATTAGTAATTTGAAAGAACTACTGTCCTAGGAGGTAACTGTAGGGGTCGTCAAATGTGGCTGGAGGAAGTAGGTCCCTGGGGATTCTATGTCTTGTCTCTGGCTGCTCCTGCTCTCAGGTTGCCATGAGCTGAGTAGCTTTCCTCTGTCACACCCTTGTGCCATGATGTTCGACCTCCACCTCAGGCTCAAAGTAATGGAGCCAGCTGACCGACCAGGAACTGAGCTTCTGAAACTGTGAGCCCCAATCTATGTTTCCTCTTCTGAGTTGTTTTTGTGAGGCCTCTCGGTCACAGCGATGAGAAGCTGACTAACGCACGTTGCACATTTGTATTGTGTGCATTTGTGTATTGTATCTGTGTGTGGTGCCTTTATGTGTGTCCTATGCATTCTGTGTGTTGTGTGTGATATGTGCATGCCAAATGGGTTTGCAATTTGGCATTGGCATTGAAATCAGTGGGTGTTCCCACCCACTTTGGCCTGAAATTGAGAGGTGGGGACGTTGGGAGGGGGTGTGAACTTTGAACATTTGGAGCTTGTTTACATGTTATGGTCCGAATGTTTGTTTCTCCTCCTCAAGTTCATGGGTTCAAATCCATTCCTCAAGATGATGGTATTAGAACATGGAGCATTTGGAGTTGCTGTGGTTTGGATGTGATTTGTCCCCCAAGAATTCATGTGTTGAAGCCTGGTCCCCAGTGTGACAACATTAAGAGGTGATGGGACCTTTAAGACATGGTTCTTAGAGAAAAGTAATCAGGTCATTGAGAATGGAACTCTTGGAAGAAATTACTGTAGTTCTTGTCGGCTCCTGGTTAGTTTCTACGAGAGTGGTTGTTATCAAACAAGGCCACTTCATGTGTGTAGCCCTCTACACATGCTGTGATGCAGTCAGAGACCCTTCCAGAGGTCAAACAGATGCTGTCACCCAATATTTGGCTTTCAGCCTCCACAACTATGAGCTAAATAAACAAACAACCACCTCTTCTTCTTCCTCCTCCTCCTCCTCCTCTTCTTCTTCTTTTTTTTTTAATCAGGGATTGAACTCAGGGGCACTTAACCACTGAGCCATATTCCTAGCATTTTTTATTTTTAGTTCGTTAGCCCATTAAAAAATTTGTTCTAATTAGTTATTCATAACAGTAGAATGCATTTTGACACATTATACACAAATGGAGCACAACTCCCTTTTTATATTTTATTAGAGACAGGGTCTTACTGAGTTGCTGAGGGCCTCACTAAGTTGCTGAGGCTGGCTTTGAACTTGCGATCCTCCTGCCTCCACCTCCCGAGCTGCTGGGATTTCAGGTGTGCACCACCAAGCTGGGCAAACCTCTTTTCTTTCTAAGTATCTAGCTTCAAGTATTTTGTTAGGGCAACACAAAATGACTCATACATGAGGTTCTACTGGAGAAGAACCTGGTAAGGCTTCAGCCATGAAGGATTAAGGATGGGCTCCTAGGGGGGAGAACAGGGAGGAAGTGGGGGAAACAGGGACGGGCAGGGGAGGGAAGCAGGTGAGGACATCTCTGGACAACTCTCAGCCTCAGCCTGATCCTGCAGAGGAGCTCTGGTGTGTGACTTATACTTCTGAGCCCATCCCAACTTGAGGTAGGGAGGCTGAGTTTGACACTCTCAAACCAGTTGGTCTTTGACTAAGCGTCTCCTCAGGGGAGCATAAATTCCCAGGCAACTCTAGCTCTGCATAAGCTTCTAGAAGCCCAGGCCAGCTGGCTAAAGAGAATCGCAGGTGTAGGCTGTTTGAACTAAAAGCATACAGCAGATGGGGGAGGGTACATGGAAGCCCTCAGAGGGAGCCTGGGGGCTCTTGCCAAGCACGGACAGTGTTTGCTACACCGAGAGACTCACGACACCCCCACATTTTAGTTTTCTATTGCTACATAACAAACTGCCACCAACTTAGCAGCTTAAAATACCTCAAATTTATCACAGTCATGTGCTACCTAGCAGCAACATTTTGGTCAATGATAGCATATTCGACTGTGGTTCCATAAAATCATATCACCTAGTGACATGGTAGCCATCTTTAATTTGTTGAAGGATACTCTATGATGTTCGCACAATGATGAAATTGCCTAATGATGCATTTCTCAGAAGGTGTCCCTGTTGTGAAGTGATGTGTGACTGTATCTCATGGTTCTGTGGATTTGTAGTCCTGGATTTGTGGGCCTGGGTTTTCTGCTCCAGGTCTCACTGGGCTCGCATCAAGGTATTGGCTGGGGCTTGGTTCTCATCTGTGGCTTGGGATCCTCTTCCAAGCTCCTGGGGGTTGGCAGCATTTAGTTGCTTGGGGTTGTGGGCCTGGGGCTCTGTTTTTTCTTTTGTCTTTCGGTGGTGCTGAGGTTGGAACTCAGGGCCTTGCACATGCTAGGCAGGGCTCTACCACTGAGTCCCAGCCCCAGCCACCTGGAGCATGTCACTCTGTCTCTTTTCTGTCACCAGCCAGAGAAGACTCTATACTTTTAAAGAAGTCACTGGATTTGGTGAAGTCCACACAGGATGATCTCCCTTTTGCCAAATCATGTACCATAATTATGGGGTGGGGGTGGATTTTTAAAGTCATATTCACAGTTTCTGATCACACTTGAAGGAAAGAGGATCACACAAGAGTAAGAGTCATTGGGAGCTGGGGAGTCTTCTTGGAATTCTTCCTACCAGATCCCACATCCTTGCAGATCCAATAAAAACTAATCTAGCCAGGTTAGTAGCAAGATAGTAGCTGCTCACACCCAGGTATGTGTAGATTCACAGACACTGGAAAATTCTTGAACCTTGTCCTGGAACAGTGCTTATATAGTTAGATACTCAGCTAATTGGCAGGTAGTCCATGGTGTCTGTCTTCTTTCCTGTAAAAACCATCTGCGTGAGACAGGCTCAAGACACCCAGTCCCTTGGCATCAGCCACAGCTCTTGCTCTTCCTGCTGATCCTTGAGGCCTGCAGGTTTGAGTAGATGACCCATCGCTGCTTGTGATCTCTAGACCCTGATCTCTAAAGACCCTGATCTGTACTCCTATTGCTGACATGGGATCATGACATGGGGGAGGGTACACCTACAGCTGTAGATGTGTGAGGACACTTACGTATCCCCTTTAAAGTGTTAGGAATCTAGTGATATTAGGCTATCTTTCCTCCTCATTCTGATTGTGTTTGGTATAAAGTTGGTCCTTCCAAGATATTAGTGTAACACCAGCTGATATAAAAAATGAACCCGCCATTAAAATTAAGGTTGGATTAACCTTAATCCAACCATGATTTCTTTGCAGTTCGTAGAGTACTCTGTGCAACTCTTTCTGGTAGGTGGCTGTCCTCCATGTGGTGATTCAGGAACCCAGGGTTCTTCCATCTTATGGTCCTACCATCGCCTAACAACAGTGATTCTCAAACTTTAGGGAGCATGGGAATTCCCTGGAAGGCTTGTTAAAACAGATTGCAGGGCCCCATCTCCAATGTGTCTGATTTAGTAAGCCCAGGGTGGACTTAAGAATGTGCATTTCTAATGAGCTTCCAGATGTTGCACACACTGCAGATCCAGGGCCCACACGGAGAACCACTATTCTAGGTCTCTGTATCTTCAGTTTTCAGTTTAAAGGAAAGGGAAGGGCTGGGGATGTGGCTCAAGCGGTAGCGCGCTCACCTGGCATGCGTGCAGCCCAGGTTCGATCCTCAGCACCACATACCAACAAAGATGTTGTGTCCGCCGAGAACTAAAAAATAAATATTAAAAATTCTCTCTCTCTTCTCACTCTTCTCACTCTCTCTTTAAAAAAAAAAAAAAAAGGAAAGGGAAGCTGGGTATGATAGCACATCCCTGTAATCCCAGCACTCAGGAGCCTGAGGCAGGAGAATCCTGAGTTCAAAGGCAGCCTCAGCAAGTTAGCAAGGCCCTAAGCAACTCAGGGAGACCCTGTCTCCAAATAAAACATAAAAAGGGCTGGGGATGTGGCTCAGTGGTTAAGTGCCCCTGAGTTCAATCTCTGGTACCAAAAAAAAAAAAAAAAAAAAAAAAAAGGCAAAAAACAAAGAACAACAAAAACAAACAAAGAAAGGGAAAGAGTGATCCCAGCGAAGGCAGGCATGCATGCTTATGCCTCAGTCTCTCATTCAATAGATGAGAGAACTAGTCACTGCCACAGTCTGGCTGGGCATAAATCATGAGCCACTGAAGCAGGAACAAACTTTATTTCTGAACTCCACCAGCACACTCCACACACGCTCCCCAGGAACTCTCCCCAACGCCACCCACGAGGCTCCTCCAGGAACCACCAACCGGAAATCCCTCCTCCAGCACTTCCCCAACCAATGGGAACTCTCCAGGAATCCCCACGAGAGCTCAACTGGAACTCAATGGGAACTCCGCGAGAACTCAAGTCGTCATCTTAATGGCTCGCTGGCGTCACCTCTCAACCACTACTTCCGGCAAAAATGCCATGGGTCATCTCGACTCGGCTATGGCTCTCAGCAAGTCACATGGCTATTCAGCTGGGAAATGCAGTCTCTGGCTGCACACCTGTGTATCAATGACAACTCTATACTATGCAAGGGGATGCAAATTTCATGGACTGGCTAGCTGTCTCTGAATGAGTTCCCAAGTGAGGGCTGTCATGAATCGACTGAATCTTGTGGTCCAAAAAACTAATGGATGCTGGCAAAACTCAATGTTCAAGTGCAGAGCAATTCTGTATCAGAGACCTGCATTGGACAACTATTTCTATAGGACACTGACCATGAACTGCCAGACCCAGCCCAATACTGTAGGGTCCCATACTTCAGCTCCCAGTTTTCAAGGACAAACATTTCTTTTTACTTTGGAGGAAGGTCCACCTGATTTCCAGACATAACCTCAAACCAATGACTGGACCAAACTGACCGGCCAGGCCTGAAAGGTGTGTCAGTGTTGGTCCCTGACCCCTGCCCACCCAGATTCCAGGGATTCTGGCCTCCCACTTTCCTGCCACCATGTTCTACAACAGGGATGCTCTTTCCACACTCTGGAACACAGGTTTCATTCACTTAACTAAGCTTTTGGGGACTATACACTTGTGCCCAAATCCACCACATTCCCAATCCACTGCTGGTAAGACACAACACTTAAATTTTTTCATGGAGGTAATGGGTCTCAACTGAATGTTTCCCTGCCCCCACCCTAGCCTAGTTTCTTTGTTCTTTCTTTTTTTTTGAGGGGGTACCAGGGATTGTACTCAGGGGCACTCGACCACTGAGCCACATCCCCAGCCCTATTTTGCCTTTTATTTAGAGACAGGGTCTCACTGAGTTGCTTAGTGCCTCCCTTTTGCTGAGGCTGCCTTTGAACTAGCGATCCTCCTGCCTCAGCCTCCCGAGCCACTGGGATTTCAGGTGTGTACCACCTCGCCTGGCACTAGCCTAGTTTCTTGTTGACAAAAGACATCCATCACTCAACTGGGTGGTCACTACCTTAAGTAGTGTCTGGAGACAATCTTTCCTCATTGGTTGCCAGCTTTCTGTGTCTGAGAGGGATTAACCGCTCAGGAATGAAGGGCAAACATGTTTTTGTGGGGAAAATATTAAAAACACATAAACTAGTAAGGCCTAGAGAACAAGTAGGGCCACTTCTAATTGGAATCCAGAATGAAAAAGAGTACAATTCAGGCTTAGAATTCATGGCACATAATGTCACATAATG
This sequence comes from Urocitellus parryii, assembly GCF_045843805.1. Lineage (NCBI taxonomy): Eukaryota > Metazoa > Chordata > Mammalia > Rodentia > Sciuridae > Urocitellus > Urocitellus parryii. The sequence goes on from NC_135547.1 coordinate 99,322,788, forward strand.
GCAAGATGGCTCTTCGTTATTTCACCCAGCAGTTTTTCAACTCTGCTGTGTATGCTAAGTCATAAGCTCCCTGGAAAGCTACAATTGATAGGTTTACAGGGCCACAGAAACAAAGTGGAAGGGAAATGATTAACCATGATGATTTGGCTTGCTTCCAGATTACAAATTGATTATACCAGAAGGTTCCTTGCAACTTCTGTAGTGTAGTTGTGAAAATGATTCCAGTTGTAGTCCTGCTCTTGGTATCAGAAAGCCTAGCTTTTTGGGGGGTGGGTGGGTGGGTACTGGGATTGAACCCAAAGGGGCTCAGCCACATCCCCAGCCTTTAAAAATGTTTTTTATTTTGAGACAGGGTCTCACTAAGTTGCTTAAAGCCTCGCTAAATTGTTGAGGCTGGCCTCCAACTTGCTATCCTCTTGCTTTAGCCTCCCAAGTTGCTGGGATTACAGGCATGTGCCACTGTGCCCTACAGAAAGCCTGGCTTTTGATCTTGGCTTTGTCATTGAGTGGTTGGGTGAACTTGGGCAGGTCAGCATTATTATCATTATTTTTTTGCTGGCCCTTAGACTCTTCATCTTAGGGATTTCTAAGGTCTCTTTCAGCTCTGACATCCTCTGTATCATGTATGTTCCAATTAGAAATTTTCAAATGATCTTCTCGTTCCTACTTATATCATTCCATTTACAAAGATGTAGATAAAGCCATGATTCACTTTATAGCTGAAATAGGGCACATTTATTGGGTGCAAAAGTTTAGTTAAGGCAGTTCAAGTTAAACAACTATTCCCTAAATGACCAGAAACATATAAAAAGGGGAAATTTTGTTAATGTGAAGAAAATGAAATAGGTGGTGGCCACAGAGACAAAGGAACTCAAATTGGAGGAACACCACCTTAGCCATTGTGGAACATACCAAGGGGCCATGCTACTATGGTTAAACGAAAAATCCTCAAAGGTAGATTAAATAATAACTCAAGAAGCTATTTTGTGCTGGGTGCTTTATAAACCTCATCTCTAATTTTAACCTCAACCATTTGGTGATAAGTTAGTTTTAGGTGTCAACATGACTGAATTAAGGGGTTCCCTACAAAACGGATACAACATGATTTCTGGGTATGTCTGTGAGGGTGGCCAGAAGGAGACTGGCCCATGAGTCCGTGGCCTCAGTGGGGAAGATCCATCCTCTATGTGCGCATGTGCAGTCCAATCAGCAGGGGGCTGGATAGGACAAAATGGCAAAGGAAAGGCAAATTCATTCTCTTTCTCTCCTGGAACTGGGACCCCTGTCTTTTCCTGCTCTTGGAAATCAGGACTCCATGTTCCCCCATTTTTGGACTCTCAGATTTGCACTAGTGACCTCCCACTCAGATCTGAGGCCTTGGATTGAGAGTCATACCATCCGCTTTCTTGGTTTTTGAGAGCATTGGATTTGAACTGAGCCACGTTACCAGCCTCCCTGGTTCTCCAGTATTCAGATGGCCTAGCGTGGGGCTTCTCAGCCTCAGTAACTGGGTGAGCCAATTCCCCTACTAAATCCTCTATCTATCATCTATCTATCTATCTATCTATCTACCTATCTATCATCTATCTATCATCTATCTGTTTTAGTCAGCTTTTGCACTGCTGTGACCAAAAGATCTGATAAGAACAAAAAGAGGGGGAAAAGTTTCTTTGAGGCTCACGGTTTCAGAGGTCTCAGTCCATAGACGGCTGACTCCATTGCTCTGGGCCCAAGATGAGGCAGAACATCATGGCGGAAGGGCCCAGTGGAGGAGAAAAGCAGCTCAAGACATGACACCGGGAAGCAGGGGGAGAGTTCTGCTCTCCAGGTACAAAATATATACCCCAGAGTCATGTCCCCAGGGACCCACCTCCTCTAAGCCCACCCTACCAGTCTTAGTTAACACTCAGTTAATCACCATCAGGGAATTCATTCAGTGATTAGGTTAAGGCTCTCAGAACCTAGTTATTTCACCTCTAAACTTTTGGGGACAACTCATATATAAACCATAATTTTTTTTATTGGTTGTTCAAAACATTACACAGCTCTTGACATATCATATTTCATACATTAGATTCAAGTGGGTTATGAACTCCCATTTTTACCCCAAATACAGATTGCAGAATCACATCGGTTACACATCCACAATTTTACATAATGCCCTATTAGTAACTGTTGTATTCTGCTACCTTTCCTATCCCCTACTATCCCCCCTCCCCTCCCCTCCCATCTTCTCTCTCTACCCCATCTACTGTAATTCATTTCTCTCCTTGTTTATTTTCCCATTCCCCTCACAACCTCTTATATGTAATTTTGTATAACAATGAGGGTCTCCTTTCATTTCCATGCAATTTCCCTTTTCTCTCCCTTTCCTTCCCACCTCAAGTCTCTGTTTAATGTTACTCTTTTCCTCTTGCTCTTCCTCCCTGCTCAGTTCTTAGTTGCTCTCATTATATCAAAGAAGACATTTGGCATTTGCTTTTTAGGGATTGGCTAGCTTCACTTAGCATAATCTGCTCTAATGCCATCCATTTCCCTGCAAATTCCATGATTTTGTCAGTTTTTAGTGCTACGTAACACTCCATGGTGTATAAATGCCACATTTTTTTTATCCATTCATCTATTGAAGGGCATCTGGGTTGGTTCCACAGTCTAGCTATTGTGAATTGTGCTGCTATGAACATCGATGTGGCAGTATCCCTGTAGTACGCTCTTTTAAGGTCTTCAGGGAATAGTCCGACAAGGGCAATAACTGGGTCAAATGGTGGTTCCATTCCCAGGAATCTCCATACTGCTTTTCAAATTGGCCTCACCAATTTGCAGTCCCACCAACAATGAACAAGTGTACCCTTTTCCCCACATCCTCGCCAGCACTTGTTGTTGTTTGACTTCATAATGGCTGCCAATCTCACTGGAGTGAGATGGTATCTTAGGGTGGTTTTGATTTGCATTTCTCTGACTGCTAGAGATGGTGAGCATTTTTTCATGTACTTGTTGATTGATTGTATGTCCTCCTCTGAGAAGTGTCTGTTCAGGTCTTTGGCCCATTTGTTGATTGGGTTATTTGTTATTTTATTGTTTAATTTTTTTGAGTTCTTTGTATACTCTAGATATTAGAGCTCTATCTGAAGTGTGAGGAGTAAAAATTTGTTCCCAGGATGTAGGCTCCCTATTTACCTCTCTTATTGTATAAACCATAATTTACTCACTCTGTCTTATCTGTTGATTGATTTATCAATCTTCATCATCATAATCATCATCATCATCTAATCTGACACCTATCAATTATCTATCTAGTTATTATCTATTCTCTCTCTCTCTCTCTCTCTCTCTCTGTCTTATTGGTTCTTTCTTTCTGGAGAATCCTGACTAATATACCTTCAAACTAGGTATTATCACCCCAGTTTACAGATGAAAACCTTAAGGCTCAGATAGAATTACTTGCCCAAAGATACTCAGCTGTAAAGTAATAGCCATGTCTTCTTGATTCCAGAGTCTGTGCTTCCCCCCCCCCCTTCATACTCAGCACTATCTCTCTAGTTAATGACTTAATAGTAGTACTAACCTATAAAGGCCACAGAATTTTTAGGTAAAGCCCAAGAGAAGAGGCACTATGGCCGAGTCCTAATCTGATTAAGAAGAAGCAATTCTATCTAGCAGGTCAAATATTCTGTCAGGAGTCTGAACACAAAATATGATGAAACTTAGGGCAGTGACTAGCCCTTATAATATTTAAAAATACGTGCAAAAAATGTAAACCAGTATATTTATCTCTCAGAGATACTTAAGGAAAAAAATATCAGTATCACAGTCAGGGATCTCGGCAACTGGTGGATTTCATATTTGCTTATATAAATAAATTTTGGCTTCTAGTTGTGGTAATACTGTGATCAAGATAACCTGAAAACCCATTTCCACAGTTATCTAGAAATAAACAAATACTTATTTGAATGAATAGATGAGCACACAGGAAATTGAATGAAAAGGGTGGTGAGCTTGTGAATGAGGATATGACCGCCTGAGACATATTCTAGAAAGTTGGAAGCTTCCATGTGAGGGTAGATGAGAAGAAAATTCTCTCATTGACCCAGAGGGGATTGTCTGTCTTCTCCTAGGCTCTGTATGAAAAAAAAAAGTATCTCTTGAGAAAATTTTGACCTATATCTTACGAGGGTTTGGGATTGAATATATTTTATTTGTGTGGTCTAGGAAGCCACAAGCTAAGAAATTGTCATAAAAGGGACAACAAATCCCTTGGAGATCTTGTGAGAAACAAAACAAAACTTCACAGAAGGACATCCCATCACTTAGGGTCTCATAGAATTGCTACACATAAAGTCACGCTTACGATGAGTTCACAATTCAAACTATAAAACAGTTGAAGAAACAATTAACTATGGGCAAGAGACAGCAGGATCAGATACCCAAGAACTTTAGATAAAAAACCCAATGTATTATAAATCATAAAATTAGCATTTAAAAAATATTTATTTTTTAGTTGTAGTTGGACATAATACCTTTATTTTATTTATTTATTTTTATGTGGTGCTGAGGATAGAACCCAGGGCCTCACATGTGCAAGGCAAGCGCTCTACCACTGAGCCACAACCCCAGCCCTAAAATCACCAAGTTTAAAACAACTAAATACATATAGACAATAGGCAGTGACAAACACACACCACAAAGAAGAAGATGCATGTTTGGAAAAAGAACTAAATAGGACTTCTAGAAATTATATATATATATATATAAATGTCAATGTATGAGTTAAATAAGAATTACTGACCTGGAGTGATGGTTCAGTTGCTCAGAATGATCAAGGATGCAGCACAAAGAAACAGAAATAAGAAAAGGGAAGGGGTGAAAAGATCTGTTGAATACAATAGAATAGAAAATTCTCATAGATGCTAGAGTTTCTGGAGGGAAAGAACAAAGAGAATGTGGAAGAGGCAATATTCAATGACGTCATACATAGGAATTTTCAGAACTGATGGAACTGTTTTGGAATGCAGAAATCCTAAACAGGATGGGTGTGGTGGTGCACGCCTGGAATTCCAGAGGCTTGGGAGGCTGAGGCAGGAGAATGGGGAGTTCAAAGGCAACCTTAGCAAAAGCGAGGTACTGAGCAACTCAGCAAGACCCTGTACAAATAGGGTCTGGGGATGTGGCTCAGTGGCTGAATGTCCCTGAGTTCAATTCCAGGCACCTCCCCCCCTCAAAAAAAAAAAAAAACATAAAAAAGTCCTAAGCAAGATGAGTAAAAGTAAAATCTAACCGACTTATAGCAAATTCCAAAAGGAAAGAGAACATCTTTAAAAAATTACCTCCTGAGGAATAACATTTAGACTAGCAGCAAATGTCACCAGCAACAACAAAGGACAGAAGGCTCTGGAATGATGTCTTCAAAATGCTGAGTGAAAGCACTTTACCTAAAATTCTATACCTTGCAAATGATTGATTAAGAAAGATTAGCATGTTTAGCTAATTAGCACCTAAGAATGAAGTTGAAATAAAGACATTTTCAGATAGACAAAAACCATCTACCTCTAAAAGTTCATTTCTGAAAAGATTCATAAAGGATGTACTCCCCCCGCCCCCCAAAAATGTAAATAGTCCCAGGAAGTGTGTATGATGTAGTAAGCTATGTTAAATAAATCAATTCGTGAGCACAGATTTTTAAAATAACAACAATGCTATCTAATTTGAAGTACAAAATATTATAAAAACATGAAATATGAAGGAAGGTGATTGAAATTAAAGTGCTCAAAGACACTTATTTCTACAGGTCAAATACTGGGAAGTTTTTTTTTTTTTTTTTTTTTTGGTCCTGGGTATTGAACCCAGGGGCACTTAACCACTGAGCCACATCCCAAGCCCTTTCTATTTTTTATTTAGAGACAGGGTCTTGCTGAGTTGCTTAGGGCCTCACTAAGTTGCTGAGGTTGGCTTTGAACTCGCAATCCTCCTGCCTCAGCCTCCCAAGAGGCTGGGATTACAGGCAAGCACCACTGCGCCTGACTGGGAAGATTTTTTTTTTTTAAAGGGAGTGGTTCTGTCTTGGAATCTCTCATGCAGTTACACTTGAACTGTGGCTGGAGCTAGAACAGCATGGGATGGGGGCAGCTAGGGTTTGTTGGACATCTTTCTGTCTTGACATAGTGTCAAGGTCATGGTCTTTCTGTGTTGGCTATTTGGGCTTACAACATGGCAGCCTCAGGTGGTTAGAGTACTTAAATGGTGGTTAAGGGGTTCAGCACAAATGATTTAAACAAGGTAGAAGTTACATTGTCTCTTTGTGTGTGTGTACGCATGTGGTGCTGGGGATTGAATCCAGGGCCTCATGCAAGCTAGGCAAGTGCTCTACCACTGAGCTATAGCCTCAGCTCTTTTCTTTTTAAAAAAATTTTGAGATAAGGTTACCCTTAGTTGCTGAGGCAACTTGCAATTCTCCTGCCTCAGCCCCCCAAGTCACTGGGATTATAGGTATGTGCCACCATATCCAGCATGTGTGCCTAATTTATAAATTAAACTTTATAAACAATGCACGGTGCACTCCTACTGACTTGGGAGGCTGAGGCCAGAGAATCAGAAGTTGGAGGCCAGCTTGGGCAACTTAGTGAAATCTTGTCTGAAAATAAAAAATAAAAGGGACTCAGTGGTAAAATGCCTCTGGTTTCAGGGCACAATTCAACTTTATAATAGGCACGTATGTAGGAAAAGATAGGGTTAGGTACTGTCTGCACCTTCAGGGGTCCTCTGGGAACATATTCTCTGAGGATAAGGGGAGACTACTGTAGCTAAATGTAAATGAATGGAAAAAAAGATGTATCAGGAAAAATAAATCAAATAAAGCTACAGTAGCAACTCTAACATCAGACAATAGAATTCAAGGCAACAGCACCGTACAGGACAAAGGAGGATGGTACCTACTGGGAAAAGAAATAATAGTTCTAGAATATATAATTATGAATACACATTTATTCATGTAGCAAAATATGGCAAATGCTTGCAACATTCTAAGCATTGTTCTTGGCTTGAAGAAGACAGCAGAAACCAAAACAGACAGAAATACTTATCTTCATTAGAATTTGCATTATACACAATTATCAATGTAACCTCAAGTATTTAAAGCAACACTGGGCAGATAAATAAGAGAATAAAATAGAGAAACCAAGAAGTGTAGCAAGAAATGCTGTGATTTCTGTCTCTGAAAACTAATGAATAAAGAAGACAATAAGGGCTGGGGATGTGGCTCAAGCGGTAGCGCGCTCGCCTGGCATGCGTGCGGCCCAGGTTCGATCCTCAGCACCACATACCAACAAAGATGTTGTGTCCGCCGAGAACTAAAACATAAATATTAAAAATTCTCTCTCTCTCTCTCCCCCCCCTCTTAAAAAAAAAAAAAACTTCTAAAAGAAGAAAATAAATAAATAAATAAATAAATAAAGCAAGTGGTTACAATTTTGGACCAAGGAATTAATAAACTTTAACTAATGGATATGAGTAGAATCTGAACTCAACAAATTGCACTTTATAAAAAAATGCATGTAGCACATTTACTAAGTGAGAGAATGTAACACAGCACAAAGGCAACATGAGTAAATTCCAAAGCCTCTACTTCATTCATGGTTTGACCCGTTTTCTCTGTGAGAAGCTTTTAGAAGACAGAGCAGGGAAGGTTTGTGTTCTGTCCCCGTCAGAGACTACCCCTTAACTACAGGGTCTTAGGAGGAAATTCAGCCACCAGCTACTAAATGCATCACCAGAACCTTACTAAGAGGAATTAGGAGGTACCAAGCCAATGCATCTCAACTTTTAATTTTTGGGGGGCACTCGACCACTGAGCCGCATCCCCAGCCCTATTTTGTATCTCATTTAGAGACAGGGTCTCACTGAGTTGCTTAGGGCCTCGCTTTTGCTGATGCTGATTTTGAACTCGCTTTGCTGAGGCTGGCTTTGAACTCACTATCCTCTTGCCTCAGCCTCCAGAGCTGCTGGGATTACAGGTTTGCATCACAGGGAGTTGTCTTCAGAAAGCCCTACTAGGTTCTGCTCCTTTCTCAAAATGTTGAAATAATAGTTCTTAAGAGCTAATCAATTATTGTTGCACTTAGGGAAAAATTTCAGACTCAGAATGTACCCCACTCTTCTCCTTAGTTACCAAGATTCTATCTCTGTTCCCTAGACCTGCCTAGGACAGATATATTGGGGGCCAGGTCTGAGCAATTCTTTTCCTCTCACCACTATTTTTATTTTGAATAATATGTCACAAATACATGCTCATTTAAAAAAATTTCAGCCAGGCACGGTGGTGCTCGCCTATAATCCCAGCGGCTTGGGAGGCTGAGGCAGGAGGATCGCGAGTTCAAAGCCAGCCTCAGCAAAAGTGAGGTGCTAAGCAACTCATCAAGACCCTGTCTCTAAATAAAATAGAAAAAGGGCTGGGGATGTGGCTCAGTGGTTAAGTGCCCTTGGGTTTAATCCCTAGTACCAAGAAAACAACAACAACAACAACAACAACAACAAAACAACTTCAAATTGTAATGCCCCCTCTTTACTTTCTTCTCAAAAAACAAACCAAACTGAAACTAAAAGCATAAAAGTCAACCAAAGCTGGGGCAGACAAACAGAAATTCAGCCTGTACAGGATGATTTCGTGCTGATTCTTGGATAGTCATCTTTCCGACATAATGCTCAACTCACCCACATATTTAAAAAATAAATGAATCTTTTGATTGGCATTTGGAGTATTGGAAGCTGAACCCGGCTTTATTTTTAAAGCCTGTTCCCATTTGTATTCACCAGCAAGCTTTGCTCTCTGGCTCCATCCTTGCCTTTTGACATTTAGGTGTCACCCGAGGTAATAAGTGGCCCACACGATCCGTCTCTAAAGTGGAGACGGGATACCACAATTCTGCTCCCACCTCATCCCCAGTTGCCACTCCCGGGCTTTCACGTGTGTAGCTCTGTATTTAATGGCATGTGTAGTTAATTTGGTTTCACATTTGAAAACACCTATAAAACCGCTCGGTTTCCACAGAAGCTTCTTGCGAATTTTCTTGCAAGAATGGACTCTGGCTAATGCGTCCATTTTCACAGTGGCTGTCCACTTACTGGGACTCGGGCGTCTGCCTCTGTGGCCCCGACCTCTCTTCCAGACCTTTCTGGTGCAGTGGGCAACATTTGCAAGGCTGTTTCTATGTAATTCTCTCCTTTTTCATTTTTTTTTTATTTCAGAAAAATAGAAGAGTACCATTAGCATCTATATAGCCTACATCTTAATTCAGGAATTCTTATTTTGCCGTATTTACTCATCTGTCTGTCTGTCTCTTCCCCAGCCAATCGGAAAGTCATTTATTTTAAGCATCATGACATTTCACCTCTCTATATTTCAGCCTGTGCTTCCTAAGAACAAAGACATTTTCCTACATAACCACAAGAACATTTGCACATCTAAGAAATTTGTACTGATAGAAAAGCACCACCTCATATACAGTCCCTATTCCAATTTTGTCAATAGCTCCTCTTCTGCACTTTGTAGCGTGTTCTTTTTCTGATCCAGAATCCAATCTAGGATCAATATTGCATTTAGTTGTCATGTCTCTTTAGCCTCCTTTAATCTGTTTCTCCAAGGAGGCTGGTTCTTTTTGATGGGAAATGGTATTTAGAAACCAAGGGCTAGGTGGGCTCATTCGGTGCAATTCCTTTTAAGCTAGACTGTAAATTGGCTGTTGCGGGGGCCGTGGTAACCTGCTCTTAGTCACGATTGGCTCATCCTTTTCCGGTCCAACACAGCAGGGCATCTTAGGAATCCTGGGTGAGAGGTGTGGCAAAAGAGTTAGAAGCTAACAGACGTGGGTCTGATCACCCTCCTTCCTCCAGAGGATCTCTAGAAATTTAAATAAAGTCATGAAACCAGTCTTTTCATCTTTAGAATGGAACAATTGTAGCCAGATGCAGTGGTGCACGCCTGTCATCCCAGGGGCTTGGGAGGCTGAGGCAGGAGGATCACGAGTTCAAAGCCAGCCTCAGCAACAGCGAGGCACTAAGCAATTCAGTGAGACTCTGTCTCTAAATAAAATACAAAATAGGGCTGGGGATGAGGCTCAGTGGTCAAGTGCCCCTGAGTTAGTTCAATCCTGAGTGTGTGTGTATATATATATGGTTAGGGATGTGGCTTAGTGGTAAAGCACCCCTGGGTTCAATCCCTGGTTACCCCCTGGCCCCCCAAAAGGAAGAACTGTACTAAATTTATTGCACAGGGGTAACATGAGGTAACATGGCAAAGTTCTCTGCACGTTCACATTCAACACATGATTTCTGAACTTGTTTCTGAGCTACATCATGGAGACAGAGCAGTGAACGACACTGGGCATGACCCTGGTTCTTATAAAGTTTACCACTGAGTGGGGGAGACCCATACAATGTCTGTGTGGTCCTGATTATAATATTCTAGATGGAAAGGCAGACCCTAGATCTGATTCACTTTCAATATTCTCTATGCCTCGCACTGTGCCCGGGGAGCAGAGTAGGAGTTTAATTAATGCTGGTTGGATTCTTTTGGAACTGACTCTAGGAGTAGCCGGTCACGGGGATTTCTTGGAAGGAAGCAGGCTTTTCTATTTGGACCCTGCCTAGCATTCTGAAATGAAGTGAAACCTGTAATGGATATCTCCTGGGGAGTGGCCAGGCTTGTGGGGATGGAAAAGATGGCCACCAGAAATGTCCACAGAAACCATAGTCAGGTCCCATGTTTTATTCATTGGTCAACTGGCAAGTATTTTCAAGGGCCTACTATGTTCAAGACATTGTCGGGTAGTAGAGAAGAGGGCTGGGGTTGTGTGGCTCAGTGGTGGAGCGCTTGCCTAGAACATGTGAGGTACTGGGTTGGATCCTCAGCAGCACATAAAAATAGATAAATAAAATAAAAGATCTTGTGTCCATCCACAGATAAAAAAATTTAAAAAAAAAAAAGAAAGAAAGAAAGTACCTTTCTGTACCTCATAGTGGTATAGAAAGGACAACTTTTCATGAGAGAGGTTAGGATGGGGACAGGATGACTATGAACTTGCCAATAAATTAAGCCTTGGGGTATGGGTAGGCTTTAGCTTGGTGGAGAAGGGCAGGATGGGGAGTATAAGGAACTACCTGAGCGAAGGTATGGAGCGGGTCTATCATTAGGCCAATTAGGTTGGAACAAACATTGGGTCACGCTTCTTGTCATGCTCAGAAAAGGGCACCCGCTCACTAAGATAAACCACGAGCATGTTCTAAACACTAGGTCCTTAACTATTACTAAATGACCTAGTTGGAGGTGGGGGTGTGGGGGTGCAGCTCAGTGGTACAGAGCCTGCTTAGGAGGCACCAGGTCCTCAGTTCCACCCCCGGCATCCCCCCTACTTCTCAATCTAGTTAGAAGAGTAGAGAAAAATGCTTTTTTTTCTGTGCTGCGAATGGAACCCAGGGCCCTGTGCATGCTGGGCAAGTGTTCTACTACTGAGCAACACCCCCAGAGAAAAATGCTCTTGATGGCAGTTTAGAAAGGGATAATCACATGAGCAGAAGGCATGCGCCAGCCGAAGCAGCCCAATTACATGACATAAGCATTGCGGCGGCTATTGAAGACTCTGGAGTTACGCAGCTTGGTTCCAGTGTTTGCCCTGGGTGACCTTAGGCAGGTTACGTAACCTCTCTGGGGCTGAGCTTCCTCCCTTGGAAACTGTGGATCATGATGGCATGTACCTGAGAGGCTGAAATGTTCCAGAGCCCCCTGCCCCCCATCAAATAAGAGTCACTATAACTGAGACACATTTTGCAGCAACTCATCTGCACCTTGGATTTCCCCAGGAGACCACTGAGCTCAGCATTGGTCACCCACAGTCCATTGGATCTGAACCCCTGGGCTTGGGCTTTTAGGGCCCCTTCAACCTCCGCTCTCTGCCTGGGAACAGATGGTGGGGGGAGCAGACAAAGCCAGGCAGAAGAAGCAGCAACTTACTCTCCAACGGGCTGGCACCTGCCCCCCACCCCCCAGCCTCACCCTGGACTGGGAGCGCGTGCTGGCAAGAGGATTAAATCAATGCCAATTCACATCTCTCCAGAAGCTGGTTTCCTGATCCCAGCTAATAAGCAAATCATTAGTGAATTAGAACTGGGGAGGGCTTCTCAACTCCAGCTGTAAGACAGGCGGAAGGGCCCCAAGCCCTTTCCTTAGCGACTTCAACATGTCACACAGAGGAGAGTTCCATATTAAAGGGACAATCAAGCTCCCCACTCTACCCCAACCCAGCCAGGCCCCAGGATTGTTGAGGACCACCACAGGCAACCGGGGCCTTTCTTTCTTCCTTGGCTGCTGGTTATCAGACCTTGTACCTTGAACCTCTGCTCTCCATCCCTCCAGGCTGCAGACCCGAGTTCTCTGCAGTACTTAGATCCAGAGGCCTTCAGAGCCCTGCAGGCCAAGATGTCCCACTCGGCTTTCCCCCGCCCTGGGCACCAACTTGGCTCCCTAGCTTATTTCCTGGTGAAAGCCCATTATCTCTCATTTACATCTAAACTAGCTTTTCATACTATTTTAAAGGCTGCTCCTCCCCTTCTGTAATCTCCCTGCGAATGAATTAAAAGTTGATTCTTGAAACGCACAAATCTTGGGGGCAGTTTCTTTTTCCTTCTTATTTAAATCATATGCTGCTTTGGACTAACCCTTTTATTTCCTCCCAATTATGATTTCTGGTGTGTTTTCCAGAGCTTTACAACATGGCATCTGATTATACACAAAGCTTCAGAATAAAGCCCTGTTTTTCCCTTCATTAACGACACAAAGGATGGCTGTGTGATCCACACAGCACTTTGTCATTTAATGCAGCTTTACGGTCTAAATCGCACCCGGCTTGGGCAAAGCAGATTTGGGAGGGAATCAACGCATTTTCTTGCTGCCAGGAGCTCCCTTGCAGATTCCAGCAAATTCTTTCACCACACGGAATTAGCATTTGATTAAGCTCTGCAGACACGTTCAAACTTTTACCACTGAGCAGCCAGCAGGGCTGCAGTCATCTGCTGAAGGTGAGTCACCAAGAACAGCCACTGCTACCCTGCTTGGCCCAGTAGGTACCCTCTAGAAAAGATTGTGGGAGTGGTGAGGGATGCATGGTAGATGGAGGGAGAAGGTACAAGGAAATGGAAGGGTGATGGGTTGGGGTGTGGGGGCCTTACAGAGAGGGACATCAGATGTGTCTAGGGGCACAAACACCCTTTCTGCACCAAACTTGCCCTGGACAGCTGTGTCTTCCAGAGTGCTCACCACCAGGACACTTTGATGTTAGATTCTTAAGATTCGTGGACCCCTAAAGTAATATGACCTTCAACCAGAACCAGGCCCAGCCAGGCCCCAGGTCTGAGGGGACAGGAAGAATCTTTCCCCGCACCCCTGCCCAGCCCTGCGACCCTGATGTCTGGGTTTGGTACCTCTCACAGCCACCTCCGCCCAGGCGCGCTGTGATTCAGTCCCAGGGGACCTGCGAGTTACGCAGCCCAACAGCCTGGGTTTCAAATCTCGTCCATTTCCATTATGCAAATGTGAGAAGCAGAAGTTTATCAAACTGGGGCTTTGTACCTAGAAAGCGGGCGTGCCAGCATGGGGGGCTATAAAGGCTTTATTGCCACAACTTTGGGGTGATTGCTTCCCTCACAAATGCCAGGAGCACGATTGAATTATGCAGGTCTTCCCAAACAGGTGGCGATAAAAACTTTACAGCCTCCCACACCATCACATATTTTGTTTATGCCTCTTAGGTGTCTTATTTTGTTGGAGCTTTTTTTTCTTTTCTTTTCTTTTTGGACCCTTCTGTTACTATGGAAACAGGAATAGGTGGAGGTGGTTCTGGATACCTGTTAAGGCAAATGCAAAGTGAGTCAGTTATCATTGGGGGTGCTGTAGTTTTACCCTCTGTTTGAGGAAATGACTGAGGTCCTGTGAGGTGGGGAACCAATGAGTTCTGGAATGTCGCAACCATTTCGGAATTCCACAGCATCCCTGCAGGGAAGGCAGGGAATGTGGGGGAAGTGTCCATTTTACAGATGGTAACACAGAGGCAAACAAAGTTATCTTTCTAGCAATCAGCAAGCTTGCCACATAAGAAAAAAAATAGAAAAAGAATCCAAGGAGGGTGACCTCTGGGTGCCTTTTGTCCACTGTTCTAGAGCTTCAGAACCAAAATTAGGGACTAATTTTCAGTAGCCTGAGGTCAGGCTGTAGTGACATCTGCTGGCAGAGATGGAGCTGATCATAGCAGAATTTTCTGTTGCTGGCGGCTGCTGGGCCAGGAGACTGGTCTTGGTGGCGCGGGCTTGCGGTTGGCCTGGTTGGGAAACAGTTGCAAAGCCCTTCCCTTCCCATCACGATGAGGACAACAGGCTGACATGGCGGGATGCAGGAGTCATGTCTGCGAGGTCCAGACCCTGATGGCTCCAAATGCCCTCTCAATTCTAGAAGGCACGATTTGCTAGGGGGTGAGAGGGACTATCTAAGCAGGATCTCTTGGTTCCTGTTGCTACAAGAGGAGCTTCTCTACCTTGGACATCTTGTGCAATTCTCTTCTTTGGGAGGGACTGGGACTCCATTCTTATGGAAAAATGGGGAGGAAGGAAGGCAGGTAAGAGTATTGGGGGAATCTGAGGGGTGCTCATGGAGGCTGCCAGCAGTCATGGAGAAGAGGAGCCCCTAAGGATAACATGGATGTCTTATTCCTACCCCGAGACCAAATGTACCAGTGAGACTAGCACCGACATTTAAGGATGTCTCATTCAATAAAGGGATGCCACACATTCTTGTCCTGCCAACCCCTTTGCCCAGGGATCTTTTCAAGGATGGCTCTTTTTCTGTGTGTGGGTATGGTGCTGGGGATGTCACCCAGGGCCTCACACATGCTAAGCAGCAAGCACTCTACTGCCGAGCTTCATCTTTAGCTCAGCAAGGATGTCTGTCCTCGCCTGAGCTGGATAACTAGCTGGGGCTGGAAGTCTCCATCCAACCATCCCAGAGTCCTCTGGGGCAGCACTACTCAGAGTGTTCCATAGACCAGCCCTGGCTCAGCAACAATTCGTTACCCATAAGTGACAAGATAGTCCAGAAACTGAAAATGAGCATTTAGAAACTTCTATAACAATATGTCAGAGTAATTTTATGTCTGTGGAATCTAAAGACTATTAAAACTTTGAGCTTTTTAAAATTGAATTTTTTTCCCCTGGTAATTCATTTTTTTTTTTTTTTTTGGTATTTTACCAAAGATTTGTCCATGACAGATTGGGAAAACAAACAAACAAACAACAACAACAACAGAAAGAAGAAACAGCTAGTCCTTTGCCCCCAATCTTTGAGAAGCCCTGTGCTGTGGGGTCCTGTGGCCGCTGTCCCTGGGAGACCAAGGCTGTGCAGAGCGACTTCCTTACTAAATTAACTTTAGGATGGTTGACAAAAAGGTCTGCCTGGAGCAGGTGGCTCTGTCAGCCAGTGCTCGCTTAGGACATCCACCCAGGCCTCAGGACCCTCTCCGCCTTATTGGGCCATCCCAGGGCGGTCTCCTGGGATCTCTCTCCCCATCCATCTTCCTATGTTTTGAAAGCTCGAAAAATGAATCCCCTCTTAGCTTCCTTCTCTTTCGCCCTAAGTGAACCTGAGCGAACGGCAGGAGCTATCGAACACGCAAATGAGCTTCCATGATCTAGTTCATTAGGCTGTGAATCCCTGGGCCCGCCATCCGCACAGACACTGCTGCTTTGCAGTTTTGGCTTGGTTTCTCAGTGTGCGGGTCTCAGGGGACACTCTGCACTATACCCATCAGGACGCTCTCCCCACCCAGGTACCTCGTCCTATGCAGTGCTCCAGTCTAGCTACCCGCTACCCTGGTAGCAAGCAGCCTGGTTGCAGTGTTGCTGAACAATAACCCAGGAACATTGGGGGGAGGGTACAGGGGTGGCTTTACGACTTTGGCTCTGTTGTCTGTCTTAGCTTCACTTTTTATTTTTATTTTTTGGTACTGGGGATTGAACCCAGGGGCATTTAACCACTGAGCCACATCCCCAGCCCTTTTTAATATTTTATTTAGAGACAAGGTCTCCCTGAGTTGCTTAGGGCCTCAATAAGTTGCCGAGGCTGGCTTGGAACTCACGATCCTCCTGCCTCAGCCTCCCGAGTCACTGGGATGACAGGTGTGTGTCTTTGAGCTTCACTCTTAACTGTACATCGTGTGTAATAATATCCATGTAATACAAGTTAAGTTGATGGGAATACCTCCTGGGATCAGGTAAGGAGGGGCTCAAAAAATTAGATATTGATATCTGAATGTGACTCTAATTTTTGTGGTCTGGGGAAATTAAACCTAGAGCTTCCATTTTCTCCCCTGTAATCTGGGGATTACAAAGATCTCCTTCATATGCTTGTCGAAAGGATTAAAGAAAATGATGCTCGGGGTCAGGGGAACATCCACATGAGTTCCTGGCATGTCCCCATCCCCCAACTCCAGAGGTTGTTCACTTCAGGCTTTCTGCTCCATCTTTCCAGATTTGCCCTTCTCCGGGAGGAGCCCCTCTGTCCCCACTTTGACCCTGTGACTCACCTCAGTAGGCTGATGCCAGGGCACTGTGTCTGGGCAAAGGGGGTGCATTCTTCTCATGCAGGGTAGGGGCTGGAGTGTGTGGGTGACAGCACACGGGCAAGCTCCTGTTACTCCTCTGTCACATGACCCATGCTGGCAAGTCTGACAACCCTGTTCCTTACTTGGGACATTGTTAGGCATTTTAGCCAATGCAAACTGGGTCAGGAGATTGTAGCAACCAGTTTGTTAGAGCACACCATCTGACCGCTTCTGTCATTCAGTGTTTGGTCTCTTCTATGTTTTTAAAAACTGATGTCACCTCCTAGGTTGCCAAGAGCCACCTTATTTATCAAGTCACTTTTCCTTTATGGCACTCGTTGAATACATTATGTTGGCCTATGTCCGTCCTTCCTTCCTTCCTTCCTTCCTTTTTTTTTCCTGGCAGAACATTCTCCACGACCTTTTACCTTAGCCGCCTGCTAGGGTGGATTCAATGAAATAAATATGATTGTGAGGAAGAGTAACAATAAATCAAGCCATTATATTCCTGATTGTCATGATTGGAGCTCTCTAGAGCTGAAAGCCAATAGAGATGACACATAGTTTAACACCTATTTAATGTCAAAGGTAGTGTTTTAAATCTGCTCTGCATTTTATTTGATTCTTTCTTCTACAAAATTGTCCAAGCCACTGATGATTCTAGAAAACCCAATTGAGAACTATCCACCAGCTGCTAATGCTAAACTCACAGTGGAATACCAGCTGGTATGTGTACCACGGTGCGCTAGAGACGGGTGGCTTGGGCCCCAACCCCGTGCCCCAGCATGCATTGCAGCTGCTGCCCTCTTTTAGTAAAGCTCAGATGTGTGTGGCCACACTCTGGGTGTTCCAGGTATTAGAGCTGCAAAACAAATTACCTTCAAACTTAGTGGCCTGAAACCATTTATTGAATGCTCACAGATTCTGTGGGTCAGGATTTCGGTTGGAATACAGCAGACATGGCTCGTCTCTGCTCCAGGATATCTGGGGTCTCAGCTGGAAGACTCAAAGGCTGGGGGCTGGAACCATCAGGAAACTTGGCCATTCTTGCGTCTGCCAGTTGAAGCTGGTTGTCCGCTGAGACTTCCTTGGCTATGCCTCTTCATGTAATCTGGGCTTCCTCAGGGCATGGTGACTAGGTTCCCACGGTACATGTGCCCAGAGAGAGTCAGGTGGAAGCTGTATCTTTTTGATGGCCCAGACTTGGAAGTCACATAGTGACATTTCTGCTGAACAGTCATGGGACTTAGATACCATCCTCAGTACCATATAAAAATAAAATACAGATGTTGTGTCCACCGAAAACTAAAAAACAAATATTAAAAAATTCTTTCCCTAAAAAAAAAAAAAACCCAAAAAACAAACACACGAGACCAATGATGTGGGCATTGTTAAAGACAGTTGGTCACACTGGGGCTGTCCTTGGTGATGTCCTGTATTCAGCCCCAGTTGAGAGCTGTTGGTCACCAATTTCTCACCAGTAGGGTGAGAAACTTGAACAATCACCCTGATACTACTCCACTGTACAGTGGGCTTTGAATAAAACATCTCCTCTATAAAATGCTGCCTCTATTTAGAACACTCCTCTACATGATCTTTCTCTTCCCTAGAGGTGCAATTCTCAGGCTCTGAAGGAGTCAGCTCCCTGGAGACCCCACATCAGCCATTATTCTCCCAGACGACTCACCATGCCACAGGTGCTAGTCTAGGAGAGGCCAAGTCAGAATGAGCCTATCTTCCAGGACTTTCTAAATCACTTCCATCTAATAGAAATATAAAGTCATCCACATATGTGAGTCATGTAAGTAATTTAAAAATTTATTGGAGCCACCTGAGAAACCTAAAAAGAAACAGGTGAAGTTAATTTTATTTATGACTATGTTTAACCCAATATATTCCAGATATTTCCCATTCTTTTTTCATTCCTGTGATCGTTTAGCTATGAGGTGTCCCCTAAAAGCTCATGTATGAGACAATGCAAGAAGGTTGAGAGGTGAAGTGATTGGGTGACCAGAGCCTTAACATAATCAGTGAATTAATCCACTTGAATAAACTGTGTGGTGATTGTAGGCAGGGAGAGGATGAGCTGAGGAGATGGGTCCCTGGGGGCATGCCTTTAGGGTATATATTTTGTGAGCTGAGTTCAGTTCCTCTCTGCTCCCTGATTCCGGCTGCTTTCTTGCACCACACCTTTCCTCCATGATGTCCTGCCTTACCTCAGGCCCATATCAATGGAGTCGGCCATCTATGGACCAAGACCTCTGAAACCATGAGCCTCAAATAAATTTCTCCTCTAATTGTTCTTGTCAGGTCTTGTGGTCAGAGTGGGAAAACAATACTCAGAATCTGGAGTGTATGGAGTGTATTTTTCAGTCACGGCAATTCTGCATTAGGATGAATCTCATTTCAAATGCTCAACAAGCACGTCTGGCTACTGGCCCTGTACTGGACAGTGCAGAGACCTGACTTTGCTATCACACAGTGCTGGTCTACAATGTATTTGCTACATGTGTAAGATACAAGGACTAATTCTATATGTACTTGAATCTCGAGTACCAGAATTGTCCCTGAAAAGTTGAGCGTAAATTGAATTTTGCAGAGTTAAATGATGCTTCAAAACAGTGGGATAGTGACTATTTAAAAGAAAATCAAAGCCAATTTTCAGAAAAGTTTTATTTGGAAAGAACTTCAAACTTATAGAAATGTTGCAAGACAGAGAACAGCCAACTACCCTTTACCCATATTCCTGTATTTTTAACATTTTGTATTATATTCCATTTGCTCTATCATTTATGTGCCAACTCTCTTTATCTATTTCCACACACACATATGTAAATACACACATCGCCAGCCTTTCCTATCTATGGGTTCTGTATGTAAGATTCAACCAACTGTGGCTAGAAAATGTAGTTAGACCTAGGATGGTTACATCTGAATTGAACATGTACAGACTTTTTTTCTTATCATTATTCCTTAAACAAAAACAGTATAGCAACTATTTACATAGCATTTACATTATATTAGGTATTACAACTCATCTAGAGATGATTTGTAGTATATGGGAGGCACTTCATGGGCTCTATGCAAATCCTATGACATTTTATACAAAGGACTTGAGCATTTTCAGATTTTGGTGTCTCAGAGGAGTCTTGGAACCAACCCCCCAGATACCAATGGACAACTGTCTATCATTTTTTTCTGTGCTGTTTGAGGTTACCTTCCCATCTTAGTTCTTTTGGGCTGCTATAAGAAAATATCATTAATTGGGAGGCTAAAAATAAGAGAAATTTATTTCCCCATCTCTGGAGGCCGGGAAGTCCAAGATAAGTGTTATGGTTTGGATGTGAGGTGTCCCCCAAAAGCTCACATGTGAGACAATGCAAGAGGGTTCAGAAGGGAAATGATTGGGTTGTGAAAGCCTTATCTCAATCAGTGAATTAATCCCTGATGGGATTCACTGAGTGGTAACTGGAGGCAGGTGGGCATTGGGGACGTGGCTTTGGGGGTGTATATTTTGTACCTGGAGAGTGGAGTCTCTCCCTGCTTCCTGATCACCATGTGAGCCGCTTTCCTCCACCACACTCTTCCTCCATGATGTCCTGCCTCACCTCCAGCCCCAAGAATGGATCCTGCTGTCTATGGACTGACACTTCTGAAACTGTGAGCCCCTAAATAAACTTTTCCTCCTCTACAGTTGTTCTGGTTGGGTCCTTTTAGTCACAGCAGCCAAAAAGCTGACTCAAACACCAAACAGATTTGGTGTCTCGTGAGGACCTGCCTTTTAGTTTACAGTTAGACCTTCCAGCTGTGTCCCTGCATGGCACAAGGACGAGGCTATCCCTCTGGAGTCTCTTTGTAAGGGCACTAATCCCATTTATGAAAGGTCTGCCTTCATAACCTCATCATATCCTACCCCCTCATAACATCACATCAAGAAGTAGGATTTCAATATATTAATTTTGGGGGGGGGCACATTCAGATCTTAGCAGTTGTATATATCTTGACCCTTTATTCTTCTTTAAAACTTTTTAATTTATTATTATTAATTTTTTACACAAATGGAGCACAACTTTTCACTTCTCTGGTTATACATGATGCAGAGTCACACTATTCGTGCAATCATACATGTACATAGGGTAATAATGTCCGTCTCATTCCACCATCTTTCCCACCCCCTGGGCCCCTCCTCTCCCCTCACTCCCCTCTGCCCAATCCAAAATTCCTCTGTCCCTCTCCCCTCCCATTAAGGATCAGCATCCGCTTATCAGAGAAAACATTTGGCCTTTGGTTTTTTGCTGACCCTTTATTCTTAAATACTTCAGTATTCCCTAAGAATATCATCTTATATAACCAGCGTACAGTTAACAATAGTAGTTATCAACTTTGGCGAACTTTCATCATCAGTTGAATGTTTTATTTTGATCTCTCATTCATATTCCAATTTTGTCCAATGCCCCAATGATATTTTCAGTAGCATTTTATCCACCTTGGTATGATAGCTAGTTCAAGATCAGATACTGCCTTTGGTGACTGTTTCTTTACTTTGCCATGTGGACTATTACCAGGCCAATTATTTTAAAGTGAAGAATTCTCTAGAATGTGAGTCTCTTCTCCCCTTCCTTCCAGTGTATTTATTTTGTAAGTTGGAATTTTCGGTGTGTTGGATTTTTGCAAAAGGCAGTGCATTTTTGTTTTAGAAAAGTCTATGTGAGTGAGATGGGAGGCTTCACAGAAGCCCTGAGCTCTGTCTTCTTTCGTATAGGGAGAGGCCCAGACTCCTTCTGAGAAGGGGACCCATGAGCTCAGAGCTTCCTCATCTGGGGGACTGTCTGTCTTCCAAGCAAACCACCTGCCAGCAGAATCTGGACACGCCCCTGGCTTGTTTCACAGCCACCAGGGTCATGGGGTCTTGCTGATGCTCTTATCTTTTCTTTGCCTTTTAGGGGACCTTCATGGGTACAGCAAGCCCACCAGAAAGGCGGGCAGCAGCTGGTGGATGCTGGCTGGAAGCTGGCTTGCTTTCCTTCTCTGTGATTTAAGACCCGGTTCCTCCACAAGTTCGCATAACCTCCCTGAATGTCTAATTGCAAAACCAGGCAAGATTTCCCTAAACTCCCAGGAGACCCAGACAAGTTCTCTCGTTTGCTCAATTACAGCGATAGACAGATCACAATGGAAAGAAACACTAAATTAACTGTGACAGTCATTAATACGACCTGCTCGGTGGCAGCGTTGGCGTTGGGAGATTGCAGATCCATCCGATGGCTATAACATATTGGAGATGGGACCGCCCCCGTTGGCTCCTTGGCGGGCCTTGAACTTGCTGGAAAAGACCAGGCCTGCACACAGGGCCCCGTAGCCATGGCAACGGGCTCCCGCTCAGCAAAACACATAAAGATGATTCATTTTGTTTTCCTTTCCTTTCTTTCCACCCAAATTTTCATGTGGGTTGGAATCTATTTTTAAGTTTTTTTTCCTTGGAGGAGAGACTATTTTTGATTTTGTCACCTCCCTCCTGAGGCCTGCCAGACCTCCGTGTGAATGACCAAAGGAGGTGGGCCACGCTGGGCCTGCTGCCTCAGAACTTTCCTGGGAATTTTCTGGGGTGGGGTGGGGTGGGGTGGGGTGGGGAGGGGACAAGAAGGCGGGGTCTGGTGTGGAAATGGTGTCCGAGAGATCTTGGTGTAAAAGCTAGGACCTCAGGTCTTGAAAATGCCCTGAAATTCTTTGTCCCCAAGTTGGTGTTTCCTCTATGGCTCTCTGCTGGAGGGACAAAGGCCCCTATTATGTTTCCTGGAGTCTCTTGAAGGACTTGAGGCCCTTGGTCATCGGTGGAGTCATTCCACCAGTGGTTCCAAATGCATCTGGCTGTGAACTTGGCTGGTTAAAAAAAAAAAAAAAAAAAAAAAAAAAAAAGAACTATGTTCCACTAACTTTCTAATGAGATTTAGCATTTCCTTCAATTATGAACGGTAGGCAACAAACTAAGGCAGTGTTTGTAGTCCCGGAGACCTGAGCTCCAATAGAAATCACAGCTATTTCCTATCATATTACTGTGGTTATGCAGATCTCAAAATATCATTTTCACTTATCACTTCTTTGAAATTACAGTGGTTATTAGACCTGCCACTCTATCTTATTAATTACTGTGTTAATAAGGAAACATATATATTATAATATCACAACTATGTTTTTTTTTTTTTGCTTTAATAACTACATTTCAATGTAATTGGTTTTCCTGGTAATTTTATTTTGTTTGTGCATTTATAAACCTCTGAGAAGCAGCTCACGGGTTTGAATATGGTTTGTTCCCTCTGAAATTGAGGTTGAAATTTGATTGTCTGTGTGCATGTATGAATGTGTAACAACAAAAACCGCTAATACGTATAATTATAATGCACCAATAGAAAAATAAAAAAAAAAAAGAAATTTGATTGGCATTGTGGTGATGTTGCGGGGGGGGCTTTGTGAGGTGTTTAGTTTGCTAAGAGGAATTAATACCTTTCTTATGAGAGTGAATTGTCACCAAGAGAGAATGCCCCTTGTATTTTGTCCCTTCTGCACAGGATCACTTGCTCATTCAGCTTCCACCTTGTTGTGACCCTTTCACTGATGCTGACTTTGGGCTTCCTAGCCTCCAGAAACGTGAACCAAAATAGACCTCTTTCCTTTATAAATCATCCATTCTCGGGTATTCTGTAATAGCAACAGAAAGCAGACTAAGAGGCTGGGCCTCACCAGATGATCAGAGGAGTCTATGGTATAAAAGAATAGAAATCCTGGCAACATGTCCCAAATCATCACTGATAGTGCTACATGTTTGTGCCACACATTCATGAATCTGATGCCAAAATTCCAATGTTGTCCTCCTGACCTCAGACCAGGACCCTTTCGGATGTACCATGTTGCCAAGGAGATTTTGATGCATCATACCTACTTGGCAATGGCCCTCAGCACCATGTGGTCCTATTTTTTCCACGGCTCAGCTCAGCATGTAGGAAGCTTACTTCTTTGGCCTATATGTTTGTTGGCTCTCTCTGTTCATGGCAACGGCTTGGTAAACAAAACTCTGGAACTTTTTATGGTGATAGAAATGCTTTGTATGCTGTCCCATATAATTTTTACTAGTCCTATGTAGCTACTGAGTACTCAAAATCACCTAGTGTGACTGCGGAACTGAATTTTTAATATAATTTTAAAAAATCAGTGTAAATAGCTACATATTAATGGCTACTGTACTGGACCATGCAGGTCTAGATCAAGCTTTGGTTAAAATAAGATGCTGGGCTGTACCCCAGATACAGGTCTAGTCTGGGCCCAAGAATCTGCCTTTCTAACTAGGTCCAGGGGTAGTGACTATTGGCAGCTTATCCATTCTCAACTCACTGTTGCCATTTTGGGTCAAATAATTCTTGGTTGTGGTTTTCTGACCTATGCATCATAGATTATTTACTTCTATCCTGGCCTCTACCTCCTAGCTACTCTCCTCCCCAGTTACAAGCAAAAAATGCCTCTAGACATTATCAAATGTCCTCTGGGGAACAAAATCTGTTCCCTATCCCCAATTTGAGAACCACTGGTCTACCCATACGTGAAGACCTTCTTTTGTTTTACAGCAGGGACTGAAAATATCTTAATTTAAATCTGAACCTAAATTCTTCTTACATCTACTCTAGAAGGGCCAATAATTCATGATGTTCTGACAACATACCAGACTATGTTGGAGGTTTTGTTTCTGTGCATCAAAAAAACCCAGTCATGTCTATGGCTGGGTACTGTCTTAGTCACTGTTCTGCTGCTATAACAAAACATCACAGACTGGGTAATTTATTTAATTTAATTTAATTTTTTGGTATCAGGGATTGAACCCAGGGCCCCTTATCCACTGAGTCACATCCCCAGCCCTTTTTATATTTTGTTTAGAGACAGGATCTCGCTAAGTTGTTTAGGGTCTCATTAAATTGCTGAGGCTGACTTTGAACTCATAATCTTCCCCCCTCATCCTCCCAAGATGCTGGGATTACAGGCATGTGCCACTGGCTCTGGCGGGGCTGGATAATTTATAAAGAATAGAAGTTAATTTGGCTAATAGTTTTGGAGGCTGGGAAATCCCAAAGCATGGTACTACCATTGGTGAGGGTTTTTGTGCCGTGTCATACATAATATGGTGGAACAGCAAGTGAGCACACCAGACAGAATGAGGAAATTGGGCCAAATGCATTCTTTTACAATGAGCTCAGCCTCAAGTTCACGAACCCACTCCCACAATGAAACCATGATCCATTTATGAGGGTGGAGGTCTCAGGGCTTGCTCAGTTCTTAAAGGTCCCATCTTTTGGTACTAAAACTATAGCAGTTGAATTCCAATGTCAATATTGAAGAGGACATTCAAACCACAGCAGGCACCAAATGCCTGTGCTGTCCCTTTTTGTTGACGAGGTGTCCCTCCTGACCTCACTGTCCTTTTCTTCTTCTTCCTGCCTGTTTTCTCCTTCATATTCTCCCCCTCTTTTCTTCCCTCTGGCCCGTTTTTGTCTTCCAGACTCTTCCCTGCCCTGCTGTCCCCTGGTTCTCCTAATACGGCTTCTCTGCTCCCCCCATCCCCACCCCTCCCCCACCCCTCCCCCACCCCCCCTCCCCCACCCCCTGAGCGCTCTCCGCAGCCCTGGTCCTCTGCGCTGTTTATTTTCCATCTCTGCTGTTTCTGCCATCTCTGGCCGGGCTTCCTCGTCTCCTCTTTTTATCTGCAGTCTGTGTTTGTCTTGAGCTGGCCAAGTTTGGCCTCTGGCCCCAGACAGTCTCGGCTCCCTCTTGGAGCACGAGCCCTGCCCCCTCCAACCTCAGGCTGGCTGGCTTGCTGGGGAAGCAGCAGCTCCGCTATGTGTGGCACGGATTTGCAAGATTTTATAAGGATGGAGAAGAAAAATGAACAGGATGAGCTTTCTTGGTCCCATGCCAGAGTCATGGTAGGCCACCGATCGGGAGAGTAGCACAAATTAGCCGCTTCTTTGGAATTAAGCATTTAGACTCTGTTCCCTTCATTGTTGTTATGGAGGGTTAGGAACAATCTGTGTTGGTGGGACAACCGCACGTGCCTTGGCATTTGTCCTGTGGAGAAGTCAAACATGTCAGAGGCTGACATTCTCATATGGAGGTGACATTAAACAAACAAGGTGGCGGGGAACTCTTTAAATCACCTGCAATATTGTGAGCAGTCAATCAATAGCTCTGACAAGCCAGGGCCACACGCTTGTCGTGACCACTGGGCTCTGCTTCTCCCAGCAACACGCTTGACAGGAACCGTGCTGCTAATTTGGGGCACAATGTCTGTCTCTCTCCCCTGACTTTTCCCACTGTTAGTGCATTTTTTTAAAAAATGACCTTTTAAAAGACCCAGGCTGAAGACTATTTCCACCCCCCTGCTAAATAGGTAGGATTACATGGAAATATCGGATTGTTGACTAATATTTCTGTTTTCAGCTGTCTGGGCTGGTGTCGGAGGCACTAAGTCACACCCAGAATGTCCCACTCTATTTAAATCCTTATTTATGAAAGGAAAGACAGGAGCCGGAGAGACCCAAGTGAGCCTGGCTCCCAAAGGAAAAGCAAGAGGCTATTGTCAACTGCTTGCCCAAGATGTGAGAGTCACAGGGCTTCATTCCAGGGTGACAGACAGTGCTTCCAATGTGAGCACTCTGGCAGATGGGGTAGGATTGAGACTTCAATTCATGCTAAGTTGTAAATTCCTGATATTAGAAAGTCATTTTTTTTTTGCGGGGGGGGGGGGGGCGGATACCAGGGATTGAACTCAACCACTGAGCCCCATCCCCAGCCCTATTTAGTATTTTATTTAGAGACAGGGTCTCACTGAGTTGCTTAGGGCCTTGCTCTTGCTGAGGCTGGCTTTGAACTCATGATCCTCCTGTCTCAGCCTCCCGAGCCTCTGGGATTACAGGACTGTGTCACCGTGTCTGAGTAGAAAGTCATTCTTAGGGCTGGGGATGTGGCTCTGTGGTAGAGCGCTTGCCTGGTGAGTACGAGACCTGGGTTCTATCTTCATTACTGATAGAAAAACAGAGATCAGGGACCAGCAGGCACAGTGAAGGGGGAAGAAATCCTTTTGGAAGATAGCACTGACAGAAGTGTTTTGTGGGGCAGGTGGGGCTCTCACAAAGTATTTTAAGGTCAGAAGGAGCCATAGAAGACATGTCTACCATTGAGTGTCCTCCACAAACAAACCCACACAGGGGAGTTGGTCCTCTCGACTTGAATATCCCTAGCAAAGAGCTCACAACTTCTGGGAAAATTCATTCCAATCTCAGTCAGCTCTAAAGGTGGGATCCACCTTTGTGAGTGCTCTTAGTAGGTTTTAGGACTCCAAGTATTAAGAAGAGGAAATGGGTCTTGGTCCATTTGTGCTTCTGTAACAAAATACCAGAGATGGAGTGATTTATACACAATAGAAATTCATCACTTACAGTTCTGGAGGCTGGGAAGTCCAAGGTCAAGGCACCAGCATGTGTTGCCCGGTGAAGGCTTTCTTGCTGCATTCTCACATGGCAGAAGAACAGAGTCAAACCAATTGACTCCCTCATGCCCTTTAATAAGGGCTGTGCCCCTACCCAGGAGGGCTCCATGCTTATGACTTAATAATCTTCTAAGGGCCTCACCTCTTTTTAAAAAATTTTTATTTTTTAAAAGTTAACATGTGCCTTATAGGAAACGGAAAAACACAAGAAGCAAAGAATAAAGTCGTCTGTCACTGCCAGCACTTTACAGTTTGATGAGCTTCACTTCTTAATACTATCACATTGGTCATTGAGTTTCAACCCATGAATTCTGGGGGAACAAATTTGGACCATAGCAGAAGCTGACCCTCTTTCACATGTCTGTTTTGTACATTTCTGGAACATGTTCATGCTCACTATGGGTTTCTCCCATTTATCAGCATAAATGGGAACAGTGCCATCCACTGTTACTTATATCCTGTGGCCTTGTGGCCCTTCACGGTTTCTAATCCCTCCTTTGGGTGATTTCCAGTTTCTTGATGTCCCTAAGAGCTGTGACTTTCAAAACTGTACTGAGTTCTTATTTCAGTTAGCTCATGCTGCGTAACAACCGATGATAAACATCCCAGGATCAGTTGGTTTGATTCCGTTCTTTTGCCATGTAAGACTGTAGCAAGAAGGCCCTCGCCAGAGAGCAAATGCTGGTGCCTTGACCTTGGACTTCCCAGTCT
Organism: Urocitellus parryii; assembly: GCF_045843805.1. Lineage (NCBI taxonomy): Eukaryota > Metazoa > Chordata > Mammalia > Rodentia > Sciuridae > Urocitellus > Urocitellus parryii. The sequence continues at coordinate 99,350,658 of NC_135547.1, forward strand.
GTAAGCAATAAATTTTTATTGCTTATAAATTATTCAGTCTCTGGTATTTTATTACAGGAGCACAAACAGACCAAGACCCACTTCCTCTTCCTAACACTTGGAGTCCTAAAACCTACTGAGAGCATTCACAAAGGTGAATCTCACCTTTATAGCTGTCTGAGATTGGAAAGAATTTTCAGAAGTTGTGAGCTCTTTGCTAGAGATATTTCAAGTCGAGAGGACCAACTCCCCTGTGTGGGTTTGTTCATGGAAGACACTCAGTGGTAGAGATGCCCTCGTAAGAGGCTCTGGGTCATCTGGAGTCAGCTCATCCAGGTTGAGCTTGGCTGGCCATTCTGCTGATCTTGACTAGACTCCCTTACATTTCTGGGGTCAGTCAATCTAGGCTGGGCTGGCCTGGGGCCATTCAGTCTGCATTATGTGTCTTTCATCTCCTGTGGGGACCAGTAGGCTAGCCTCAGAATGTTCTCCTGAAAATGGCAGATGCAGAAGAGAACAAGTCCTATTGTCCAAGTGTTTTTCTAACGTCTGATCATGTCAAGCCTGCTAACAAAAGTCACGGGTGGAAGGAACTCTGACTCTCTCATGGGAGAATGTTTAAAGTGTCATGGCAAAAGACAGGGGCCAGGGAGGGCTGCATTAACAGGGCCACTAATACAGTCTGCCATAGATTTGATCTAATCAGATCAAAGGCGAGCTAGACTGTTCCCTCTCTTTTTCAGGACACAATGCTTCTATTAATTCCACTAAGATTTAATGAGCCTTTTAGGTAGCAAGACTTGTGGCTTCCAGTGAACTTACTGTGAAGTAGAAATAGAAAGATTTTTTTTTTTAAATATATGCTTGCCAATCCCTGGACCTGTGCCATTGATCTCTTAGAGCCAAATGCTGGACATGATATTTATTCCTATTGAATTCTGTCTTGATGGAATCAGGACCCCAAAATATTTAAGCATGATGGAATCTGTACCCTTTATTCTTTGATGTCTCATATGAGCTACAATTTTCATCATGATGTCACCAGGGTTCTTATTGGTGTTAGTGATAAAAATGTTGAATTGACTTAATGAAGATAAATAGAGCCTTATGTCCCACTGTCAGAGATTGTCCTCTGGGTTGTCAGGGCTCCATTATTCTGCTTTCCTTGGGTTTGGCATATTAAACATTAGAAATTCATCGAATTGGATCATCATCCAGCTTCTTTTTCCATCTTGTCCCCAGGGATGTGAAGAGACTTTGTGGAATGCCTGTTACACTTCCATAAAGCAAAGATGGGGTTTAGAGAAGACATGGAGATGGTGCCATTCTAGCCTCATGGGACAGAAGGAAAGAGATCTCAAGATGGGGATGAGTATGGCTGTATAGATGGACCCCGAGTCTTCAGATAGGAACAAGAAGACTCACAATAACCATGGCAGATGGGCCATGGGAGGTCAGAGGCCAGAAAGGGAAGTTGAGCTCATGTTCTGAGGCATCTTGGACACAAGGATACAGATTTTAGAATTTTTCCAGTGAGCATTGATCTTCAGAAGCTTCATTCCTAGTCAACTGGATGCAGACCTTTGATCCTGAGTAACATTAGAAGCTACTCATGGCTTCCTTATTTATCTGTTTTATCTACTTAGGTTTTGCTAAGTAGCGAGGACTATAGTGGCGGGCCATGGAGATCCATAGGTGGTTTCTGAAGTGGGGAGGGCACAATGTGGCAATGGCCCCGGATAATAATGACAGGCAAATCTGGCCATGATGCGCAAAGGAAATCCAATGGTGGTGTGAGACCCATCGACTCATAACTGTGTGCATGCTGGGAAGGCAACTCTAACATAAATGACTGAAAATGGTTGTATGTCTTCATCAACAAACCACTTACCCTGTACTTATGGACACATGAAGCTTTGTGACACTGATCCCTTCTCTTGAATTACTGCTTTGCCTTCGCCACCTGATCTCCCTGGTCTGTTGAGAGGGCCATTACCTCAAGTTACCATGTACTAGAATCTTCCTGGAGTACAATGATACTATTCAACATGAGCTTGTCTTCTTGAAGCAAGGCCCAAATATGCCCAACATGTTAGTAATCAGAATTTTATTTCCATTGCTTATATCACAGTAACAGTTGGTAAATATCTGTTAATCCTTCAGGAATAAGCCAATTGCCCCTCTTCCAAGTTTAACATTAGATGAGGGGATTAATGAGCAAAGGTATTTTAGTACAAATTACACAATCACTGAGTTCAGTTCATAACATTTTGTATTTCTATGAAGTTGAATCACAGCTCCCTGAATCTCCAGTCTGAGAATGAAATTGTAGAAAACTTGAACTAGCCCTCCACATAAACTGAGTCACTTAGAGATTCTATAAAAGACTCTATCAGTTTAGGGTTCTAAACCCCCAACTCCCAGTGATTCTAAGCTCTGGTGGGCTAACCATTGTTTTGGCAGCAGGTGAGACCTCGGGGGTGAGCTGGTTTGTGTCCCACCTTCCCTGGTTGCTAGTGAAGGTTCAGGTTCATGGCATCTGGTAATCAGCACCTGCCCCCTTGCCTGTGTTTCCCAAACTTCTGGATCCTTTTTGCACCCCATGGACAGTGTGAAGGCAGTCGCCTGGTGAGTTCCTTGACTGCTTATGGAACCTCACCAGGTCTTCCTGGCTTGTCTCTCTAGGCCAAACTGAGTACTGAGAGGCTATCTGAGATCATTCTCATTTCTAGCCCCAAGACATCCCCCTACCAAAACATGTACTCTCTCCCTTGGGCACTGTAGTGGTTGGACCTCTGGCATCTCTGAAAGGCTTCTCTGCTCTGGGCCCAGCCTCGTCTTCCCCTTCCCCAGTGTCCTTCTGCTAAGAGCCACAGCCAAGTAATATGATGCATGGCATTTTTGGTTGAAAGGTGACGCCAGCTAGCCTTTGAGATGATATGATTATGTTAAGATTTGCATTCATATGGATATTGGACTCCTGCTGTCCACCTCGGCCTGCTACGGGACTCCTGGAGAGTTCCCATTGGTTGGGGAAGTGCGGTAGGAGGGAATTCTGGAGGAGGGACTTCCTGTTGGGGCCCGGGAGAACTCCGCGTGGGTCGGTTGGCAATCTTTCTGGGAGAGTACGGGGCATTGGTGGCAATTTCAAAAATAAAGTTTGTTCCTGCTTGAGTAGCTCCTGATTTTGTGCCCAGCCAGACTGTGGCATCCTTCTTGTCCTGCTTCCTAGGGATCAGCCAGAGTGAGGTGCAGATGAGCTACAAGCCTCTTCTGTTGGTGGGTCCACCAGCCTCTAAGCTTGAATCTCCTCCCTTCCAATTCTCTCACCAGCTGGCCTAACCTTGTTCTACTTTGAGGCTCTCTGTTGGGTGCAGTTCCAAGTGGCTGTTCTGGGGCCCTCTAGCTTCTTACTCTCTTGATATGCACACACCTTTGTTCTCTCAAGAGCTCAGGGCTTGTCATTGAAAGATCTGACTTCCAAACTTTGGCCTCTGCTCTCAGTTTTCTAAAACTCTGAGTTGAAACTCAAATGGCTTCTTTGTCCTAAGCTGAACACCACATGCATGCACACCACAGATGCCACTGACATCATGCATCGAAGGCTTGTAGAGGCAAGAGGAAAAATGTAGGAAAGAAAATCCTGGTAAATCCTCTTATTATTTCAAGATATTATATCATCATAATGCTTTTTCCAACTATCATTCAAAGAACCAAACCTTAAAAGAAAGTAGCTGGGGGTGCTGTTTCTAGGTACTTTCTGTGTGTTGATTGCATTCCTTTCTTTGTGAGCATCATTAGAAAGAATGTGCTAGAAGACATTTCAAACTTATTATTTGCTTTTTAAAGATATACATGACAGTCGAGCGTACATGGAGGATAACTTATTCTAATTAGGATCCCATTCTTGGGGTTGTGCATGATGTGGAGTTTCACTGGTTGTGTATTTATATTTGAACAAAGGAAAGTTCTGTCCGATTCTTTCTACTGTCTTTCCTATCCCCGTGCCCCTCCCTTCCCTTCATTCCCCTTGGCCTTTCCTGTTTCTAATGAGTATACCATCCATGACTGTTTGCATAAGCCAGAGCACAGCTCATTTGTGCCACTCTGGACTATCTGTGCAGGACAGATGGAATTCTCCTACTTCTCATACAAATCTTGAAGTATTTGAAATGCTTAGGGTGAGGGTAGGAATTTGGTTAATTTGAATTTCTGTTATTTCTGTTTCAATGAGGTCCTTCCCATCCCATGTACCAAGTATATGTAGTAGATTGACACAAAGCTCACAAATTCTAGTTCTCCTATCAATAGACAGAGAGACCTTCTCTACCCTTGACTTTGATCTCAGCCGTGAGATTTTCTTTGGACAATGAGGCCTTGACAACCATGGCACAAGTAGAAGTTTTCAGAGTTCTTGTGCACTGGGGACTCACCCTCTTATGTTCTTGGGGGCTTCTCTGTCACTGCTATGTAAATTAGTCCTGGGGCAGCTGGCTGGATGATAGGACATCTATGGCCTGGTTACCCCTGTGACCTCAGATGACCCAGTAGTTGATTATAGACAAAAAAAAAAAGTGAACTTAGGTGCAGTGGTACATGCCTTTAAATCCCAGGGACTCAGGAGGCTGAGGAAGGAGGATGACAAGTTCAAGGTCAGCCTCAGCAACTTAGTGTGGCCCTAAGAAACTTAGTGAGACCCTGTGGCAAAAACAAAACATAAATAAGGCTGGGGATGTGGATCGGTGGTTAAGTGCCCCTGGGTTCAATCCCCGGTACCCCCCCCAAAAAAAAAAGTAAATTTGCCTGAGATCAGTAGAACTGCCAAGCTAATCCCATCCCAAATTGCTATTCTACTGACTCTTGAGCTAAGTAAATAGTTTTTGTTTTAAGTTCCTGAGTTATGGAGTAGTTTGCTATGCAGAAAAGGCTAACTGCTCCAGGATACTAAACATAATGGAATGTTTGATGAATTAGCATTTTGTAATTCTTGGGGTTATAGACTGAACACCAATTCTTTCCATATCAGACTATAAATTTAAAAGAAAGAGGCTGAATGTAGATGGTATCAAGGATATACCTAAGTTTTTTTTTTTAAAGAGTTAATATAACATTGTGTTCAAAATTCAAAAGTTACAATGGTGTGATTAGATTAACCAAATTTATGGTGTAGATATGTCTTAGCTTTCTGTTACTATAGCAAATATCTAAGATAATCTACTTCTAAAGGTCTATTTTGGCTCATAGTTGTAGAGGTTTAGTCCATGCGAGGTTGGCCCCATTGCTTTGGGCAAGGCAGCACATCATGGTGGACAAGGAGACAAAAAAAAAAAAAAAAAGAAAAAAGAAAGGGCCAAAGTCTCTCTACTCCATCAAGGACATATTCCCAATAACCTAAAGACCTCTCATAAGATTCCACCTCCTACAGATTCCACTGTCTCCCAATAGTGCTACCCTGGGGACCAAGCTTTTAACAGATGGACCAACTGGGGGACATTTACAATCAAAATTATAGCAATATATTTGTATATACATGGAACATTCTAGAACCACTGAAGAAACTGTTGATATCTTTGGTGATGGGATGGGGGAAATGGGGTAGAAGAAAGTTTTGTTTGTTGTTTATATCAAGTTGGAAATCTTCATCATGATTGCCTGTTGATTTTATAATAAAAAACACTAAAGATTTAAAAATAAACTCATTACTAAGTGGATCAAGAGCATCAGCCTACTTGAAGGAGCTGTGCTGTTTGTTTCATTTGTATTTTTTTCCCCTTAGAAGCTCAGTGTCCAAAATACATCCCGATTACTTCAGGATTTTCATCTGCGTAGGCACCAGTGAAATGAGATTTTACTCTGGTAAGCATTTGCTTCATGTCAAAAATACAGGCTTTAAATAAAGAAAATGCTTATTTATTTAGTTTTATATTAATTTCCCACCTACTTCCAAGAAATATTTGAAACTCCTAAGGTAATGCATTAATTAAGTGCTGCTAAGGCAGAATTTCTAGCCAAGTAAAAGAACTCGTATTACCATAGCACTACATTTGCAAATTGGAAATATAAAACACAAAAATCTGACTTCATCGAGGGCTCCTGGCTCAGATCCACTGAACAGAGTTTGAATCAAGATTAGGATCAGGATATGTAACTGGGAGATGAGGCTCTATAGCTGGAATAAAATGATCTGGACCCTGGATAGTTGGTTTTTAGCTGCTGTTCAGATATGTGGCTACCAGGGCCTGAGAAGGCAGACCATGGAATGCAGAGAATTGCGGCTTTCATTGAGTCCTAGGACCTGTCAAACCAATATAGCAAAGAGCCCACGGGAAACTCTCTGACTCTGAGCTCAGTTGGCCAACTCGGGTTCTCCTAGGTCTAGTTAGCCCTATGATCATATGTCATCTGAAGCTCACGGCCATTAACACTATGCTGGCTGCAAAGAGGCTGTGGGAAATAGATCCTCTGCTCAGGCCATGGAAAAATCCATGGTTAGTACTGGATTCTCATCGAGGTACACAATGTGGTGAGAACCCTGTTGTGGACTGGGCAGACTTCTCATGAGGACGGAGGAAAGCTCATGGCGCAGCAAGACATGTTGATTTGAGCCAAAGGAAAATGGAAAGGGTGAGGGTGAGAGACAAATGCCTGGTAGAATTAATTTGAGAAAGAGATTGAGAAGGACATTAGGAGCACTGTTATCACCTTAGAACTCCATATGCCAGGGTACATAGTGTAAGCACAAACAACGTCAATTTGAGATTTCAACAGATCTTAGAGGTGGTCTTAATGTTTTTTGGTTGGAAGGAACATAAGCCTATTTTTTTTTTGGATCAATTAGAGAGACCTTTATTAAAAAAAAGACTTATTTATGTGCATCTTATGGGATGAGGAACAGTGGTTTGGGGGCTGGTACTGCCAACAGGCTCCAGGCTTCAAGCTGCTGGCCCCTCTTTTTCCACCCTGGGGTGACATGTTTCCTTAGTCCTGCTTTTCCTTGCTGATCTCCCTGATACTCCTCCATGTCTTTGCAGAAGTCTTTCCTGTTGACTAGTGGACATTCATGTAGCTGAAATAGGCTACTCCATCTGAGTTTTATGGAGCTTCTCCATTCAAACAATATACTATGGAATTGTGGTTTATGCATCTCTTGATGCTCTGGTATGAGTGTGTGCCCCCAAATTCATATAATGAAACTTAATGGCCAGTAAGATAGTATTAACAGATGGGTCCCTTAGGAGCTAATTAAGTTATGGGGGCTGTGCCTCCTGGGATGGAATTGGAGCCCTTATAAAAGGGCTTGAGGGACTGGCTTCATTCCTTTCTCTTTCTCCTGCCATGTGAGGATACAGCTCTCATCCCCTTTGCCTTTCAGCCTTCTGCCATGTGAGCACACTGAGCAGCTAGGCTCCAGAGAACTGCTCTCACAGACACCAAAACTCTTGGCATCTTGAGCTTGAATTTCCTGGTCTCTAGAACTATAAGCAAGTAAATTTATGTTTTTTATAAATCACTCAGTCTCAGGTATTTTGTTATGGCAGCACAAATAGGCTAAGACACTTCGTTCAAATTCTTTGAGACTCTGTTACAAGTATGAGCTTCCTCATCCAGGGGACCCATGCTTGGTGATAGTAGATGCTGGCATATAGTCCCTCCCCATAGCCACTGAGAATTTCCATTTCCATGCATGCAGGCCACATTTCCAGCTGTCAGCCTGTACATCTCTTTGCCTCAGGGCTTCTTTGGCCACTGCTGTGCCTCAGCAGATGTGGCTGGCTGGAAGGGCTGGGTAGCAATGTCCAGTGACTGGTTGGAGAGTACAAACACCCCAATCCCTTTGCCCTTTTGGTGGGATAACTCCAAAATTTGTCTGTCTTTTCTTTTGTCTTCTTTTTTAATTACATTTTTTTTTGGGGTGCTGAGGGTCAAACCTAGGGCCTCACACATGCTGCGTAAGCCCTATACTACTGTGTTTCTTCCTCAGCTCTCGGGGTTTGTCTTGTAAATTTTTCTCCAGGGAAACTGAGCTCTAGTGACAACTTGCTTGACAATGTAGCCTGCATTGGCCATCTTCCTTGTCTTGTTTTGCTATTCTGTTACGGGTGCAGCTTGGAATCACCTCTTAAATAAACCACTTGCATATGAATCTTGGCCTCAATTTTTTTGTGTGCTTTTAAGGAAACACCAACTAAAACATTAGTCCAATCTGCTGTGGTCAAAGTCACTTGAACAGAAGGGCCACTGGCAGAAGGGGATTGTGGGTGGGACAGACATAGGAAGGTTGACCTTGTTAAACAGAAACCATTAGAAGGAGAGGAAGAACCTCACATGATAAAAAGATTTACACCCACATGGAAATCCAGCACTGTGGGTGGGGTTGTGTTGGAAACCATGTGGGCGGAGATCAAAGGCAAGGGCAACAGAAGCCATATTGTTGTAGTAGCATATTACAGGCTGCAGCACCAGATGGGGGGAACTGATGATGGGTTCCTGACTGGAATTACTCAACTGGCCCACAGGCCAGAGAACTACTGATGGCAGGGTACCATCCATGGGATGGTTTGTTCAGTTTCTGTCAGCTGCAAGCGAAGCATCCAGACAAAGCCTTGGCTAACCTTGCTGACAGTTGTACCTCCCGGAAGACAGCAGAGTGCCAAGGGGAATTACTATTCTTGGATCAATTCAAACCAAGAAGGAACAATTTGGGGGGAAGAATCAGGTTGGAGCCTTGGGAGTAAATGTTGGTCATCTGAGAATGAGGGTCCCAGGAGTGAGCTGCTGAGGCTTTGAAAGGTTTGAAATAGTGGTTCTCAGACTGGGTTGGTGAGGTCCCTAAATATCACCAAGATCTCATTCAGATCCCCTGCCCCTGGGTCGGTTGGGTGGGATCAGGAATCTCAGGGATTCGGAATGCAAGGGCTCCCCAGTTGGCTGTCTGGAAGATTGGAGGGACTCAAAAATGAAATTTCAAGTTACCCACCACAAAGGAGCCCAGATGGAGGGAAAAATGAACCCCATGAAGAACTACTGCCACACAGGGATGACTGTTCTGCAGAGTTAAAAAAAATCATACAAAAGACCTGGCATAGAGCCCGTGATGGACAGAAAACAGTTGCAAACAACTTGAAGAGTAGCCAGGAAGGCTAAAGGGTCAAATTGGGCCTTAACCAATGTCAGGGCATCATGAAGAGCATTTGAATTAAATTCTGAATTGGAGGAAGAATAAGAAAGGTGTCTGCTCACTGCTGGGGTGGCCCAATGAGATGATGTTAGCAGATGAAAAAGGAAGAAGCTGTCCCCCTGTTTCAGGTTGGCCTCCTAGAAATCATAGTGACCATCATCAGAAGTCGCCTTGTGCACATATTACTATATTTAATCCTCACAACCACCCTGCCAGGCAGGAATTCCTTCTATTAGTCATCTGTCTTTTATTTGTAAGTGGGAGAATTTCAACTGAAATTAATTTGGACAGAAAGAGAATTAGTTGGCTTCTGTACCTGAGAAGCAGAGCCATGGATTTGGTCATAGGCAGGATTGGGTCCAGGGTGGCAAAGGGTATGGGCCAGATTCTGCTGTATTTGTCTTCTCGCAGGCCTTCTTTTCCTCTGGCAGACACATTTCCTACATATGGTGGGGAATGTGGCCACAACAATGTGGCCTGCTTTACATCTTTCCAGCTCTATCCCTCAGGTCATGGAACTTTCTTGCTAGTTCCAGTTGGAACAATTTCAGTGAAGGCCTCTGGTTGGCCTACCTGGGTCACAATCCTATGACGGGGGGGGGGGGGCGGTCAAATGAATGGAATACTTTAGGCCTGTCTTACATGGCCCGTGGCTGAGCAAGGGGTAGGAGGAGTCTGATACTCAAGGAAGGGAATTATATTTGGAGAGTCCTGATTCATCCATCCAAAAGAAGAATTCTGCTGTCTTATTTATGTTCTGATTTTACAGATGTGTAAACTTAACCTGAGAGAGAGAAATCAAGATATACATCGTATGCTGTAGAGCTGGGACTCAACCTTGAGGGTTGCTTCTTCCAGAGGGGACTTTTATCCACCTGTGTAGAATTGGTTAAAGAGGACACACACCAGAACTCATTTTCCAGAAGGATGTCATGGAAGAAGTTACTGATGCCCCAGCCTCCCTTTGCTAGGCTGGTGGACCCACCCCCTAGTTGCTATGAAGATGACTAGTTAACTGAAGATGATTAGTAACTGCTTCCTTTTCCTGACAACTACCCTCTGTTGCATAGAAGCCAGCCACTAGGGAATGCCTGAAAAGTTACTCCTCACCCTGGACAGAGGAAACCATACCATTGCCTTGATATGGGTGAGACTGTGGAACCCTCATGTCCCAGAGCTCCCCATAGCTGGGGTGAGGCTGCAACCAAACCCAGATCTATTTTTAGTGTCTTCTCCTCTATTCTCCAGCATCCCTTGCTTCTCACAACAGCACATTCTCGTTCCTCCATTTGCAGAATCATTCCTGTATGGACTTCTGCTTCAAGGGAATCCAGCCTAAGACAGGTGATAAGTGTGGACTACAAACTAGTAGCCAATTCAGGGGTGCAAGGGGAGAAGCAGGAATCACAGCACAGAGCCACGGTCTTGGAGACATCAGGAGAAGGGAGGATAGAAAGAGTCAGGAGGAACAAGAGGGGATGGGATGCAGGCTAGAGGGCTTTATTTCATTTTCCAAATTGTGGTCAATTGGATATAACATAAAAGTGACCATTTTAGCCAATTTTCAAGTGTACAGTTCAGCAGCATTTATTGCACTCACACTGTCGTGTGGCCATTCCCACCGTCCCTTCGCAGAACTTTTTCATCTTGCAAAATTGAAATTCTATACCCATGAAGTCCTAACTCCCCTATCTTCCCTCAGCCCCTGGAAATGACCATTTCACTGTCTCTACAAGCATGACTCTTCAGATAAGTGGAATCACGCCGTATTTGTTCTTTTGTGTCTGGCTCCTTTCACTAAGCACAGTAGCTTCAACATTCATCCACATTGTGGTGCGTATCAGCAGCTCCTCCTTCTTTTTCTAAGGCTGAACAACATTCCATAGACCATCTTTCTGGTTCCATCCCTCAGGTCATGGTTTACCTATCCATTGATCCATCCATAGACATTTGCATTGTTTCTACCTTTAGTTATTGTGAATAATGCTGCTATGAATGTTGATGTATAAATTCTTGTTCAAATACCTACTTTTAATTCTTTGGGGTATTTCCATAGTTTGGATGTTCAGTGCTCTTCAAAGGCCCATGTATTAAAAGCTTGGTCCCCAGGGTGGCATTTTGGGGAGGTGGTGAAACCTTCAGTAGGTGGAGCCTAATGGGAGGCTCTTAGGTCTTTGGGGGTGAGCCCTTGGAGGGGATTGTGGGACCCTGCTCATTTTCTCTTTTCTAACATGCACTTCTTGCCATTCCCATCTGGCATGCCCACCAAGCCCCAAAGCTGCCTGATCTTAGACTAGAACCTCCAAAACTGTGAGTCCAAATAAACCTTTTCTCTTAGTATTATAATTATCTCAGGTATTTTGCAAGAGTAATGGGAAGTTGACTAACATAGTTATTTATGCAGAAATGGACTTGCTGGATTGTAAGACAATTCTGTGTTTAAGTTTTTGAGGAATTGTTGTACTGTTTTTCATGGTAGCTATGCAATTTTGCATTCCTACTAGCGTAGCATACAGTTCTAATTTCTCCATATCTCGTCAGTACTTGTATTTTTTCCTCTTTCTTTTTTGATAATAGTAATTGTAATGAATGTAAAGTGGAGGCATTTTTGGAGGCACAAGCCCTAGAAGCTATTCCCACATGTCTCTGAAATGCTGCTGCATTTTAGTGGCCAGGCACTGTCACTAAAAGCAGCCTGATGACGTTTAGGGTCAAGAGCCCTAGGCCTGTTCCTGTTTTGTCTATGGCCATCAACACCACAGGGGTGAGTGCTTCATAGCCTCAATGGTTAAGATTTTCCTTGCTCTTTTTCGACTTCCTTTTGCCAGTGAGTATAGACAGGACTCCAACAGGCTGAGGAGGAGGACAATTTTAGTGACAGATTGTTCTGTCCTCAGAAGCAGCTCTGGCACTGGGCCATGTGGCTGCTTGCCATTCTCTGTTCCCCAAGGCTGATTCTCTCCAGGAAGCACCGGGCACCTGGCACTGAGTCCCTCCAACTCCCTGGGCCTGCTCAGGCAGGGGGAACCCCAGTGTGGGCCCAGCCAAGCTGTTTGTGATTCCCTTCTACCTGTTATTCTTGGTCTAAATTTGGGTTCCCTTAAAAGCAGACCCTGAGATAAGGATTTCAGTACAAGTAGTTTATTTTGAGGTGAGCTCAAGAAGCATAGTGACAGAGAAGTGACACAACAAAGGATGTTTTTTTGAATGGGTGTTCACAGCGAGCACCGAGCACCGGGGCTCTGTCCCTCAGGAGAACCTCTTAGAGACTGTGTGTAACATGACTCAAAACTGCCCCACTGAGCACAAGGGACCTGGGGCAATTCTCTATCCCCCACCCCTCATTGTTTGAGGGTTCTGCAGTCAGAGACAGCTCTCAGGCAGGAGGAGAGGAAAAGCAGCTGGTGTGTGAACTCCCAGGTAGGCTGAGGTGCTGCCAGCATCTGTTATAATGTCCTTGACATTAAAGGGAGTTCATGTCAACCTGGAGGAGGGTATTAAGGCCAGCATGGAGGGTGAGGGCCCCAGCTTGCATCTGGTGGACACTAAGACAAGTATTTAATTTTGAGTAACATTTACTTAGTCTCTACTTCATACCAGATACTGAGCTGAGAGTCTTCCTATGTAATATTATATTTTATCCTCATGATAATACTGTGATAGGAGATACTTGCTATCATTTAAAGATTTGTGTCTCTGTAAAACTTGTGCTGAAACTTAATATTCAACATAATCATATTAGGAGGTGGAGCCATTGGGGTGATTAAGTCAGGAAGTTTCCTCCCTCGTTTATGGAATTAAGGCCTATAAAGAACTTCACACAGTATTTGGCTTTTCCCCCTTCCACCTCTGCCAAATGAGGATACAGCATTAATCCCCTTTAGCCCTTTTACCTTTCCATCCTTTCTTCCACGTGAAGACACAGCAGTTGTCTTCTCCAGAGGATGTAGCAAGAAGGCGCCATCTTGGAAGTAGGAATTAGGCCCTCACTGGACACTGAAGATGCTGTTTGATGTTTGGACTTCCCAGACTTCAGAACTCTGAAAAATGCACTTGAATATTTTTGTCAATTACCCAGTCTCAGGTATTTTGTTATAACAGCACAAATGGATTAAGACAGAAATTGGTGCTGAGAAGTGAAGTGTTGTTATTGTTGTGTAGAACTGTGGAAGTAGCTTTGAACCTGAGTAATGGGTAGAGATTAAAAGCATTTGGAGGATAAGGCTAGAAAAAAATCTGTTACTATGAAAGGAACATCAGGGACAATTCTGGTGAGGGTTTAGAAGAGGGGAACTGTAGACAGAACATCAAACTCTAAGCAAAGTGTTCAGGCTGTTGCTTGGCTTCTCTTGATAATTTCTAGGAAGATGCAAAAAGAAAGAAAGGGATAAAGATGGAATTCATCATCACAAGGGAAGCAGAACTTAAAGATCTGGAGCATCTTCAGCCTGCCCATAAAGAATGAAAAGGTGTGTTTGGGACAGACCATCAAGGGTTTGGACAAGGACATCAGTGTGGCTAGTGAGAGTGTGATTTCTAAGCAAGGAACCAAGTGCCCATGGAGCCTCTGGCCTTGCTGCCCAGGAGTATCTCAAGTTATCATTCCCTGAATTCTGGCATGGTGGTCCACAGCTACCCTAGCTGTGGTTCAAATAGGCTCAGGAAATCTGGTAGCATTCACATGACACTCACTCTGTAGGTGCTAGTCATACAGGACCTCCTCCTGGATTTCAACAGATGCTTCATAGAACCTGGGAGCCCAGGCAGTGAACTGAGAGACCTGCAAGCACTTGACACCAGTGCCTGACAAAGTCACAGTGCCACAGTCCCTGACCTGTTGTGTCTGGAAGGCAGAACATGAAGTTATAAATATACATTATTCTCAAGCTTCAAGTTTAACGTTGTTGGTCCTGTAAGGTTTTGGACTTGCTTGAGATCTGTCACCCTTCCTTCTTTCCTATTTCTCCCTTGAGATGGAAATGTCCCCTTTAGGCCTGTTCCACTGTTGTGGTTTGGAATGTGGTACGTGTTTGGAGTCACAGGCAACAACTGGAGAGGAATTTTGCCTCCGGATGGATCATACCTTGAGGTTGACCTATATCTGATTTAGATGATGTTTAGATGAGACTTTAGATTTTAGATTCTAGAGTTGGTTCTGGAATGAGTTAAGACTTTTGCGAGCTATTGTGACACAGTGAATGTCTTTTGTACGTGAGAAGGACATAAGTGGGGGGTGGGGCCAGAATGCTCTAGTTTGAATGCTTGTGTCTCTCCAAAATTTATTCTGAGAATTAATCCCCGATGTGGTTTTATTATCTGCAATTTTACAGATGAGAAAAAAACATTCAGAGAGGTTCAAGAAGTTTCCAGAAGTTCACACAGGCCCAGCTCTGTCCATCTTAATGAGTCTGGAACTCCAGCTTATCTCCATCAAACTCACTTTCCGTGTTTCTGAATCCTGCTGGCTGACGGATCCAGGAGTCCTAAATCAAGATTCACTCGTATGGTCGGGCAGTGCTGGGGTGTGGTCAAAAGGACGCTGCCTTAGAGACTGATCATGACCCTATTTGCTGTCTGCAAGTCATTCAGCCTTTCTGACCCTCTTATTTTTAAATGAGGAGCACAGATGAGGCCATCTCTTTTTTTTTTTAAATGTTCTTATTATTTATACATGACAGTAGAATGTATTTTGATATATTATACATATATGGAGTATAGCTTCCCATTCTTGTGGTTGAACATGATGTGGAGTTTCACAGGTCATGTATTCATACATGCACATAGGAAAGTTCTGTCCAATTCGCTCTACTGTCTTTCCCATTCCCATCCACATCCGTCCCCTTCATTTCCCTTTGTCTATTCCAAAGTACTTCTATTTTTCCCTAACCTCTCCACCTTATTGTGAATTAGCATCCACATATCAGAGAAAACATTCAGCTATTGGTTTTTTGGGATTGGCTTATTTTACTAAGCATGATAGTCTCCAGTTCCATTCATTTACCAGAAAATGCCATAATTTCATTTTTCTCTATGGCTGAGTAATATTCCATTGTCTATATGTACTATATTTTCTTTATCCTTTCATCTGTGGAAGGGACCTAGGTTGGTTTCATACTTTAGCTATTGTGAATTGACGTGCTATAAACATTGGTGTGGCTGCATCACTGTTATATGCTGCTTTTAGGTCCTTTGGGTGTAGACCAAGGAGTAGAATAACTGGGTCAAATGTTGGTTCCATTCCCAGTTTTCTAAGGAATCTCCATACTGCTTTCCATATTGGTTGCACCAATTTGCAGTCCCACCAGCAATGTATGAGTGTGCCTTTTTTCACCACATCCTTGCCAACACTTATTATTGTTTGTATTCTTGATAACTGCCATTCTGACTAGAGTGAGATGAAATCTTAGAGTTTTGATTTGCATTTCTCTAATTACTAGAGATGTTGAACATTTTTTCCTATATTAGGCCATCTTATCTTTAAGGCTCCTTTTAGTTCTAGAAATCTGTGATTCTATGTAATGTCAAATTTGCATCCAAATCAAATAGCATGTGAGGCATAGCGGTGTGGCACCGTGACACGGGGCAGGGCTGGCCGGCCTCAGACAGCTTCCTTTAGGGGTCACTGAGCTTGGTGGTTTGTCTACAGCTTTGTGTGGCTCTCAGCTTTGTGTGCTGAGAAACTCAACCTCTTGATGGTCAGCATGAGCCACCTCTGGAGTCAAGTTAGCATGACGCTAGTCGAGAGAGCTGGAGGGTTCATGCAATCATTTACAATTGAAAACTTGTTGACTGGATGCTCCCATGAGCTGGTCATACAGGTGAGTCACAAGACCACCTAGTTGTCTGAGGGCACTCCCAACTTCTGTCTCTGATTCAGTTTCCCTCAGTGTTCAAGCAGCAAGCACTGAGTTCAAACACTCACATGAAGGTATTTTAAGGAAGTCTTATTGTTAAGGGGCTATTTAAAGTGCAGTGTAGTTTGAGAAACCACAAATCCTAGCTTAGACACAAAGCAACTAGGGGACCTAGTGATCACTAGAGCCCAGCCATAAAAGAGGATGCCTTAAGAGCAGTACTGAGTGTGCTGGGTACAGTGGTGCACACCTGTAACCTCAGCAACTGGGGAGGCTGAGGCAGGAGGATCACAATTTAGAGGCCAGCCTCAGCAATTTGGTAAGACCCTGTCTGTAAATAAAAAAAAGGGCTGGGGATATGGCTCAGTGGTAAAGCACCCCTGGGTCAATCCCCAGTACCAAAAAAAAAAAAAAAAAAAAAAAGAAAAGAAAAAAGAAAAAAGAATTGTGACCAGCCTTGGGGTAGGGTGTCAGGGGATCACGTCAGTGAACTGCTATGTCCCTCCTTCCTTCTAATCACCTTCTGGGGCTTTCCTACAAGTGAACTATTCCAAAAACACAAGATAAGTTATCTACCAGGACCAAGGTGGAAAATAGCATCCATGGATGGATGACTTCAAACAAGGGAATCAGGGAAGGATTTCCTAATAAGGGAATCAGGCTACTTCCAGGTCTCACTGGCCTGAGCCTTCCATCCCTTCAAGGGGACTCTGTTCGGACATGTTAAATGTTGATGGCTTTGTTTACTACTCAGGGGCAAACTTATCTCCCTAATTTCCAGTTCTGGGGTGAGTAGTCACTTTCCGTCCCAGGAACCGTGGTAGCTGGGAGAACAGGATGGAAAGAGAACAAGGTGTGTTTGAAAAAGCCCAGAGAGCTTTCAGTTACTGCATGGCTAGTGAGTCCACGGAAAAATTAAGTGAAGCTCTGAGCATGCGTGAATGGGGAGAAAGGGGAGAATTCAGAGAGAAGGCAATCCTGTAAATCAGTGCATCAAAGAATCATCCAGCTGTACAGCATTAACAGAAGTCTATGATGTAGAAAAAAGGAGGTGATCGTCTGTTTCTATATGCAACTAGTCACTTTGCACCTGAAGTATTGGATCAAGGTATGGAGGATTCACTTATTAAAAGCTTATATTGGGCTGGGGTATGGCTCAGGGGAAGGTCACTTGCCTAGCACATGCCAGGCCCTGAGTTTGATCCTCAACATCACAGAAAAATAAATAAGTAAACTAAAGGTATTGCATCTATCTAGATCTAAAAGAAAATAATAAAAAATAATGATAAAAGAGCTATATCTGCCTCCCAGCTCCCCGTTCTATGGTTAGTCTTGGTTTTCCCCAGGGAAATGCTATAGGCAAATGTAATTTATTCTGCAAATGACTAGTTAAAACAGGTGGCTGTGTTTTGCAGCAATTGAAACGTTTCTAGTTCTCTAGAACTTTCCTTGGATGATGTGGCTCCAGCAACCCCCATTGATGGTCACATTGGCTCCATGTCTGAAATCTTTAGTCTTCTCCACTCCTTCTCCTATAGCCCCCAAATACCTAGACTGTGACTGCCACCACCTGAGGATTTGCTTTTGGATGACTTCAGTTTTCCATTCCAGAAGTTGGAATTGGATCCTTGACTCTGTCCACCTGGTGTTTCCACCTGAAAAACTCCAACCTCAGATCAATCTGATTGCTGGGCATCTTTATGTCTTGACCCACACTGTTGAGACTGGCTGGAGAAAACACACCGCAGTGGCCTGACAATGTGACAGATTTGTGGTGTCCATCCTTACCCAGGCCTAAAACACTTCTTGACATTCTTCCCTCATGCCTTAGTCTTGTGAATAAGTCTCTGACTAATAATCATGTGACCGATTGCCTCTGGCTATTTCTAGTGGTGACCTCTGTCCTCTCCTCTTATCATCTGGCTCCCATTTTATTTACTACAAATCTTAACCCCATTCTTGTTCCCTTTTTTGCTGAAATATAACTACAAACTGTACCTTGCATAAAACTTTTTTTCTTTTCTCTTTTTGTACCAGGGATTGAACCCAGGGGTGCTTAACCCCTGAGCCCCATCCCCAGCCCTTTTTATTTTTTATTTGGAGTCAGGGTCTCACTAAGTTTCTTAGGGCTTCTCTAAGTTGCTGACACTGGCCTTAAACTTTGAATCCTTCTGCCTCAGCCTCCTGAGTTGCTGGGATTATAGGCATGTACCACTGCTCCCAGAACCCTGCATAGATCCTTAAGTATCACCTGAGGAATAGGTGCACAAGTATACATTTATGTAAATCTCCACCGAAATCAAGATAGACAATATTCTCATCACCTCCCTTGAACCTCTCAAGGTCAATAACCTCCCTCCTCAGCTAACTGTGCCTGTGATGTTTATCACCATAGATAAGTTTTGTTTGTTTTTGAACTTGATATAAATATAATTATGTAATGTCTATATTTTATAGACATGTTATCTTTGGGGTATCCAGTTGGGGTCCAGGTGCTTGGTGCCCTGAACAAAGAATTGAGCAAGACATACAGAAGTAACAGGCAAAGTATAGGTTTATTGTTGGTGAAGGTCAAGGTAGCACTCCTTCAGGTGGAGTGGAGTGGGTGGAGCAAGAGAGCCTGGGTCAAGGCCCTCTGATGTTTGGAAATTAGTGTCATAAACTGAGCTGTGAAGTGTTCTCTTCCCTATATGGACCTGATTGAAGACCCTACCCATTTGCTACCATTTTTTGACCTGATGATCCTTGATTTGAATATTCTCCAATTCCTCCCCCTCATTCGTTACTTTGGAAAACTGCCGCAGTCTGGCTGGGCACAAATCACAAGCCACTGAAGCAGGAACAAACTTTATTTCTGAACTCCACCAGCACACTCCACACACGCTCCCCAGGAACTCTCCCGAACGCCAGGAACCACCAACCGAAAATCCCAACCAATGGGAACTCTCTGGGAATCCCCACGAGAGCTCCAAAGTAGCAGGCTGAGGCGGACAGCAGGGGTCTAATATACACAGCTTAACATAACCATTATCATCTCAATGGCTTGCTGGTGTCACCTCTCAACCACTCCATTCTGGCAAAAATGCCATGCGTCATTGGACTGGCTATGGCTCTCAGCAGAAAACCTAATTAGAATATTGCCTACTTTAACCCCATTGGTCATTTTAAAATTTTGAACCTGTGGCAGAAGTTGTTGTGGTGATAAGTCCTCAGTGGCTGGAGTTGTGGCAATGGGACATGTAGTGGCAATGGGACTTGTAGTAAACAGGGACAGGACTCATCTCCCTGTGTTGTGCTCCAGTGGCCTCTTCTACCCTGCCCTTGCCATCTTGGTGTCCCTCAACTCCCTGATACACAGTTACACGTGTAAACCTTTTCCTTGTGGTGTGATATTCCATTGTACAGAATATACTAGAATTGGTTCCTCCATTTTTTGATCAATGGACTTTGGGGTTGTTTCCAGTTTGAGTTGTCACGATAAAGCTGCCACAGCATTCTTGTGCAGCTGTCTTGCTGGACTATGAGCTGTTTGCTCTTCTCAGTCCCTATTTGAATGGGAAAAGAAAAGCTCATCAGGCAAAAATGTCCCTTGCTTTCTCACTGTCTCTAGACTCACCTTCTTCTGCCTTCTGTTCTTTTCATTTTACTTGAGGCTGAGTGAAGTGCTGGCCTTCTTCTGCAAAGTCACCCTGTCCCAGAGATGCACATGACTGTCCCAGAGATGCACGTGTTCTCTCCCAGGTCTAGCCAACGTGTTTTCTGTCTGAGGCTTTTCCATCAATTTGCTTCCATCTTAAAACAGGACAATACAAACAAAGCCACCTCTCTGGAATCTACATGACACCTGCCCCTCTCTGCTCTGCACTGTCAAGAGTCCTGACCATGTCACCTCTGCCTTCTTTTCTATTTCCTTATCATCTTGCTGAGACCAGGCCACGGCCACCACCCTGTTGCTTGGCCAAGGTCAATGTCGACTCTCTTTTCCGACTTTGGCCTTTCTGTCCTTAGGCATTCTGACCTGTGTTGGGTTGGCCCACAGAGTGGGGTCCACATTTAAAGATGGGTGAAAATGATGACTGAGACCCCATTGGAGGTGGCTCTTGATCGGATTTACTTCCAAAGCAGAAACTAAACACGGACAGAAATGTCAAATTGACACCAGAGGGTAGGTGACCCTTTTGAGCCCCTGAGGCCTATGTTTCCCTGGTCCACTCTTCAGGACCTCATGGTGGGTTCCCTGACTTCTATCTTCATGGCCATACCAGCACCCCCAAAACAGCTGAACCTGCCCCATGAGGCAATTCTGCTCTGCAAAGTGTCACATCATCTCAACCCTAGGCTTCAGTGTCCACGGTTCTTGTTGGGGCTGCAGGAAGTTGCTTTGTGGCTCATGAATTTATGATGTCTCTGGAAGGGCTTTCTGGGGCAGGCCTGACCGTGGCTCTCCATGATCAGTCTGTTCCACTTTGGTCTTAGTTCAGGGTCCCCTGAAGCACATTCCAGGGCAATGTACTCGGGTACAGGTAGTGGAAATAGGAGGCTGCTTCCAGAAAGTGTGCAGGACAGACGTGGGCAACTAGGAGTCCTTCGAGAAGCTGTGCGGGTTCTGGCTTAGGATGGGGAATCGTGGAGCATTTGCCCAATGGCTCCTGACCCCCAGGTCTTGGAATGCTTCTTGGGACTGGTTAATGGCTTTAAGTTGTGCCTGCACTTGACAGAGAGATACCCTTTGGGGCCAGAGAAAGCCCCGGGGCAGAGAGAGATCCAAACACTCAAGATAGAAGCTATCTGCTTGCACTGGCTCTGCCCCATGGCTGCAGGTGAGCTCAGAGGCGGGCAGAAGGGACCTCACCTGCGCCCAGGATTCCATTCCCATTCTTTTGCTGGTAACTCCAGGCAGGGATCCCCCAGGTGCAATCTAAACCCTCACATCTGATAGATCCATGTGACATCTCTACACAGTCTTCTCAATGTGTGTAAGACTCAACTCAGCATCTACCATACGTATTCCTCCTCTGTATTTCTTGTCTCCATGGATGGAACCACTATCCACTCAACCTGAAACTTAAAGTAATTACTTTGTGAGATGACAAGCCACAGTTTTAGTCAATGAACACCAAGCACACATTTGCTATAGGTTCCTGGGAAAGATTTTCTTTTCCTGATACAGATGCAACTCCTCCCTCTTCTTCCAGCTGGAATGCAGACATAAAGACAAGAGCAATAGCAATCATCTTGTAACCATGAAGGAAAGGCCAAGAGAATCACAGAGATGGAGGTGCTAATGTTCTTAAACTGATATTTGTCTACCTTCTCCCTTCATGTTGTGTGAGCATAATGCATCTTATTTGTTTAAGCCACTGAAGTCAGGTTTTTAGATATATGTAGCATGTGGACACACTGCTTAGAGTCCCCCATTAGGATAGAGGTACTCATTTCCACAGCTGTCTTGAGTGTTGAATTCTGGGTGTTACTCAGCCCAAAACATTTCATAATTTCTTCTCAGATTTCACAGTCTGTGGAAGTTTCTTTCTTCCTGTGGTTTTCTTAATCTGATTCACTTGCGAGTTTTTGAAGACCAGGATCCCATCTTCTGTGACAATCATTCGTTGTCAGGGCTGCTGTCTTGTGAATGTGTTACACGTGTGACTCTCGCCTAGGGCAGGAGTCTTCTCCCTTTCTCCAGCCACCGTCTCCCACTCCACTCACCATGAGTTCACTGGCCAGTATAATTTCCTTTTCCTGCTAGATGTTGCTAATCCACAGTTCTCCCATCCTTCTGCTTTCTAGATTGAGAGCAGATCTTGATATTTTTTTTCCTATTAAATGTTACCATTTCTACCAGTTCTGACAGATAATTTTAATTTATATTATAACTGAACATGACTTTTGCTTTTTATCCCCCAGTACTGGGAACTGAACCTAGGGGTGTTTTTTTTTTTTTTTTACCACTGAGCTACATCCCAACCCTTTTGAATTTTTATCTTGAGACTGAGGCTGGCCTCAGACTTGTGATCCTCTTGCCTCAGCCTCCAAAGTAGCTAGGATTAAAGGCACGTGCCACTGCACCTGGTGACTTTCACATTTTTATTTTAATATTTTAATTTAATCTACTATGATTTCTGCAAACCACCTCAAAACTTTTATGGAAGAAGATGCAGAAGCATATGCATACATACCTATGTACACATTATTATTATTAGTAGTAGTAGTACCAGAGATTGAACTCAGGGGCAATTAACCACTGAGCCCCATCCCCAGCCCTTTTTATATTTTATTTATATTTATTTATACCCTGTCTGCTACAGGGTCTCACTGAGTTGCTTAGCATCTCATCAAGTTGCTGAGGCTGGCTTTGAACTAACGATCCTCCTGCCTCAGCCTCCTGAGCTGCTGGGATTACAGATGTCCTATATACACATTATTTTGGCAGACTTATTCTCTTTTAACAGATTGGGACACACAATGTTGGAATTCAAGTAGATTAATCAACTAGTCCTTTAATAACACTACCAGCTTGGGGCAACCAGGAATTTAATAAGTGTGTCTTCCATTGGTCCATCCGCTCTATACATAGAAATGTTGTGTGGGGCTGTCTCAAGAAAGAGCCTGGGGTGGGTCTAAAAGAAAAATTCCCTGAGAGGGGGGAATCTTCCATCACCTGCTTTGGATTTTATGAGATTTAACTCTAGACTCCCTCCCTCGCCACCTGGTTCTGGCAGGGAGGACAGTAAGTGAGGGCAAGAGGGGGTCACATGGAGGTCTTGGAAAGCGCTCTCACCAAATCCAAGTCATTTCTTTGTGGCTTACCTGCTCTTTAACACACTCAGTGCCTCCGATCCCCTCCATTAGTGCAGAAAATAGAGAGTGCTGGTTCGTGGGTACTGACACATGCTGATCTGGGCCCTGGAGAGAGGCCTGTTGCCATTCAAGCCAATGTGTCCCGCCGGGCTCCTGGCCAGGAGTGTCCTCTTGGTTACCATGCAGGATGTCGGGGGGCTCTTTTTATGACCACAGATCTTTCTCTTCCTTCGTGCCTGAACGTTTTATTCACCACAGGTCAGCCTGCTTATTAAAAAATTCCCAGGTGCTTCTTACCTGGATGCCTCAGCTCTGGCCACCGCTGTCCTCCCTTCTATCCTTTGTGCTAAAAGACCAGGGCTGGGTCTCAGAGGGCACCAAGCAGAAGGAGGAAAAGGTCACGGGCAGCCCAACATCCCACCTTCCCTGGGAGCGTGGGCGGCACCCGCCTAAGCCAGCTCTTCTCTTTCCATCCCTCCCCTTGAGCTGTGTCCCAGCTTGTGTGACTCCCGGTTCCAAATACCTTCCCCCTAACTCATTCCACATGTTAATTCCTCTGTCCTCCACCCCAGCTAAAGCAGGCTGCTTCTTTATTCCCTCTTCCCTCCCTTTCCTCCTCTGAGATCCACGCTCTTAACCTTTTCTGTGCCAGGGACCCTGGTGTCCTAGTTTTTGAACTTTCACTTAAATAGGGAATTTCCCTAGGAGTCATTAAAGTGCAGACTCGGAGGTTGGCATTTCTACCAAGCTCCCAGGTAAGGCTGCTGGTCCAGGGACCACATTTAGAGATGCAAGATCGCAGAGGTTTTCAAACTTGCAGGGGACAGAGGGCCGCCTGTCCCTATGCCCTCCCCCTCCCCCTGTCTCCCTTAGCACCAGGGAAAATCTGTGGCCACCTTTGATGCCTCAACAGACTCTGGCAGGAGCCCAGCATCACAGGTGTGTGTCCTGCCAGCCCCAGCCCCTCTGCAATTCATCTGTTACCAACAAATGCTTCTTTATCATCGAGAAATCGGAACCTGCTCTCCCTGAGTCCTGAGCGGCTGAGAGAGGGAGAGGAAGAGGGAGAGAGAGAGACACACACACACGAAACAATTAAACCTAGCGAGCCAGGATTGCTCCAAGGAACAGGCTTTCAAAGGCAGTGCAGTCTGGCTGCTTTCCAGGCAGTGGGATCAGCCAAAGGGCGCGGGCCTCCCTTCCTCGGCATGACAGGTGCGCCCCGGGCAGGCACTGGGCTTCGGGCTTGCCCTTGCCCGTTGCCCCCTGAGTTAGTGAAGACTGACTTGCGGTTGGTAGGGTAACCGACCCCTGCTATCCCCAGGCAATAGGGAAATGGGGGGAAAAGCCACAATTCTTTCAGTTCAGCTATTGGACATGCCCCACTCCCAGGCTGTACAGAGCATAGCTTTAAATGCACCTTTTGGAAACGTTCTAGAATCTGTCCTTTCCAACCATGCACATCTATTTTCTTTGCTTCCTACCCCATCCTCCTCCCTCCTCTTCTCTCTCCTCTCCTTCCTTCCCCACTGTGAGGTCCTTGCCTTTTACCCAAATAGTTACTTTGCTCACTGAACCCAGAACTGGACCCTGGACAGACATTTACAAAGTTAAATAAATAAATGCCCGAGGTCCCAATTTCCAGCCTAAAACAGCAACTTACCACAGCACTAAATTTGTAAATTTTTTTTAAAAGAAATTAAAAAAGAAATAGTCATAGAGGAGTGTTCTCCAAGGGTGGTCCAAGGACCAGCAGCATGGGTACCCCCCCGGCAATGACTTAGACATGGACAGTCTATGGTCCCAGTGGATCTCTTGACTCAGGCATGGGGGTGGGTCCTTGGCACTCTGTTTTGGCAAGCGCTCCAGGGTGCAGTTTGAGAAGCACTCCTCTGGGGATATGCAGAACCAGATTCGGGCAATCTTTAGTAACATACAGGGCAGGGAGCTGGAGAGCCAAGAGGATTGAACACGCTCAAACTCCTGGGATGGGGGTGGGGTGGGCACTGGTCTAGAAGATGCAATTGATCACCTTCTGGCTGCACGTGCCTCGAGCAAGTCCTGGCCACTGCAAGGGGACAGAGGCTACAGGGAGACTGGTCACTTTATCTGAGAGGTTGCTAGTGCTCCATGGGACCTGCGCTCCCATCCTCTCTACCTAGAAACAGGATGGTCTACTTTGTTACTAATAAGCCATCCCAGTTCTTCTAACATGCAGAGCATAAGAGCATGGAGAGATGAAATATCTGGAGTAGTTAAGTAATCAAGGCAGGAATAATTAGGTAGACTAAACCCCAACAGAAATAATCCATCTTTTGGAAAGAAATGACATTTTGAAAAATTTGGAAATCTTCATCAAGCTATTATGCCGCTGAAATATATAAGCACTTTGCATTATGTTCTCTTTCCCTGCAACACGCGACACATGTGAGAGTAATTAAGGGATTTCACTCTGTCCTGAGCATTTCATCTCAATGATGGTGGCGCTGGACACTGGGGACTAATATAAATAACTCATCAATTATCTTCCCTAAATAAATTGTCTATGGGTTTAAAAAGAATATTAGTTTGTATCCAGGTATTTAAAAGAGTTGTGCTAGACGTTGGAAGCCTTTGGGATGTTTTTATTGTTGGACGATAGGAGCAAGCAAAATGGGTCCCACGTGGAAAGTTGGAGGGTGCCTTCCCTTCCCTGTCTGTGTTCCTGCTTCTTTCAGTTGATATTTGTGATTAACCAGCTCTGTGAAATATGGGCGCCTGTACTGTGGAATACAGGAGGAGATTTTAGCAGATTATATCCTCGGTGAAAAATGGCCTTTGTCATCAGTGACTCAGAGAGGACACAGTGGTGCGCTTAGATATATGGATTAGCAAGGGGACCAGTGATGAGAGATAAGACGGAGTGTTGGACTGGGCTCAGGAGTCCAGGAGTGCCCTTGACAAAGTGCATAAGAATCCTGAGCCTTGGTTTCCTCCTCTGTCTGTCTGTACAGCCAGTGGTGGGGGCCTCTCTGTGCCTTTGCCTCTTGTTTGGACGAGGATGAATTTCAGGCACTCAACATCTCTCCCAAATGGTCCCCAAGGAAAAATTACAGGAACGTGGTCCTGTGCTTCTACCAGGATGGCTGGCCTGGGTACATGATTCTGTACCTATTGTGTGTACCCCACCCCCACCCCTTAGAAGGTCTACTGTGGCTTTTCTTGGCTCAGATCTCTCTCTTCCTGCCACGAGTGTGAAATCGCTGCACGAAGATCCACCTGGCTTTAGGAAGCTGCTGTGCCGTGTAGCACATTTATTCGCAGTCAATGCTTGAAGAACTGGAGCGCAGACTTTAAATGACTTTCCCTAAACCGTTACAGAAATGTGGAGCAGAACGAACAAGGGGACCATGGACTTGGATTTTCGACTTGCAGAAGCCACCTGCTGACTCGGGGCCCGGTCTCCTGCCCCTGCCCTGCAGTTCAGGGGAGATCACCCAAAATCAGAGATTCTCTTCCTCTTCATGGCTGGACACGACAGGGCTGCATGTGACAGGGGCAGAGGCATTGTGCTAAGCCTCCACACCGACAGTCTGCAAGTCTGGTAATTCTCACAAGAGACGCAGTGGTCTCAGCCCATTTTTCAGAAAGATTTCATAGCATGAGACTGTTGTGTGGCCTCAAACTACCGGGAAGAGAAGTGTTTGCAAATCTGTGGTCTGGGGAAAGTTGTGCTCAAAACAACAATTCAGATCTTCATTTACAGCCCGCAGATTTGCAGGAAAGAGGATTTCTGGTAAGATGGTAATTAATGGGGCTTTATCCCAAAGCCTAGTTCATTTCCTGCCTTTTAACTCCTCTGCTGCTGCCTCTTTGAGCCACTGCCTGGGCTGCAAGATCATTGCAGAAACCAGTGAAGTCATTCATTCATTCAACAAACACCTAAAAAGCAAAGACCACAGTACAAGTGTTGTACTAGGTCCTGGGATGATGGATGAGTAAGACTTTGGTGAGAGTCCTTGAGGCATGGGGAGCCTATTGCGGGGAGATGGGCATAATAAACACAGGTATGCGTGGTGTAGAATGATAGTTGCTACCAAAGAGGTAGAGAAGCTGGGTGTGGTGGCGCATGTCTGTGATCCCAGTGGCTTGGGAGGCAGAGACAGGAGGATCACAAGTTTTATGCCAGCCTCAGCAACTTAGAGAGCCTTAAGCAACTCAGTGAGACCCTGTCTCGAAATAAAACATAAAAAGGTCTGGGGATGTGGCTCAGTGGTTAAGTGCCGCTGGGTTCAATCCCTGGCATCCCTCCCAAAAAGGGGGTGGGAATCAAGAGGGGAGTATTGGCCACATACTCATAGTTCAAGGACTAAATTCCACCCCTAAGACCGGCTTTCCTTGCCCTGCACAGCATTAAAAAAATTCATCCGACATTCAAATACGGAAAGATCTCACAAATAAGTTGTGGTTTCTGGCTGTTCTTGAAATATTTGAAGATCGGGCAATTCTGGGCCTGCATTTCAAGATAGCAATAAAACAACTGATGCCAAGAAATGGCTGGTCCCTTTCCATGGGGCTCCCCCTGCCCAGTGGGACACAGTGCCCAGGATGCCCAGAGAGGTCATGTGCAGCCTTTTCCACCAGCTGTGGGTGATTGAGTTTGTGACTCTTGGACTTGAGAACAGTGAAAGGACAGAGATGGTACCGATTGCTTCACGGGGTGGGCGAATTGACTGTTTTTGTGTGGCAGGCGGGGCAAGACAGCCAGACAGACACAGGCTTGAGCTCCATTGTGATCTGGCCTCTTCCATTTCTAGCAGCAGCTTTGGCCTCCTACAACTACTTTCCCCTCATGGCAAGGGGTCCTGCTCTTTCATGTCTCTGGGGCCAGTGCTGTCCCTGTAGGAGTTGCTGACCACGTAGGCAGATTGCAATTTAAATGAAAACGAGTCAAAATGAAAGACAAGTTCAAATTCCATTTCTCAATGCACCCGCCACATTTCAAGTACTTAACAGCGCCTACTCTGTTGAATGTGTGGGTACAGAGCACTGTCATCATGTCAGAAAGTTCTAGGGGGTGGCACTCCTTTGAGGTTTGGCTAAATTGCTGCATTCTGTCCTTTGGGAAGGTTTTCAAGCAATAGTTGTTCTTTTGAGAGTCCATGTAAGCATGCCCCTTTTCTTTGGAAGTTTCCCAAGAGACTTCTCCTTCTGGGTGGACTTGTCCCCAATAGTTTATGCGACATCACAGCCCAAAGAAGACTTCATGTTTGTATCTGTGAGCTTCTTCAGGAGATGGGATGGGGGACTGTGTTATTTGTGTCTTTTTTATTTTTTATTTTATTGGTATCAGAACTCAGCTCAATATATGGGGAATTGAGCGAGTAAGACGATGGTACTGCCGGCAGGATCAGGGTCTGGGATTGTGGCTGGGACCTGGATAAAGGGAGTGAGAGATGGGGGAGAGAGGCGCTGAGATGGGACAGCTCATCGATGATCGGTCCAGTGGTCAAGAGCTTGGGGGCAGAGTTGCTGGGGGCTCAGACTCTGCTGCCCCAGAGGAACGCACGGTGTCCCAGACCTGTCAGCAAGGCAAGAATGCCAGAGGACTCTTTTTACCAGCTCAGCCTCGGGTAGCACGCACATTCACAGCAATTTCCAGCTCGAGCGAGCTGTTACTGCAAACCTCTAAGAAGTCAGCGTCTCGCAACGTTGAGCAATGAGCAGTGAGCCTTGTGGGGATGAACTCAGAGTCCTTGTTTATCAACTCGTCTTTTTTTTCCCCTTCCCTTCTCTGTTGCCTAGTCCGTCTCAGGGGCTCGTTCCCTGTCAACCCATTGCCTCTTGCTTCCCACCAAGTGCAGGTAATTTATACCACCCCCGTCCGCACCTCAAGGAATCTGGACTTTTCAGACCCCAGGAATGATGACAGATAGCATGGAACAGAAACATCTATTAAGAAGAGGAAATCATAATTAAAAATGATGAGAAATAGTAGAAGGGGACCCTGCTATTCTGCTTCGTGTGGACATTATTTTCTTTGTGGAATTCAAAAGCCACTGGTAAGATGGTAATTAATGGGGCTTTATCCCAAAGCCTAGTTCATTTCCTGCCTTTTAACTCCTTTGCTGCTGCCTCTTTGAGCCACTGTCTGGGCTGCAAGATCATTGCAGAAACCAGTGAAGTCATTCATTCATTCAACAAACACCTAAAAAGCCAAGACCATGGTACAAGTGTTGTACTAGGTCCTGGGATGATGGATGAGTAAGACTTTGGTCGGTGTCAAAGGACTGAATCAAAGCAGTTGAATTATTTTCTTGGTAGAAAGGAATAGCAACACTAGGTCCTAAAATTAGTGTCAGAGAAGGGTGACAGCGATGGTGGCTGTGACATAAAGGGAGAGAACTTGGAAGGTACAGGGGAGTTCTGTGCGCTTGGGCATACATTTAGGCTCTTCATCCTGAGACTGCGATTTTCTCCAATTTGGCTAACGATAAAAAGTAATTTTGGTTAAAATGCAATATATGTTGTCTTCGATTGGGCTCCCTGGAAATAGACTTTGAGATGGAGATATGTATGCAGAAGGGTTTTTTATTAAAGCACCTTTATTGAAATATGAGTTACATCCTATCAAATTCATCTGTTTTAAGCATACATTTGGAAAGACTTTTAGTAAATTTACTGATTTGCGCAAACGTCACTACAATCCAACCTCAGAACATTCCATCATCTCAGGAAGATCCCTGTTGCCCTTGAGCAACCATTGCCCACTGCCACCCCCACCCCCAAGCCCTGACAGCCCTTAATCTACCTTCTGTCTCTGCACATTTGCCTTTCCTGGGTGTTTTATTTAAACGGAATTATACAGAATGTGGTCTTTGACTTCCTCACTAGGCACCATTTTATTTTTTTTTTAGTTTTGTCTACATCATAGACATGTATCAGTACTTCCTGATTTTTTTTTATTGTTGAATAACATTCTAATGTATGGATAGATCACTTTTTACCCCTCCATTCATCTGCTGATGACTATTTGGGTTGTTTTGATTTAGGGCTTATTGTGAATAATGCTTCTGAGGACGTTCAGGTATGAGTCTTTGTGGGGACATATGTTATCCTTTCTCTTGGGAATATACCTAACAATGGAATTTCTGGTAAATTTATGCTTAACTTTTAAAAATACTGCCAAATTGTTTTCTCAAGTGGTCTCCCCATTTCACATTCCCCACGGGTAAAGCATGAGGCTGCCACTTTCTCCACATCCTCACCAAACCTTGTTACTGTCTCACTTTTTGATTCTAGCCATCATACTGGCTGCAAAGTGCTATCTGGTGGTTTTGATTTGTTCCCTGATAATTAAATGATGTTGAACATCTTTTCATCTGCTAATTGGACATTTAAAAATTTTTTTCTGTGGTTGTAGATGGACAGTGTATGTTTATTTTTTTCAATGTGGTGCTAAGAATCGAACCCAGTGCCTCACACATGCTAGGCAAGTGCTCTGCCACCGAGCCACAACCCCAGCCCTTGCATTAATTTTTTGTGTGTAGTGAGAAGTAAGGATCTAAATTCATCTTCTTTCATGTGACAAACCAGTAGTCTCATCTCCTTCCCATTGCATAGCCTTGGCACCTTTGTTTAAAAATGACTGACCGTAAATGTAAGGGATTCTTTCTGGACTTCCAGTTCTACTCCATTGACCCATATGTCTACAACTTTGATTACTGCAGCTTTGTAGTAAGTTTTAAACCAGGAAGTACAAGTCCTCCAACAATGTTCTTTCCAAGTTGTTTTGGCTCTTCTGGTTCCTTTATATCTTCATACAATATTAAGATTGGCTTGTCAATTTCTGTGTGCAGGTTTATTGGCAGAGAATGATGCTCTGGAGATGTCCTTACAAGGGGGTGAGGGTGGCAGGCTGGGAACTCACCCGTAATGTAGATGTAATTAGGCCTCAGCAGATATGGGGAGCTCTGAAGCTGAGATGGCCTTTTATGGTTTCAATATAAGGTGTCCCCCAAAAGTTCACATGTGAGACAATGTAAGAAGGTTCAGAGGAGAAATGATTGGGTTGTGAGAGCCTTAACTCAATCAGTGAATGGATCCCTGATAGGGATGAACTGAGTGGTCACTGAAGGTGGGTGGGGTGTGGCTGGAGGAGGTGGGCATTGGGGGCGTGGCTTTCAAGTATATATTTGTACCTGATCAGTGGAATCTCTCTCTGCTTCCTGATCATCACATGAGACACTTCCCTCTGCCACATTCTTCCACCATGATGTTCTGCCTCACTCTGAGCCCCGAGGAATGGAGCCAGCTATGCATGCACTGAGACCTCTGGAACCATGAGACCCCAAATAAACTTTTCTTCCCCTAAAATTGTTCTTGTCTGATCTTTTGGTCACAGCAGCAAAAAAATATCTGACTCAAACATGGCCCTTCAAAGTTGCCTCAAATTGAGGTGAGCATGTCAGGACCTTGTATCCCTCTATTAGCTAGGAGTAGCTGAGAGATGTGACCTGGGAGGGGAGCATAAACTTGGGCAGGGCCATTTTGTGTCAGTGAGGGTGGTGCCCAGTGAGAGGGGGGCAGCTGTGAGTCATCAGAGATGATACTCCAGCCACTGGGGGATGGGTGTGCTGGCCTTGACATGGGGCTCTCTTCCGTGCTCTTGATGTAATCCACCAGCTTCTTAGGAAAGTTGGCCCCATTTGAGAACTCCTCCAGGGATCTGAACAACTGGATTTCCTAGAAACTTAGAACAGAAGGGATAGTTGAATGTGTGGCCATAACTGATATTCACCATTCCTCTGTCCCGACTGTCCATTCTAGATCCCTCTTAAAGTCAGCAACTTTGCTGGCCTAGGCAGTATTCTTGGTGAAGCAATAAAAACTTGGCTGTCATTGCACATGGATCTGAGCCTCTGGTGGTCATGCCCTTTGCAGGCTATGGCTGCCATATTTATCCATTTGCCATTAAAGCTGCATGTGGGAGCATCAAGATGGGGCTGTAGCAGGGAGCACATCAGCACAGTAAACCCTTCAATCAGCCCCGAGACCCGGGGGTGCAATGCTCCTGATTCTTTTGCATGTCAGGCTCTCCGCCATCCATGCTGCACCTTGCTGAGCTCTCTGGTCAACCTCCATTCTCAGTAGTGAGACCCATTGGAAATAGAAGGTCCATTGCAAGGAGCTCCTGAGGCATGGGAAACTGCAGCCAGACATCTCCAAGAAGATCTCATAAGGAGATCACATGGAATCCAGAACAGTCTCCACCAGACCCAGAAAGTCAGCCCTTCAGCAGTCACTCAGTGGAAATTAAATTAAGCAATGACCAAAACCCAAACCCTACTTTTGAGAATTTTCAAATCGATCAATTGGGGTTTAATGGGTTGCGTAGTCCTAAGTCTTAGATGAAAGAAAAAGAAGTCTAAGATATCATCTGCACTCCTGTGGGGTATAGTTTCGGATAGGGATTGCAAATTATGGTCTACAAGGCAAAGCTGGCCAATTATGGTGACAGAGACCATATGGCTGGGGAAGCTGAAAACATTTACAATGTGATCCTCTACAGAAAAAGTTCAGGAACTTCTGGTTTAAGAGATCAGGTGTACAATTAGACACTAGCTGCTCTAACAAACAGATCCAAAATCATAGTGGCTTAACGCAATCAGGGATTCCTTCCTGTTCATATCACAGACGAGTTCAGCAGAGGCTCGGATCCACACAGTGATTCCGGGGCCCACTGTGATGCAGCTGCCTCCTTTCTCAGCTCCCCTTTATCAGGGTTGCCTGCCCATCCCGCAGCTGCTCTGTGTTGGCTGCTAATTGCTCACAGCTGCACCATTATCCAGATGTTTCCCCTCAGTCTACAGACAGCACTTCACCCAGAAATGCCTGAAAGGGCCCTCCACAATCAATGGTTGGGCAGCACAGGGGCACAAATGCCTGGCTCACTGGCCTCAGTGACATAGAACTTCCTGGAGTTATTCCACGGAGTCCTCATCAGGTCTCCCTGCGGGATCAGAGGCTGAACTTCAACTCCAACGACCTACTTGCGGACATCCTTCCCTTGACTCATCCTGTTTCTCTCTCTCTTCTGCAGATTTTTCCTGGGAACATTCTGTCACCAAATCTCTTGCTTGGCACTCCCATCCCCCAAGCTCTGCTTTTAGGGACAGTGATCTAGCACCTCAGTCTCCTATTATGTTTTGATTCTACCATATTCAAAATCTGCTTTCAACGTCACCCTGGTGCATCACCCAGCTAGTAGACAGGACACAGAAGAGAGAAAGAGAACTGGAGAGAGGGAGAGGGAGAAGGAGAGAGAGAGAGAAAGAGAGGGAGAGAGACAGAAAAGAGAGAAGGCACCCTCACTCTTAATTCCCTCATCCCTTTTCTTCACGTGTAGTTGATGAAAGATAGTCTCTCATCACGACCAAAGGGGGCAGGGTGCAGTGGCGCATGCCTATAATCCCAGCAGCTCAGGAGGCTGAGGCAGGAGGATCGAGAGTTCAAAGCCAGCCTCAGCAATTTAGGGAGGCCCTAAGCCACTTAGTGAGACCCTGTCTCAAAATGAAATACAAAAAAAAAGTGGTTAAGCACTCCTGGGTTCCATGCCTGGTACCCAAAACAAAACAAAACAAAAGCCCCAAAGGTTTAACTACGTGCCCAGAAAGAGGAACTAGTTCTGAGCCCCATCCCCAGCCCTTTCTTGTATTTTATTTAGAGACAGGGTCTCACTGAGTTCCTTAGGGCCTCGCTTTTGCTGAGGCTGGCTTTGAACTCGCAATCCTCCTGCCTCAGCCTCTGGAGTTGCTGGGATTACAGGTGTGTGCCACCATGCCCAACTCCAGCTCCTTCCCCTCTTCTTCCTCTTCCTCCTCCTCCTCCTTTTCTTCTTCCTTTGGTTCTGGGGATTGAAATCAGGGGCACTCAACCATTGAGCCACATCCCCAGTTCTATTTTGTATTCTTTTCAAATTTAAAGACAGGGTCTCCCTGAGTTGCTTAGGGTCTTGCTCAGCTGCTGAGGCTGGCTTTGAACTTGTGATCTTCCTGCCTCAGGCTCCCAAGCTGCTGGGATTACAGGTGTGTGCCATTGCACCCAGCCACAGCTCTTCTTTAAGGACAGCAAGTAACCACCATAGAATCATCTCCCCAGTGCCTGGCCCAATGCATGGGACATGGAAGGAAGGGAACTGATGTTTGACATATAAAACTACTATTGGTCATGACAGTTCAGTGTAGGGGATGGGGTTCACCTTGGCCTTGGATGGTAGGGAGGCTGATTTGCAGAGGTGTGCAGGTAGGTGGATGGTATCATCCCAAGCAGGGAGAGTAATGGTGGGAGAAAGAACAGATTTCAAACTTTGGCTTCCTAAGGACAGAAGGCTTCCAGGGAACGAATCTACTATTTGATGGTCAGCACATTCTTCTGATGGGCTGGGGCCAGATCTCTAAGACCTCCATATAAACGGTGTCCCTGCTCCCACACCCACAGCTGCCTTCTCTGTAAGCAACTGTGAATGCTCTGATAGAATTAGACCCTCTGTCCCCTCTCTGTCCTCCTCCTAAGGTTGTCCTGGTGGCTTCTCTCTCTAGCGCTGCACTCCGCATTCTTAATCTGTTTTGGTCTCTCTGCCAGCTCATTAGTTTCTGAGTCTGGATGTTTCTTGGCTTGGTAATCAGCGGCCCCCTTGGCTGGGGGTCTGCCTGGCTCTCATTAATAGTTGCAGTCCTTGTGTATATCCCAGGGAACCCCCAAAGAAGTCATATTTGTAAGTATCTGCTGGAAGGATAACAACGAGCCCATACAGAAGAGAACGGAACACAGTAATTAAAAACATTGTCTGGTCACCAACGGCAGCTTGCCTTAATGAATCACATTACGACAAGACTCAAAGGGGATTCGGGCTTGCGTGGAGAGCCGGTGTGGGTCCTTAATGTGAGCCAGGCACGGTGGGGTTAAATCTGGCACGATCTTCTTTAGGGTCTTCTATTTAGTTTTATTAAAACCTCTGCAAATATTGTCTCATTCGTCAGGGACAACTTAGCATACCATGGCGGATGTCAGGCAGCGTGGTTTGCGTGTTGGGGACTGGCCCACATTTGTCCCAGTATTGGCAAAATGTTTTGAATGCCATTTTTGAAATTCCTGCCGAAACAGTGCTGCTGCCCTGGAGATGCCTCTTCTGCATATTCTTAGAAACAGAACAATAAACAAGGACACTTGGAATAAAAGGGCAGCTTTCCCTGATCGCCAAGTAAAATACAACTTTGTTATTGAAGTCTCCTGCTCTGCCTTGGAAAAGCTGGGATTACATGTTCTTTTCTCCAGTGTATTAAAAAAAAAAAAAAGTAAGACATTGGCTTCAAATTAATTTGCAGAACTTTGAACTGAAATGAGGTTTCTTTCTAGAATACCCCTCCAGAAAACAACACAGCAGCCTTCCAGAAGCTTGGACGGCTTCCTCTGGCATCCATCGGCCTACCAGAGGCAACTGGCTCTCCAGGATGCCTTGTGGGGCTGTTCCTGGCACCACACAGGAGATGTCCCACCGGGAGTTCTTGAGGAAGACTGGAATTCTGATGTTCTGGCTTCTCTTCATCTGCATGCGGACTTCTGAGATATGAGTCACAGCTAAAGACCCAGTGACACCCAGGTTGATGTCATTCTGAACAAACTCATCTGCCTAAAGAGGTTTTTGAGGTGAGAAGGGGAGGAATAAGGTTGTGCGGTTGTGGATTATAATGTAGAGCTCACTCTTTTAGCCTAGGTTCAGAGATGGTCATAGAAGGCTTGTTCTGGGTCTGTTTGATTTTTCTTTTCTTTTTTTTTCTTTTGGTTCCGGGGATTGAACCCAAGGCTGCTTAACCACTGAGCCACATCTCTAGCCTTTTTAATTTAATTTAATTTTTATTTAGAGAGAGGGTCTCGCTTAGTTGCTTACAGCCTTGCTAAGTTGCTGAGGCTAGCCTTGAACTTGTAATCTCCTGCCTCAGCCTCCCAAGCTGCTGGGATTATAGGTGTGCATCACCACTCTCAGCTTGTTTGATTCTTGATTATTCCATGGACTGGGCCACAGGTGCTTGCTTATTCTAAAGAACCCCCTCTCCATCTCAGCCTTGGAAATCACCATTCATGGTTTCCCTACTCCCCAAAAGATAAAAATCCATTAGAGAACCTCTGTTTCTTGTTGCTCAAGGCAGTGGGCTGCGAGAGTCTGGGGACCAGGGTGTGGCTACTGCCAACTCTGTGGCTGAACCCCCACTCTCTGGCCTTGTTCAGCTCTCTGCGGGTCTCTCAGCAACCTTTGTCTCCCCACCAATTCTGGTGCCCATTACCCTCCACCAAGGGAGGGACAAGAGTCCAGGTGTGAGAAGGGATTTCATATCACATTCCATTTCTTCACTTCTAACTTCCCGCCTTCTAGCCAGTGCCAGGGTGGCCACATTCTTAATGGCATTTTTTTTTTTTTAAGGAAAGTGCCAGGCCTCTGCTCATTTGCAAATTCTCATGTCTAATTTGCATAGCAGATCCAGGAGGCCCGAACTCCACATATGGAAACTAGAGTTCGGAATAAATATGATAAATGGATTAGGTCAGCTGACTGCAACTGTAGCCACAGCCGACCCACAGGCCCAGTGCACGTGAACTACAGCGGAGGTTTGTCAATCAGGCAATTTATTCCGGTCCCGGAGAAGTGGAGAAGCAGGATGTGCACGCGCCTGCACACAGGCTCGCCCGCAATCCCGCTGAGAAATAGGCCATCAGCCAGTCCCTGCGCAGGGCTGGTGTGGCCTCTGAGCTCCTGGTGGGGTGGGGGAGGGGAAGCTCCTGCAGACCACCTGCTTTCCAAGGTCTCCTGTCAGGAAGGCTTTTGACTGTGGGTGGTCCGTGGAAAGCCTGTCTCCTTGAACTTGCTGACTCAGTGACCAGAAGCTGAAAGGTGTCCTGGTTTTCAGAGGCCTTGTCATCCTGGGGCAGTCGTGTAGGGAGGCCAGGCTTGGTGACAGTGTCTGGGGACACAGGAAGTCTCAGATCCTGTTCAAGCAGGAAGGGAAAATGACCCCAGTGGCTGTCCACGTCTCATACCCTCTCCTTGGCCTGACACATGAGTCTCATGGCCCACCCCCACCCTCTCAGGACACGAATCATCCATCACGGCTGTGCCATTCAGGCCAGTAGCAGGTGGCTTGTCGTTTTTATCAGAACAACTCAGGAAGCGAGGTGTGGGCCATGGGGCCGCTTCGGTGGATTAATATGATATGATGCAGGCACCTTTTGCAATTAGTTAATGGGTTGGCTTCGTGGGGTAGGCTTATTTGGCCTTCTGTCTCGGGATTAATTACCTAAGATGACAGATGGGAACCTAAAATCACTCAGGAAAAGAAAACAAGCCTGTGGTGGGAGGAGGGGTGGGGAGAGTGGCCCAGATCCTGGTGGCTGGGGGCAGTGAAGGGGAGAGGGGAGATGGCAGTGGGCTAGGGAGGAAGGAAGGGCTGTGATGGAGGAAGCCCTGGAGATTGCTTTATGAACGGGGAGTCTGACCAGGAGCTGCAGACATATGGGCATGTGTGTGTAAATACGTGTCCAGATTTGCACATATATATGTGTTTGGGTAAGCATATGCATATGTGATCTTGTGTGTATTTATATATGTATGTGTATATGCATGTGTATGTGTCTGTGTGTACAGGAGTCACTGTGGTCTATGTATGTGGTGTGCATGTGAGGTGTGTTTACATGGCATGTGTGTAGCATGTGTGATACATATTTATGTACAGTGTGCCTGAGGTATGTTTATGTGGAATGTATGTGTGTATGTGTGTGATGCATATGTAGTGTATTTGGATGTATGTATGTCTAGTTCTGGGTCAGGGCATACAGAGACCAAGCAGGTTGCCTGCTGGGATGGTTTGGAGTTCAGGCATGGCTGGATCTAGGGAAGCACACTATCTGAACAGCTATTTCTCTTTCTCTTCTACTGTTGTTGACTTCATTTCCCTGCATCTGCCTTCATTCTCTGATGCTGCATACAACTCTCTCCATGCAGCACAAGACATTGTTGCCTTCACCGATTCCCAGTTTAGCAACCTCTGGGAAACGGGGCTTCTCTTTCTCATGATTTGCAGCATTTGCCAATTTCTCCAAGGCATGCATATTTTTATGGTCAACCTCAAGTTACCCAAGAGCTGCATACATTTGGAAGGGGAGCTCCATCAGGTTGCTGTTCCCACGTCTGCACACCCATTTGGAAAATCAATCTGATTGCCCTTCCTTGGCACTCAGACCCAACTCTGGTCAAGCCTTGTGTCCCGGGGAAACAGGCTGAGCTGATTGGTCAGCACTTAGTCCCTTTCTGTCTTGTGGCTGGGGCTGGGGAGTGGGAATAGGATGATGGGAGCGAGAGCCAGAGTAAAACTGCATGAAAATGGATGGGTGGGTGAGGGGGTGCTCAAAAGAAGGGCCCCAAATAATGTGTGCTCACGGGAGGTCTTTCCCACGGCTGAAATACTACGGGAGTTCTCACAGATTATCCCAGCGGCTGTTTAGTGAAGACAGAAGAGAGGAAGACAGGCGCTGCTGTCAGAATGGCATCCTCAAAGCAGGAGGCCAAGGAGAGGGATGGGTCAGATGAAGAGGAGGGAAACAGCTCTCTGATAGGTCTCAGCCCATTAGGGGACCAAGGAGGGGGCACAACTAGCCCAAGTTTGGCAGAGACCCAGCAGCGTTCTGTGTTCATTTCCCCTAAAACAAAGATGTCAGCGAAAGCCACCGAGTGGCAGGGCTGCCTGCAGAGAGGCAATGTCGCATGACCAGGAATTGTGACCTCCTGGCCTGAGCACAGGATGTCACAGGGCCCCAAGGAATGGTTGACTCATCTTCCCCTAGGAAATGGGCCAGGCATCCAGGTGCAGCCGATCGGAGTGCGCATGCGCGTATGTGTACGCGCGCACCCGTGTGTGTGTGTGTGTGTGTGTGTGTGTGTGTGTGTGTTGCATCTGCCCATGCATTAGTGTCTTAACAAGGATCGAGCTGAGGGGCAGGCCTGCAGGGAGCAAGGACGGGCACAGGAAGGCAGGGCATGAAGACAAGGTGGGGACACTGTGGCAGGCAGGGGAGGGTAGCTGTTGGTGGCTGCCCTGGAGTCCTCTGAGAGCTGCTGGCAGTGGAGCTGCCCCGGGGTCATAGTGGACACGGTTAAATGCTGAATAAAGAGGAAGGGAATCTGCTCTCCAGAAATACCACGTTATACCATAGAGATTCTCACCGCGTGGTCCCCAGACCGCAGCCTTGGCATGACCTGGTAGCTTGTTAGAAATACCCATTTTCAGGCTCTACCTTAGACCTATGGAATCAGCCACTTTGGGGACTGGCCAGCCATCTGTGTTTAATAAGCCCTCCAGGGGTTTCTGAGGCATGCTGAAGTGTGAGCAGCATTGTTCAATAGGGGCAGCTAGCAGGGGACAGGGGCATGCACTTGTGGTCCCAGCTACCTGGGAGGCTGAGGCAGGAGGATTGCTTAAGCCCAGGAGTTTGGAAAAGCAAAGAACAGCCGAATTCCAGAAGTATCCCTAGGGTAAACATCTTGGCACGGGTTGTTAGGGTTTACATATGAGGTGTCCCCAAAAAGCTCATGTGGGAGACAATGCAAGGATTTTCAGAGGTGAAATGATTAAACTGTGACATGTAACCTAATCAGCAGATGAATCCACTCCATGGTAACTGTTGGCAGGGAGGGTGTGGCTGGAGGAGGTGGGTCACTGGGGGCATGCCTTTAGGGATTATATTTTGTCCCTGGTAAGCAGAACTCTCTCTCTCTGCTTCCTGGTGGCATGTCTAGAGCTGCTTTCTTTATTTAAAACATTTTTTTTTACTTGTTCTTTTAAGATATACATGACAGTGGAGCATATTTTGACATTATACATAGGTGGAGGATAACATATTCTAATTAAGATCCATTCTTGCGGTTGTACACGATGTGGCGTTTCACTGGTTATGTATTCATATATGTCCATGCGAAAGTTCTGTCCGATTCATTCTACTGTCTTTCCTATTCTGAGCTGTTTTCTTCCACCATGAGCCAAAATGAACTTTTCCTTATTTGCTGTTCTTGTGTATTTTTTTTTTCTTCTTGTGGGGCTGAAGATGGACCTGAGTGCCTCACACATGCTAGGCAAGTGCTCAGCCACTGAGCCACAGCCCAGACCTTCTTATGAGGTCTTTGGTTGCTGGGTGAGAAAGCCAATTAAAACAAGATGCGTGTTTGCTGTCCCCTGTTTCCTGTCCAAATCCACTTTCAACTGTTTTCCATCATTTCTCTGTATCTTGGAGACTAAGCTCTCTGGGCTCCTGCCGCAGTCTGGCTGGGCACAAAATAACCGAGCCGCCACAAAGCCTTGTAGGTTCAAACAGCAACTCTTTATTCCCCAACTCTCACCAGCACACTACACACACTTCCCGGGAACACACTCCCTCCACCGGGCTCCGCCCGCCAATTCTCCCGGAACCCCCGCGAGAACTCAACGGGAACTCCAAAGTAGCAGGCGCCCAAGGCGGCAAGATCCGCCCTAATCCCAGCAGGATCCGCCCTAATCCCAGAGCCGCTCTAATCCCGGAGCAGGGTCACTTTTCAACCATTCCCTCTAACAAAATGCCAGGCATCATTCCGACTAAACTGTGGCTCTCAACAGGCTCCCTTGGTAGTTAGCTTTCAGATGGGCTTGGCCAATCAGGGTTTGAGTTGGATCAGCTAACAGGAGAGTCAACCTGCAGTTGGATTCAGCCAACTGGGCGTGAGTGGTAGGAGGTGGGGGAGAGGTCTGGATGTTTCTTCTTTGTTCTCTCCCAGCTCACCTCTCCTGCTATGGGGAAGGCAATGCCCCTCCCTTGCCACAGCTCCTGCGAGAGCCCCTTTCCAAGGTCCCTTGGCTCCCATAAACTACTACTCTCCCCTTCTTCCTAGGAGTGGTGATGGCTCCTGGCTAGTCCCAGGTTCTAGGTGCCTCGATCTCCCCTTATGGTTCTTTTCGCCTGTGGGCACTTCTGCAAGTGTCCCAACTCATAGTCTGTCTATGCAAACCTCCCGGGGTGAAGCCTGCTGATACCAGGTGGAGCATAAACAGGTGCCACATGCTAACACAGATGCTGATGCTGTCACTAGCTGGCCTTCGGGAAAGGACAATTCATTTTTCTGGTGCCCATAGGAAAAGAGGATTGTAATTGGCCCAGCACCTATGACATGCAGGGAGTGCTCAGTGCTGCTCTATGTCATTACATTCACCCTGTCCCCAACCCTCCAGCATAGGTATCATCATTTCCAATCTAACAAGAGATATGGTTTGGATCTGGAATGTTCTTCTGAA
The DNA here is from genome assembly GCF_045843805.1 of Urocitellus parryii. NCBI lineage: Eukaryota > Metazoa > Chordata > Mammalia > Rodentia > Sciuridae > Urocitellus > Urocitellus parryii. The sequence continues at coordinate 99,391,817 of NC_135547.1, forward strand.
GGCTTGTGTGTTGAAGGCTTGGTCTCCAAAACAGCAGTGCCCAGAGGTAGGGTTTTTGAGGGGTGATTGGATCATGAGGGCTTTGACGTCATCAGTGAGTGGATCAGGCCATCAGGGGATTCATAGCTAAATGGACTGTTGGGAGGAGGTAGAAACTGTACCAGGACCTACGTGAAGAGCATGGGTACCTGGAGGTGTGCCTTTGAAAGGTGTATCTTGTCCCTAGTCCCCTACCCTCTCTCTTTGTTTCTCTCTGCTTTTAGCTACCATGGGCTGAGCAGCTGGGCCCTTCCACCCCATGCTCTGCCTGACCACTGGTCCATCGCATTGGAGCCAGATGATCATGAGCTGAAACTTCTGAAGCGATGAACAAAAACAAATCTTTGCTCCTTTAGGGTGATTTTCTCAGGTATTTTGTCACAGCAATAGAAGTCTCCTAGCACAGCAGCGAAACCAAGGCTCAAGGTCTGACAACTGCTAGAGACAGAGCCAGGATTTTAATTGTACTTGGTTCCTAAGTCTCTGCATTTCCTACAGCCTTGGGTGCCTGTGTATAGGCTACAATTGCCCAAACTCTTCTAATGTCAAGATTATGCGTGCAATGTAGATACAGACGAAAAAGACCAGGGAGATTCTGAAATGCCACAAGGAAGATGTTTCTTTGGAATATTGGCCAGTAGTTTTTCTTGGCATTAGTAGTGAAGGGATGGTCAGGGAGGCCATATTCACCATGTTCCTGTTAGGGCCCAAGTGCTATTAATCTCTTCATCTACATTGTCTAGTGTAATCATCAAGGGAATCCAATATGGTGGAGGTCACAACCCATTTCACAGATAGGGAAGTTGAGGCTTACAAAGGTTAAGTCAATGTCCAATAGTAACCTTCTCCCCAGCCCCTATCCCTTTTCCCTGCTTTGTTTTTCTTCATGGCACTTTCTAGTTTCTGACACATTATATCTTTTATCTGCTTATTTTCTGTTTCTCCTGGCTGGAATGTAACTCCAGGAGGTCAGGGATATTTGTCAATTTTTTTCCCCCACAGCCATATCCCTAGGCCTAGAAAGCTATCTGGCACAAGTAGGTGTTCAATAAATACTTATTGGGCGTGCCAATGAAGGTAAGCCATGGAGCTGGTAAGTTGCAAATCTGGAATTGGGATTCAGAAGTCAAGATTTTTAATTTAGTGGCATCTTGCTTCTCCTCAAATTAATAGCTGGAAATATATACTTATTGAGTGACAACTATGTTCTGGTTCGGTTATTGGGGTGTTTGCATGGACACCTAGGATAAGTTTTAAGTTCTTCTGGAACTTAAAATCTCCTTTATAAACCATCTCAGGGGTTTATATTTCTTTTGCTTGATTAATTTTAATCTGGTTGCATCTGCTGTGTTTGTTGGGCAGTCAGTCTATGAGTCTACATACAGGGTTTGGGGTCATCAAGTCGTGTAGATGAGTCACCAATTCATTGTATCTACTATACTATCTCCTAAAAACCTCACCCTATCTTCCCAAGGTGATGTCATGGTGGCTGCAGACTATATCCAATGGGGGTTAAAAATATCCTTCTGAATTCCAGTTTGTGATCACCATTGTTACATCTTTTGGGGGGCCCTTGCTACCTCTCATGTCACACAAATGGCCACTGCTCTTGACCTAGTACTTCAAATATAAGTCTGTGATGCCCAGCTCATTTTTAAGTCTGTGAAGACAGGGGCCATGGCTGTGTGCAATGTTTGGCATGCAGAGGGTGCTGGGGAAACGCTGGTTGAAAGCAAATTAATGATATTATTGAACAATCACAGCAACACTAGATTGTGCTCATCATTTCCATTTGATGGATGAGACAACTGAGTCTCAGTGCAGTAAACCAGAGAATTATTGACTTCCTGGTTGCCTTCTTCAACTTCAGCTTAAAATCACTACACATTTGAATATCTCATTTTAGGATTTGAGCAACAAATCTCTGCAAGTGTCTTCTATCATGGTTCTGGTATAGGGACTACCTTCAAATGTGGCTAGCCAGGAACTTTTGTGGCAAGAGACTTTCGACTGGAAAGAATCATTTGGCAACTCGTTTCTAAAAATGGGTACCTCTACCCCTTCTGCCCTGGCCAAATGCAGGGGGGAGGCCTGGGAGTGGGAAGTTCCTGCTTTTGGTTTGACAAATTTTCTGGGACATTCTACAAGATGGACAACCTGTCACATGGCAACTCTAGTCATGAAAGGTGTGGTCTGCCTCTTGTGGGAGATTAGTGGCAATCCTCTCAGACCATCTGGACAGGATCCCCATGAGCCAGGAATTCTGAGGAGCAGAGCTCAATAGAACTAAATTCTTGGGTCTGTAACAAAAATATGTGTCTCCATCATAGTTCCAGTCATTTGAGAAGGAAAGAAACTTTAAACCACCAAAACTGTCTACTGAGGACATTATGGAAACCCAATAAATTAAAATCAGAATCTTCAAGTTGAGAGAATTAGAGTCTAATTCCCCATCTTCCATTATGGAAGTCCTAACCTCAAGTTTCTTAAAATGGCAAAGCCCGCCATCTCAGGGCATTGAAAAGATCATCGATCATTCATTCACTCAATTTACTGAGCTCTTACCTAGGTGCCAGGGATTCAGACATGAGATAAAACATAATTTAATGCCAATTAAAAGAGATATCTGTGATGGTTAATTTTATGTGTCAACTTGACTGGACCCTGGGGTGCCCAGATATTTGGTCAAACATTATTCTAGATATTTCTATCAGGGTGTTTTTGGATGAGGTTAATATTTAAATTGGCAGATTGGATAAAGCAGATTGCTCTCCCTAAAACGGGTGGACTTCATCCAAATAGTTGAAGGCTTGAATAGAACAGAAAAAGGCCCCCACAGCAAGAGGAAATTCTACAGTGAACTGCCTTGGACTTAATCTGAAGCTTTGGGTGTCCCTGAAAACTATAACCCCCCAAACCCCAAACAATACGTACTGCAGGGCATCCATCTTGTACAATGGAATCCCACCCTCACCACAGCCATTTGGCCTGAGGCCAAGGCATTTCCCCAATCACACCTATTCTTTGGGAGTTTTAAACTGGGATAGGAGCAAACATCATCAGCTGAGGTGACAGAGGCTTTAAGAGATCAGGATTATCAACCATGTTCTCCATCCTGTGGGGAAATCTGGGCTCTAGTGAGAGAGGGCAACAGAGAGGACATGCAAGAGAAGCCAAAATGAGAGGTATGGCCACTTGCCCCAGCTATTCATGGGCCAAATAATCCCTCTTTCATAGGATTCTCTAGCATCCCTTCTCATCAACACCCTACCTTTCCCACTTAATATATTTAGTTCAAGTTGACTTCAGTCACTTTCAACCAAATCGTGTTTAGATGGAAGGCAACCCTGAAGCAGGAAAATATAAAATGAAGCTGAAGTTAAGGTTAGTGGATGAACGAACTTGAGGCTCTGTTGGCCCCATAGACATGGCAGAACTGGGTCATGTGGTTAGTTCTGGGCTTTCCAGCAGCCAGCCCATAGAGGGAGGCATGATTTCTAAGCTCCAAATCAAAAGAAACAGCATATCTTGTATACGGTGATATGATAAATCGTGGTATAAAGGTGTTTTAAGAATTGTAATGCAAAAAACAATAATAAAAAAATAAATTAAAAAAAAAGAAACGAATTGGCAGAACCAACACTCAACATGGTACAATAGTGAGACCAGGTAGAACTTTCTCTGTGGGAGTTTCTAGAGAGGGGGCACTAGGTGATTTCACCATCACCATCATCACCTGGGAACTTAGTAGAAATGTATACTCTTGTATTTGTACTCTGGGGGTGTGGCTCAGTGATCTGTGTTTAAAGAAGCCCCCATCATGATTCTGAAGCATGTTAATGTTTGAGAAACATTGCACTGTGATACACAATGTCCCTACAATGTCCTATCTCAATGCAGCACAGCAATAAGCTTTAGAGGGCACTTTCTCATAATGGCACTCATGATGGCAGTGGCTGTCTGCTGTTCCTGGGGCTCTGTACCAGCCTTCCAATTGCAGAGCCCCTCCTCCACCATCCTCTTTGGTCTGGGAAGGGATGGCCATGTGACCAGGCCTGGCCAATCTTCTATTCCAACATAACTGTTTCAGGGGGATCACATGACCCTAGCCAGGCCAGTCAGGAGGCCTTCAGGAGATTTGAAAAATAAGTGCTTGTGGAGAGTGAGAGTGGGTTTCTCTTGTTTTCTGATAGCCAGTTGAAAGGTTGAGTGCTTGGCCTGCTGGCGGCCATTTTTCCCCTTGTGGTAAGAACCTACGTGTGGCAGGGGAAGGTGGGACCAACATGAAAGCAGACTTAGGGACAAACAGAGCCCAGAGAGGGAGAATGAAGGAAGGGTTGAGGGAGAGGAGGAGGGGAAGGAGAAGAATGGGGAAGGGAAGGGGGAGGAAGAGGAATAGAAGGAGGAGGGGGAGGAGGAAAAGATTGATTTGATAGTCTTTATGCTCATGTTCTAAGAACCCATGCCCTGTACTACACCCTACTGCCTTTCTCTACAGAAAAGTCCCCAAACTTTCCCTGCTAGGCTCAGGCCAGAGATGAAGAATTTTGCTGTCATGGCTGGTGTGCTCTTGCTAGCCATGGGACAGGAGTGACAGGAATCAGAAGCTTCTGGGTATACTACTGGAGTAGCCCTGATGAAGCAAGAATAGGAAGCAGAGGTGTCTTCTTGCGCATCACCTCTTGATGCGGAATCTAGCCAGGGGCCTACTTTACCCTGAGTGGCCAGGGGAAGTTGTGTGGTTCAAGGTTAAACAGCCTGAGAGCTCTTCACTGAATCCTCCAGAGCTGGACATCTGCTTTCAAAACCATCCAGCCGAAAATGATTCCAGCTCCGTCTCATCACAGATGCTGGACGGGGCCACACAGGTGTTTCTCAACACATGTATTTTATGGAGAATTCTGGCATGTGTACATTTTTCTGAAGGGCTGATCTTTAACTTTCATCAATTCTCAAAGGGTCTGTGGCCCCCCTGATAAAAGGTTAAGATACATGACTGTGTGGGAGGAAATTCTGGAGTAGTCTTTCTCTTCTGCTTTCAAAAGAACCAAAGTAGTTTCTGAATTCAACTTTGGCTGGACTGATGATGTAACCTTACAGCCCCACCCCCTCCCGCTTCGGCCCATGTCCTCACCAGGCTCTCGAGCTACCCCAAATGTCAAATCCCAGCGAGGCTAATTGTTAAAGCATGTGGCCCCACATCCGAATGGTAACACTTAATTCGTGAACTCTGAGTATTTGACTAGGTCTCTAACCTTGAATGCACTGTGGCTTAATGCCTGCCAAGGCTGGAAGAAAAAAATATATATATATTTATGGAGGATTTCCTGAAGGTGACACAGTCCATATATCCCATCCTCTTAGATTTATCTCTGGATTAAGCCAGAGTTAAGAAGTGAAATGGTAAAGAGGAGTGGGCGAGAGCAGATGGCCTGAGGTCAAGTTGTGGATACATCAATTACTAGCTGTGCTACCTTGGCCAAGCACCTTCAACTTTTTTTTTTCTTTTACTTTTCTTTCTTTCTTTTCTTTTTCTTTTTTTTTCCAGTACCAGGGATTGAACCCAGAGGCACTTAGCCACTGAGCCACATCCCCAGCCCTTTTTATGTTTTATTTTGAGACAGGGTCTCACTGAGTTGCTAAGTGCCTAAGTTGCTGAGGCTGGCTTTGAACTCACGATCCTCCTGCCTCAGCCTCCCCAGCCACTGGGATGACAGGTGTGAACTCCCGTGCCCGGCATGCCTTCAATTTTCTCTGCTTCGTTTTCTTTATAAAAGGAGCTTCATGATAATACCTACTTCTTTGTTGTAGATTCTGCGATTGATCTCAGTTCTTTAGTCTTCCCTGAATTCATGTCCTTTGCCTTGTGACTTTGAAGAGTCACCCTGTGATTATGGGCAGTGTTTTACCCTACCCCTTGATTCAAGGCTTAGCCACGTGACTCACTTTGGCCAATGGGATGCTGGCAGTTTTGATACAATCCAGAAGGCTCAAAGTGGCCTTGTGCAGCGGGGCTTGCTCTCTTGTGGCTCTGCAACAGCCACGAGGACATGCCTGCTGGACTGTGAGGCACGTGGAGCAGAATCGGGTCACTCCTGCTGCAATCAGCCTAGATCAACGCGCCCCTGCCAACACCCAGATTCATGAACAAGCCCAGGCAAGTACAGCAGAGCCGCTCAGCCCAGCTGGCCCAGATCAGCTAAAGCCTGCAGATATTTGAGAACTGAATGTTGATTGTTTCATGCCACTGAGTCTTCCTCATGATGTGGTACGCAGCAAAAATTCCCCGATAAAGTGGTGGCGTAAGAATTAAATGAACTTATGCGTGCACATGCTTAGAACATTGACTGGTACATAGGCTTAGGAAGTCCTGGGCATGGGACCCACGTCTGCTTTGCATAAACAGGGTTTGTTTCCCTGGAGACCAATGCCTATGTTGTCCTGCCTGCCACCTCGCAGCTGTCCCCAATGCCTACAGGAAGAGCTGGAGGATTGTGAGGAGCTGAGATGGAACAGACCTCACGTCACCTAACCTGGCACTTAGGACTTTGAACACTTTGCAGTTTTCCTTAGGGTCAGCCCCTGCCTCTGGCTTTTTCTGGCTTTGATTTCTTTGAATCAGCTATTAGGATAGAATCTCCAAAACAGTTCCCAGCACATAGTAGTTTCTCAGTAAACATCAGCTCCACTTTGACCTTGGTCTCTTCTCCTTTCTGAATTACAATGAACCGTGCTTTTTTTACCTTCTTCCCAGGTGCACTTAAAGCTGGTGAAGTGGTGAAGTCCAGAACCCCAGGGATGACTAATGATGACCTGGGAAATGTCATTAGCTACCCCCTTCCCCAGGGAGACACAGTCAAGGAAGCTGCACTTATAATAAGTGGAGTTGAAAGTTGTCTAATGGTGCAATTTGAGGACCATGGGAGAGAGATTCTTGTTGAAAATAGCTTCCCACTGATGATTACTCAAATTCCCCCCAGAACTTCTATTTGTGTTAAGCCAAATTCCCCTCCTGCCATTAGCTTAGAAATGCAAATACTCTCATAAACCTGCACTTTGATAACTTCACTCACCAGTAGGAATGTATTTCTAAAAGTAATCCCTTTTACAAAGTTATATAATTATACTTGTATAGTTCATTCTGAAAGCATTTTTACCTCCTACCTTTCTGAGTATAAAAGATGCAAAGATCTCCTGCCCTCAAGAAGCGTCAGGCTGGTGAGAAAGGTGTTTTGTGTCTTTTCCTGAGATAAGAAACTCCTTCAGAGAAATGATCTTGATAATAATTATAATTTTGGCCATTTGTCTTCTTCTCCTTGAATCTATGTCCTCACGTCGTGCATGTGTGTCTGGGAAGGTGAAACTTTGCCATACCCTTTGAATCTGAGCTCTTCTCAAGTCTTGCTCTGGCCAGTGAAAAACATTATATTAGTAAATGTGACACAAGCCCAGTCTTGAATTTCAGGGTTGATCCTCCTCCTGGAAGCTACTGCCATGTCACATCTTGTACTTGTTTGCTGGGTGCTGAACACATGGTCCTGTTACCACCATTGCCAACAGCTAGCCAACTTCTGGACATGTGAGCTGGGCCACTTAGGACTACTCAGCCTCCAGGTAAGCCTCTAACTGGTCACAAATGCCTACGTGATCCTAGCCAAGATCTTTGAAGCCCAGCTTGGACCAGAGGAACTAACTGGAAGAATCATTATTGCTTATAGTCATTAAGACTGTAAGTTAACTACATAGCAAGAGATAATTGATATAATAATAGTAGTAATAATAATTTCCATTTACTAGTGACTGATGATGTATGGAGCCTGACACACACATTAATTTAATATGCATTCATTTACTAATTACACAGCTCAGCGAAGTAGGTAGAATTTATCACTATTCTGCAAATAAGGAAAGAGATGCTCAGAGCACTCAAGTCACTTTCCCAGGGCCACACAGCTAGTTAGTAGAAGTTTCCAGATTCAGCCCCAAGCTTCTGCGACTCCATGCTGGTATTTGTAACATGGTTCCAGGACACTTATTTCAGGGTTACAGAGTTAGCATTCTTGGAGTCCAGATGAAAGCCCTTTCTTTGTGGGAGCTTGGGTCACAGAGAGGAGGAGATGGAGATACCCATTTTGCTTGTTTATCAGAGTAGGCATCACTGCCAACACGCCTCTGAGAGTACCCTCTATGGGGGAAAGACAGGACCACCCATCTCAGCTCCTCTCTTGCAGTGACAAATGTCCTCACTCCACCCCTTGCTGTGGACAATCAACCCCTTTATGGATTTCCAGCCCAGTCTTCCCCAGTACCTGGCAATTTCTCCAGGCCCAGCCTCTCTCAGCTCCCTACCCCAACCCCCAATGGCTGTTAGGGTGATTTGTCAATAATAAATTCTGAAGCAAATTGAAATATTTCGCGACAGCATAAAAACAAATGGAAGAAAACGGTTCCCATCCTGAAATGCTGATTGAATCAAATATTGCAATATCGATTGTATGATACATTTTCATATTTAATTCAATGAAAACCATGGGGTTCGAATGCTTTCCATTACCCTACAGAATTTTTCAGTTTGCTGGAGAATTTATTATTGGTGTGTCACCCAAATCGGATTACTATTGAATCAGAACCCTGCCATGTTATTCAATCAAAGACTGTGATTCTAACCCCAAGAGTCGATCATTACCACTTCCCCCAAAGTGTATTTCCCTTTCCCTGCTTTACACAAGAACGACAGTTCTCTCGTGTGTCTCAACATGGTCCCCACCCACCCCTGCTGTCCTGCTTAAAATCCACCAACAACAAAAACCTAGCAAAAATATCAACTGGCTTTTCAATGTCAATATCCACCTAGATTTTTCTAGAAACCTGTGCTTTCACTGTCCTGTTTTATTCTGCCCTCCAGGCTCTGAAATGGGCCTGTGTCCCTCACTTGCAGTAGGTAGATAAGTTATCAGAGGCATAGTCACTTCTGAGTAGAAACAGGAACTAGGGGTTTATAGCAAATGCTGTGTTTCCCACACGCCCCTGAGAACCTTCTCCATTCCCAAGAGCCAGCACCCCTGTTACCTACTGGTGGGGAGGGCTGGGAGTGTCTGAGAATTGATGTCTGTCTGGGGGCTTCCATTAACCAATACTTCAGCTTCCTTTTACCCCAGTTGGGACATCTCTAAAGGTGACCTGTGTCTGCTATCTCAGGAATCCCTTGTATACTTCCTTACTACCTGTTATTAGCAGAATCGTGTACACCCTAAATCCAGTGATGAGGTTCTAACACGTAGTACCTCTGAATGTGACCTTTGCAAACAGGGTCTCTGAAGAAGTAATCAAGTTAAAATGATGCCATTTCGGTGGCCCCTCAGGGGAATTTGAATTCAGACACACATTCAGGGAGAAGGTGATGTGGGTGTGAAGGCAGAGACCAGGGTGATGCTTCTATGAGCTGGATCACCCCGAAGATGACCAGTAAGCCACCAAGAGCTGGGGGAGAGGCAGGGACCGATTCCTGCCACAGCCCTCAGATGGAACCAACCCTGCTGACACCTTTGAACTTGGACTTCCAACCTCCACGACCATGAGACAATCCATTTCTGCTGTGTCAGCCCCCCCCCTCCTCCGCCTTCCAGTGCGTGGTACTTTGTCACAGCAAATGAATACAGTGCTCTATCGCTTTCTCCTGGCAGAACTTAATAAAATTACTTTTGTGCGATTCCCAGTCGCAGAGTCTGCCATGGGAAACCACCAAAGCGCAACTCTACCAAGTCCACGGAGCCCAGTGCCCGGAATTGGAGATGCATGTTTACATGGCTGATTGAGATTGGATTTCCAAAATCCAATTAGAAACCCTCCACTTAAACAAAACCCCCGTGCAGGCCGGCGTCTGTGACAGGGAGCCTGGCATTTAGTGGGGGACACACTCGTCAGTGTGGGGCTCTCTGGCCTTCCTCCTCGTGCACATCTTTCTTCTGTGCCCCGCACAGCTGTGGCCCTGGCTGCTTCACCAAAGTTGAATTGAGTGTCCCTGAAAAATATAGCGTAGCATCCTTTCCCTGCCGCGAGACACTAAACCAATAAATTATAAATCAGCCAGCAGCCCCGTGACATGAGGATGTAATGAGAAATGCAAAATAAGAAGAGACATGGGGGAGGAGGACACGCTCCTCCCTCTCCCCCAGCTCAGCTCCCTTTGGGTTCCCAGAAAACAATTGCTTTCTTTTCTCTGCATGTCTCTGCTGGTACATGAGGGGCAACATGCGTGTGCACGCGCGCACGTGTCCCTACTAATGATCCACCAGAGGCTGCTCTCAGGGACCTGGGAACAAACCCAGGATAATAGAATTATTTGGTTCCTGGGGCTTATAAAACTCCAGGCTGAAAGGCCAGATCGCCCACCCTCCCCGCCAAGGTCAATTGCCTTGGGTGAGTGGTCCCCCCAGCTCTGTCCCCCCTCCAGCTCCACAGCTGGAGACCAGGTGAATGTTCACCTTGACCAACGCCTCCTGCCCCTGCATGCCCAGGGGTCCTCCTGTGCACCTTCTGGAATGCCCTGTGGAAAGAGGCGGCTGTCTCTCTTTGGGTGCAGAACGCAGCTGCTCCGCTGTCCCGCTCTGTTTGTTTATTTATTCATTGCCTTGCATCCATTTATTCAGCTATTCAGTGACTGATAGAGGGGGTCTGGGAAGGAATATTTTCAAGGCCTCTGGGGAGCGAAATGACACTACTAGAAATGCAGGAGCAGCCTGCCTGCTTTCCCACCAGCCTCTGCCTGCTGGCTGGTTTTCCACTCACCTCCCTTCCCAGGCCTTCTGCTCCACCACCTGCCCCTCCCCTCTTGATCCTGCCCCTCACTCACAGAAGGCGTCAAACCTGCTAATGAAGCCACTCACCTGCAGCACAAGACTCTCCAGTCCCCCCAAACCAGGGTTCGGCCTCACGCTCCTCTGATGGCAAAAAAACCCTGGCTTGAACTGATGGGAGGCTGCATGAGGCCATGTGTAACCCCAGTTAAGGTGACTGTTGGTGTGTTTTTGCTGCACACATGTCACCGAGGTTGATTGTGAGGTGCCGCCCTGGACTCTGTCAGGGTTTCTTGTAGTGGGTGGTAAATGCACTGTATGATGGCCTTCAAATCTGGAAAATGCATAGCTCTGGAACCTAGCCATCGCTGTGGACTGGATAAGGGACTGTGGATGCACACTAACTTCCATGTATTGAGTAAAGGTCAAGTGTCAGGAGCAAGGTTGACCTCTTTGCAAAGCATGTTGCATCAAATATGAACAACAACCTGTGTAGGTATACAGTGTTATTATTCCCACTTTACAGATGAAGAAACAGAGGTCTGTTGGGCGCAGTGGTGCAGGCTTGTAATCCTGGCATGTTGGGAGGCTGAGGCAGGAGGATCATGAGTTCAGAGCCAGCCTCAGCAATTTAGTGAGGCCCTGAGCACTCAGAGAGACCTTGTCTATAAATAAAATACAAAATAGGGCTGGGGATGTGGCTCAGTGGTTGAGTGCCCCTGAGTTCAATCCCCAGTACCACCCCACCCCCCACCAAATGCTTGTACACTATAGAGGGTCAGTTGTAGCTCTTTGTGTGTATCAGCATCTCAACAGCCTAGGAAAGATCAAAACTTAAAATTTGAAGCACTGTTTCTAGTGAATGTGTATCACTTTCACACCATTGTAATGTCAAAACATCATTAGGTTCAACTGTTGTCACAACAGGGACCATTTGTATCGAGTTTGGAGATGTTTGTTATTGGGCATTGCTATAGAACTAGCTGGCTAATATACATAGTAAACTAGAATTCTTAAAACTGAATGCAAAAACATCAAGTACATCTGAAATCTTTTTGCAACAGAACAGGGCTAGGTCTGCTAGTGTCCTGTGAGTTACTTAGCCTGCAAAGTCCTGGGAGTTGGAGCAAAACCCTTCTTGAATTGGTGGTTTGAACCTTGAATAGATCTGGGCTGAATTGATTTACTATCCACTACCTAATGCCCTTTAAGTCACTGAGATGTCTGCATCTCAATATTTAAACAGCATATTTCAGTTTTCAAATCCTTTTGATATAAATTGTTTATACTGTTTTCAAGACCAAAGCTTAGAATTCTTGTCATGCTGAAATAGAGGCCTGAGAAATTCTAATGAGATATCACCAGGCCAGTGCAACAGGTATCTGCCAACCATTCATGCGTTGATGGGACCAAGGATGGTTGGGTGCTTCCCAAAGGTAGCCAAGTCACAGACTGGCTAGTACCTATAAGATGGCCTGCCCCCAAACCTCCACCAAACAGGGCCATAAGTGACACTTTCTTTCTCCACAGTGGGGAAGATGTCACCATGTGAGCTTGTGGTTCATAAGACTGAGTCATGGAAGATGAATACATTTGTATCAAAGGCCATGGTGAATGGGCGGAGGGAGGGAGACACCATGTATTCATGAACAGGTTGCTGATATGGGCAGCCGGGCTCAACCCCCTCTGGTTACCATGTGTAGAATACACCCTAGAAGGGCAGATTGGCATTTATCCACTAACTCCTGCCCCCATGGGTTGCAGATTGCCCCCAGAGCCATGAATGGCCTCATACTTTGAAGGTAAAGCCTACATGTGAGTGAGAAAACTCCCCTAGTCGGAGTACATAGTCCTTGCAGAAGGGAGACCCCTGCCTGGGGTTTATGCCCGTAGGTTGCCATCTTGCAATTCATAATGATTTTATCTTTGAAATTGTGTTTGGTAAGTGAAGCCTAATGGGACGTCACAGCAGGCTCCCTGAGCTTGGAGCCTCCTGGCCTCCCTGGGAGGGGCTCTTGGCCACTTGCCCCATTGCCTCCACCCTGTCGCCACCACTGATCGCCCCTGGCAGGAACCTGGCGGAGGCACAAGAGAGTTGGGTGGGTGCCAAGCTGTGGGGCAGGGCTCCAAGGAGGGTTTGCACTTGTCCTGAGAATAACAACCAGCGAATACAAATCCCTGGGACAGGTAGGCAAGAGAGTGCGCGGGACAGAGGGAGCAAGTGCCCTGATTTTGGAGCAAGAGGCCCTAAGTTCGCATTTTACACTGAGCGCCACAAATTATGAAGCCTGGCCTGCCCCTGATTCTAGAAGAAGCCTCGGGACAGCAGAGCAGTGGAGGTGGGAAGCCATTAGCGCACGGATTGTCTACCGTGGCTGCAAGTAAACTAGGGTTGCTCCCAGGGGACATGGGGTGGGGTGTCAGTAGGGCTGTTCCCCTTGTTGAAGTAGTTGTTTACACACCTTTGCGTTGCCTTCCTGTTGCGTTCCTGGGCGTTGGTGTCTGCCACCCTGATGCTGGGTCGTACCAGCACATTTGATCAGGACTTGAATTCTCCGAGTGCCTCCAGGGCACCTGGCCCACACCTAGTGGGGCTTGGTCACCTGTTCTGAAAGAATGAATGAAATCGGAAACATGGACCAAAAAGATCACTGTGAAACCTTGAGAGGAACGTGTCCCCCGCCTGTCCCCGCAAAGGCAGAAGAGCTGATACGTGTTGTTTGTTCTTCCTGCTGGGAGCAAAGGTTAGACTTCCCAAGGCAGGGTGCCGGCGTGTGTGTGTCTGCACGCTGGGTTGTCACCGCAATCAATACTCAGCATCAGCGGCAGAACTAGTCGGCTGTCAGTTAGGGGAGGGAAAGCTGCTTGGGAATGGGCTACTCAGCATAGCCTCCAAGTGGGACCCCAAAGTCAGCAGAGGACACTCAAATGCATGGAAGGGTGAGTTGGGGAAGGTGGCTGGGAAAGGGCTGGGAAGACCAGGCAAAGGAAAGGAAGCGGGGAGCTGAGTGAAGGGAGACAGGAGCTGATGAGGGAGGAGGGGTCAGCCTTGGCCGGACCGGGGATAGCAGGGAGGCCATCGGTGCTGCTCTTGTCCACACGGTGGTTAGACACCTGTGCCCTGGAGTCACACTGCCTGGGCTCATCCCCTGGCCCTGCCACTTACCCAGTGCAATCTGCAGGAGGAAGAAGATGCCCACCTCTCCATCATGGGGGCATCATGAGGCGAGGCCTTGCCTGGCCCTCTGCCTGACACTGGGTGTGCGCCTCTCTGTCCTTCCTTGTGCATTGGAGACACACAAGGTCATGAGGCCAGGATCGTGCGGATCATTTCTTTGACCAATCTCCCTCAGCTCTGTCCATGGTTTTCATCTTTGGCCTCTTAGAGGTAAGAGTACATCCTAATAAATAGCCAGGTGGCTTAGGCTTGGGCTGAGTCCCTTCCACCAATCAGGCCTCAATGCAGTCACCAGTCACACAGGCAGGGGATTGATAAACTGGGGAGCAGCATATACTTTGTCATTAGATTGCTTAGGTATAGTACTTACTAGCTGTGTAACCTTGGGCAAGTTACTTGACCTCTCTGTGCTTCAGCTTCTCTGCCTGCAAAGTGAAAGTAAAAATAATGCTTACCTCATGGAAATGGTATAAGGCCTCAATTAGTTAACATATACTGAGGGTTTAGGACAGTGTCCAGAAGAGAGTGAATTCTGAGTTCAAATGAGAGGTATTATTACTACATGGCACAAGACACAGTGTTAATGAGGGTCCCTAAGCCAAAGCCTTCCTGGGAAGGGACATAGGAAAGAATCGTGTTTACTGTCTTTTGTCTGGGGGACCTGGGATTTATAGGCCCCTCATTACCTTTGGGAGTCAGGGCAAGGGACAGAAAGCAAAGACACAGGAAGTTTTTTAAGCATGAGTAGGCATTGACCTGCCAAAAAGTACTGGGGATACAGCCACTGCTGAATTAGCCAGAGTGTGGGGTAGGCCACTTGGCTAATTCAATGAGTTTTAGCTGGAGGGCAGGGTCCACAGAGGCCAGGTGGCAACAGTTCTTGTCTACCACACGAAGGTGTTTGTACTTCATTCTCAAGGCCATGTGGGAGCGTTAATATGAGAGTAATGAAATGATGTATATGAAATTAATTCATTCATTCATCCATCAAGAATTTATTGAACGATAATCATGTACCAGGCACAGATCTAGACCCTGGAAGGGTAAGCAAGACATGCATGTCTTGACTTTTTTTTTTTAATATTTATTTTTTAGTTGTAGCTGGACACAATATCTTTATTTTATTTATTTATTTTTATGTGGTGCTGAGGATCGAACCCAGGGCCTCGAATGTGCTAGGTGAGTGCTTTACCGCTGAGCCACAACCCCAGCCCCAATCTTGACTTTTTTTTTTTGTACTGGGGATTGAACTCAGGGGCACTTGACCACTGAGCCCCACCCCCAGCCCTATTTTGTATTTTATTTAGAGACAGGGTCTCACTGAGTTGCTTAGGGCCTTGCTCTTGCTGAAGCTGTCTTTGAACTAGCAACCCTCCTACCTCAGCCTCCTGAGCCACTGGGATTACAGGTGTGCACCACTGTCTGTACTTTTAAGGAGGTGTTGGCCATCCTACTTGGAGAGCCAAGGGATCGGTAACCTTTTCAGTGACAACCAGCCCCAGTCCTGTTGAAACATAAGTCCTAATTCCATGTTCCTGGTCCCAGAGCTGAGCTTTTACTTCTGCGTCAGGACAGCAGATATTCTGTTTGCACTTCTTCAAGTTGCCAGGTGCAGGTCCTATCCTGGCCTTTCTGGAAACCCGACTTTGAACCAGCTGTCTTCAAAAACTCACTGAGTCACACCCCTATCATCCCCAACAGCTGCCTGGCATTTTCTCTTGGTTGCGAAAATCCCTGAGTGTTCCCGGTATTCAGCAGATCACCGGTATATTTTCATCTTGTAGCCCAGGGAGGCAGCCGGAAGTTGAGATCTAAAAAGCCATTTTGTGGGAAAAAGATCAATCTCAGGTTGGTTCTCCAGGAAGCAGAGGCTGAGATGGAGTTAATGATTGTGAGAGGTGATTTAGGCTTTCAGTGGCTTTTAGAAAGGACTGAATGAAATTGGGCACAAAATAATAACCCAGGAGTAACACCTGTGAAAGGAGAAAGGGGGGGTGGGACAGAAGTGGGGGCATCAGGTGGGAATGCACCTGAAAAGTCACTACCAACCCAGTGGGAGCTCCAAGCCAACGCGCAGATCAGAGGAACCCCATGTTGGGCATAAATGGCCGGCCCTTGCTCGGCTATTGGCAGTGGGCCACCCCTAGAGGAACATGAGTGGCCTCAGCTCAAGAACTGGGGCCAGCTCGGCTGAAGCCAACAGCTGGAGGGTGTCAGCTAGCCACGCCCACAGCAGCTGGCAGTGAGTTCTTTCCTGAAGGGGCTCTGAGTGATGTCTCTCTGTGGCTGTCACCAGACTCCAAAGGAGAATAGAGAGCAGACCCTGGCATCAGGTATAGAATGAAGGCAAGATGTCTATGCCTTCAAAACTTTCACATTTGTAGAACTTGCAAGAATTCACGATATTCCTGAATGGAAAAATCTAGGCAAGAAAACCCCAGGTCCCAGTTTTTAAGCGACTAAGCTGATGTGTGAGAGGCCACTCTGTTTGCCTGGTACCCTGGCAATGTCCCCACCCAGAGCAATTCAGGGGATCTTTCTACCAGCAATGGAGAAAGCTTTTTCTATTTTCCGTTTTTGTTATTCGGTGGGGAAGATGTAAATGGATATGGATTCCATCAAAACGCTCTCACCAATGATAGATATCTCCTATTTTGTTTCACTCCCGTTTGGGTTGTTAGCGTGGCAGCAATTAAACTTGACAAAATAGTGATTAAAAAACAATGAGAGGCAAATGTACCAGCACACCAGCGTGCATCTAGACCATTCTGAAAATGATCTCTTAAGTGTCTGAAATCTGCTTTATTTTCCTACCGCAGGAATGAGTTTTCAAAAAAAGCAGCACTTAGGAAGGGCAGATCGCCACAAGCAATCCACGGCCCCAACCAACAGTATTTCTTTCTAATGGACTCTCCCCCTCCAAATTTGAACAGCAGTTCCCCAATCAGATTCATTATACCAAAGAAAGAATGAACGCCACAAAACACCCAGAAATCAAGCCTCTCCTGCCACTTTTAATAATGCAAAAGGCAAACAACTTTCCAAAGGTAACTGCTGCCTGGGTTTTCGGGGCACCAGTTGCTGAGCTGCTTGGTTCTGGGAGGTCATGGGCATCACGGAGCTGGGAGGTCTAGCTGTGATCACTCTCCATAGTCAGCTGTTGTTGCTTTCTGAGCAGGGTCTTTATAACATTTTGCTGCTCCATGTAGGGTTGAAGTGTGTGACTCACAGGGGACTTTTTAGAGAGAGGAATTAACAGCACGGGGCCTTTGCAGGGGTGGGGGGTTTTTGTTTGTTTGTTTTTGAAACCCTGATGTATTTCTGGCTTGACAAAGCCACGGTCATGTCTTTCTCTCTCTCTTTCTGATGTGCCAGCATCTTTCTGGGTCTAATTATAGATGTAGTCTGTGCATCCTTGATCAATAGTTCTGAGTGTCCTCCGCTTTAAGAGATGTTTCGTTCCTGCTGGTGGCATGTCACCTCTAGCTCGGAGCAGGAGTTTCCAGCCTCCTCAGCCCCGCCAGCAACCCCCTGGCTTCTCCCAGAGCATCTTTTGGACTTTGCAGAGCTTCGATGAGGCCCCCTCTGTAGGGAAGGCTAAAGAGGCTACAAATAAGCCCAACAATGTCCAGAAGAACAACAGTGGGAGACTCGGGTTCAGAGTCTGGTGACAGCCAGAACCTGGACCAGCGTCTCCCTGGAGGTGTCCCCTCCGAGGCAGCAACCTGTGTGCTCATTCTTAATTTTCTCTGCCAGAGCCCACATCGCACCCGCTTTGGAGACCTGGAAAGCAGCTCTGTTTGCAGGCTTGTGTTTAATGAGAGATGCGCAGCGCAGGGGTGGCGGGAAATGAAGAGGCAGAGCACAATTTGACCTGCAGGGTCCAGGAAACCGTGGAGCTGAGAGGTACTTAATAACAGGGCTTTACCGGATGAGAACGAGTGGCTGCCCCTTGTGGCTTGGTGCCTCTTCTGAGCATAACCCCACCTGGGCTCTCTGGATGGGCTCTTGGGTCTCTGCCAGGAGGGTGGGTGCTGTGGGAAATCTACACTGGGCACAGCATCGAGTACCCAATGAAGGATGGCAGGGGACTGGAGGCCAACAACTGCTCTCAGCAAGGTGTCATCTCAGGTTCTTGGTGCCTCCGAATTCAGAGCGCTGGGGGAAGCCTTCCAGCTCCCCTCTATTTGGGCACTTTTCCAGGACAGGCCTGGGCAAGGCGTGGCAGGGGAGGGGAGGTACACCCAGGAACGCTTCAATAGCAGCCAGCGTGGGGAATGCTCCCACGGCTGCCAATCCTGGCCCGCCCGTTTCTATGGAAACAGGCGCCAAGCTAGGAGCCTGCTGCTGGGAGCCAAGTCCCGGGCGGCTGTCAGGCTCAGCTGCTGACTGCCCGCTGGGACCTGGAAGTGCCCTTTTCCAAAACCCATCCTTACTGGCTCTGAGTCAGAGGGGTCTCCTGGCATCCACTGAGCTCAGATCGTGGATGGAAGAGGAGAGGGAGGCGAAGGAGGGGAGCGAATAAAAATATTTACGCTTAACAAACACTTTGATGTTTGAAGACTGTGTGTACAAATGAGGGCTGGGAACATCTTTGGTGAGGGGTTGGCGTTTCCAAGCAAGTCCCTTCATGCACACGTGCATGTGAGCATGCACACGTGCATGCACGATCTCAAGTTTTCTTTCTCTCTTGGTGGATTTACATTATCATCGCAGCAGAATGCAGAGCTGGCCTTGGGAAAAGTGGGCAGGATGAATGACCACACCATGTGCCTTGGTGGATGTTCTCACCAGCCCCGAGGTGCCTGGGTGGCTGGTCAAAGGGTGCAGGAAGCAGCTGGAGCCACCTAGCCACATGAGACATGCTGGGAAGGCTTCCTGTTGCGCCTCAGTATGACTGGGACCCCTGGGACTAGAGAGACCTGTGTCCCAAGCTTGGCCACTGTGAAAGCCGTGAAGCCTGGGGTGCTGCTGTTTGGGTGAGCACAAAGCCCTCTTCTGACAAGGGGCATGTAACCACTTTCATGTGGTTGAGTTTTGTCTTCATGGGTCCTGAACGTTGGAAACGGTGTATGCCAACCTGCGCCATGCTCAGGCAGAGAGGGTGGTGAGGAAATGCATAGGCATTGGAACTAGACAGCACTGGCTGAACAGCCTTGAGAAAATTGCTTAACCTTCCTGATCCTCAATTTCTTAAGTTGACTGTACTAATAATAACAATCTTGTGGTGTTATGGCATAGAGTAAAGATATCAAAATGTGGAATTTATAGTATTTATTCAATAAATGTCAGCAAGTGGTATTGATAATGACTGAGTCGGCAGAACAGTCAGGGAACCGTGTCAAGTATGTGGAGGATACACAGGTACTCAAGCGTATAATTTGCCCCAAGGGGTTTTATAGACTAGTATAGAAGCCAAGACAGGAACATTAATAACTATGAATATAGGCATAAGATACAACATGAAAGGTTCTTTGGAGGTGAAAATAAGATAAGTGTACATTTCTTGTGGAAGGCTAGTTGCTAGAACAATGACTGCAGATATTGGCATTCTGTTTTCTAGGAAGTGACTCAGGAGCCTACGCTACTCCATCTTTTGCTTCTTCCATCTTGAAATTCTCCACTGGTCCTTTCTATCCTAGGACATTTGAGGGACAGGAGAGAGCATATAGGATTGGGTAGAAAGGTTTAGAGATCAGATGTCAGTGTGCCACATTTTACTGTTTAGAACCTAGTTATTGGCCCCAGCTGACTGCAAAGGCTGCTGGGAAATGTAGTCATCCTGTGTGCCCAAAGAGTAAATAAAATAGAGATTGGTGAGCACATAGTGTTGTCTGTGCCACGGTTGGAGAGGGCTTTGAGAATTCAACAACCATACAATTTTCAGGGGTGGCATGGTTGTTCTGGTTACTTATTACTATGTTATAAGTCACCACAGAATCTAGTAGCTAAGACAACATTTATTTTGTTCAAAAATCTGCAATTTGGGCCTGGCTCGGTGAAGACAGATCTTTTTTGTTCCACTCAGTGTCAGTAGGGTTAGCTCAAAGGCTAAGGACTTAATTATCTGAAGGCCTACTCATTCATGTTTTTGGTGGATCTTGCTGGCTATTGGCACAGATAACTGGGGGCTAGAAAAACTGGGAATCCTTGAGCATCTCTCTATATTTCATTTTTTTAAAAAAGCATTTATATTATTATTGACAAGTGAAAATTATTTACATTTATGGCATATATTTTGATATATGTATACATTATTGTCTTAGTAAATTTTGTGTTGCTATAACAGAATACCTGAGATTGAGTTATTTATAAAGAAGATATTTATCAGGCTGGGGTTGTGGCTCAGTGGTAGAGCGCTCGCCTTACACGCACAAGGCCCTGGGTTCAATCCTTAGCACCACATAAAAATAAATAAGTGAAATAAGGGTATTATGTCCAACTATAACTAAAAAATAAATATTTAAAAAAGAAGATATTTATTTCTTACAGTTCTGGAAGCTGGGCAGTCTGAAGTTGAGGGACTGGTATCTGGAAAAGACCTTCTTGCTGCATCATCTCATGGTGGGAGGCAGAAGGGCAAGACAATGTGAGAGACCAAGAGGGAGTTGAACTTGCCTTTGTAACTAATCTACTTTCATTCTAATGAATTCACTCCCATGAAAACAACAGTAATCCATTCACAAATTCTCAACCTTCCTGACCTAATAACCTCTTAAAGGTCTTGCCTCTCAACACTGTGACATTGAGGGCCAAGTTTCCAATATGTCAACTTTAAGGTACTCATTTGAACCACAGCATTTGTAGAATGACAAAGTCAAGCTATTTAGCATGTGCATTACCTCACATACTTTTCATTTTTTGTGTGTGTGTGGTGAGCACACTTAAACTCTGCTCTCTTAGCAATTCTGAATATACAATATATTGTCACTAACTGTAGTCACCACAGTGTGCGATACATCTCTTGAACTTATTCCTCCTGTCTAACTGAAGTTTCACATCCTTTGGCCAACACTTCCTATACTCCTCGAAGTATTTCTTTTTGGGTTTTTCTGATGAAATCAAAGATGGAAGCTTCAATGGGTAACAGCACGTTCCACATGGAGACCCACAGCTCCCAAAACAAATGTCCTAAGAGAAAATAACACAGCTGCATGGCCATTTTCAACCTATGTTTGGAAGTCAACCCCACCAATGACACAAAAGTGTCTGTTTCCATAACTCCAGAAGGCAAGAAATTTCATTGATTTTATTGTGCTGGCTTGGAGGTCCCTTTTGCCTGGGCCAATGGTTTCTTGGAGACTCCTTTCTTTCTTAAGAGCCTCATGAGTCCCTCAGACTTCTGTAGACTAGAAACTAGAGGTAGGGCCATGATGACAGCCACTGAGCTGCTCATGGTCAAAGATTCCTGCTCATACTGTCCACCCTTCCAAAATGCACTTGGCCCTCAAGATCTTTAATGAGGATCCCAAGGTAATGGAGCTTAGGTTCCAGGCCCTAGGAGCCAAATGCTCCCAACGGAGGTGTCATCTTCACCAGGACCTATATGAGAGCTTGGAATTGGTCTCCCATGTCACCTGCTACCCTTTGAAGCTCTCCACTTACAGACCCTGTGAAAAGGAAGCTTCTAGAAGCAGGAGCCCACCCTGATCCAATTAGTATGAGGTACTAATATGGTTATTTCTGTAAAAAAGACTCTTAGGAGGGAAATAGGAGGCTTGGGTCATTCAGAATTAATAACACACTTCATTTTTATTCACCATGGCCTCTAGGCCTTGAAACTCTGCTCTGTTAACTTCTTTACCATGCTCCATCTTGCCATCCTTCCAAACAATTTTAAGAAGGAGCTGCCTTGAGTCTTCCAGAGTGTACATAATGTACCCCACAGACACAGAGGAGGAAGACCTCATTTCCATGCATGGGAAGAAGCAATACCTTCGTGGTGGTGGTGATGTATTGTCCTACATTGGCTCCTCCACAAAGACACTTGGTGAGCAGGATTTGTTAATAAGTACTTTATTAGAGAGAGGATCACTGCAATACCAGTAGGGGAGAGGGGGACTCAGAGAGGGAAGAGGAGGAAGCCAGTACAAGTCTGCTAAAGAGCATCTGGGGTTTGGTCCAACTGGACGCTGCTGGGAGATGGTGAGCAACATCCTCAGAGTTATTGCACTCCAGGGCAAGGTAGCCACAGTGTTCATCCACATACTCCATGCATCTAAGCTGCTGTGGGGAGTGTTGATTCCCTGGCACTGTTGACCTGCTCTGCATAAGAACTGAGCATGCTCTGACACTAGAGAATGCCCCCAGACAGAGTGGTATGTGGATGCCATAAGAATGAGGGCAAATGGGCAGGACACCAACAATGTCTATCACACACATGAACTGATTTTATTTCTCAGCTTTTTATTATGGAAACTGTCATGTGTATACAAAATAAACTAAATAAGCCTCCATGAACCTATCCCCAGCTTCAAAAATCATCAACACCTTCTCTTCTTGCCTTATTGGTAACTCGGAATTGATTTTATAGGGTACGGGAAACATATTTTAGTTTGGATCTGGAATGTTTCCCTTAGACTACTGTGTGGAAGGCATGGGAATGCACAACCAGGAAGTAAGTCAGCCATGCTCAGCCATGCTCTTTGATTTCTGTACCACTTCCATGATGGAAGTTCAAGTGGAAGCACAGACTGGGGCTAGCCTTGGAGAGCCTTGGATAGCAGGTAAAGGAGGGCACCGAGAGACAGTTCTGGCCAGTTGTTGTATAGATGAGTAACCCCGTAGTCTGAGCTAGGGCTTCTCAAAAACAGACCCTGAGAGAAAGATTCAAGGACAAAAGTTCTTTGGAAGATGGTGGTGGGAAATGGCAGGGGAGTAGAGAAGTGAGACGGGTCAAAGAGGGTAGGTATAAAGGGTGTTATCAAGTCAGCCACACTGTGCGCAACTGGAGCTCAATCCCATGGGGAACTCTGGGAGACAATGTAGGCCATACAGCTCAGAGTTATCCCAACGGAACAGCAGGGAGCTGGGGCATTTATCTACCAACTCCCCTTCCATCATTGCTTGAGGGCTGTTTTCTGGAGATACTGTTTCCTTGGTCCTTCCAACTTGTGGTCCTGAGAAAAAAACCCTCAGGAACAGAAATACAGACACTGGCAATCAAAGTCGGCCAGGGCACACCAAACTAGAAAAGTCTGGAGGAATAGGGACTTGCCACCCATCTCTTCTGTACTGATCTTAGCTGGAGTTCATTAGGAGGTAAGATGTCGGATGGCTTAGCGCAGGGGACACAGGGACATCACCAGGAGGCTTTTGCTATGGTCCAGGTGGGAGGCGATGGAGCTCTGAGCTAGGAAAGTCAGAAGGAAGGAGAGGCGACAGATGGGGGAGAGAGAGATCGGGGAGGGATCATCAACAGGATTTGGCAACTGCTCTTGCATGTACACACGTAGGAGGCGAATTACCAGAGACAGATTATAAACAATGCTCAACCAGAGCAGCTACATTTTTAAACTTCTGGTAAAGCAATCGAATTTATCAACAGTCCTGCTGGGTCTCTCTCAATTCCAGCAGCTCAGCCAGGCACTCAGAGGCTCAGAGGTAGAAGATTATATGACGGAGGGGCTGGCATCCTCTCAGGTATGGCCACAGGCCTGGCTCATTCCAGACTGTTCCAAGCTGTGCTGCAGCTAGGTGAGGAGCAGTGAGAGCAGCACTTGGTATTAAGTCAGGAGATGCAAGATCCGGTCTTTGCTCCTCCACTGTGCAATCTGGAGCAAGTCACGAGCCTTAGTTTCTTTAGCTATCAAATGGGAGCAATGGCATGGCCTTTCCCTGTTATGAAATAGTTCTCATGAGGATGCAATGTGTGAATGTATTACTTTGGCTCCTTTGATTTTTCTAAGGACAGGATTCCTCTTCCAGGCCCTTGGTCTGAGAATTCTGAGACCACTATGGCCACCTGCTGTGCCTCTGCCAACTCAGTGACTTTCTCTGTCCATCTTTGCTTTTCTGCTCTGCTGACAACTATTCTGCTGCTCAGCCTTAGACCCCCACCCCTATCCAGTCCAGCCCCTTTTCTGAATTTCTGTCTGTGTACCTGAGAGCTTCCCCCACTCCAGAGGGTAGCTCTGCTTGTGTGGGGCAGGCCAGAATGATTTAGTGTACTGGCTGCATAATAGTCACCAAGGTTGTTCATGTCTTGGTTCCCAGGACCTGTGATCATGGTATTTGATGGTAAAATAGACTTTGCAGATAGGGTGAAAATAAGGATCTTGAGACGGGGCAATTATCAGGGTAGGTTTATACAAAAGGGAAGCAGGAGGGCCAAAGTTGGAGAATGTCATATGATAATGGAAACAAAGAAAGAGATGTGACATTATAGATCAGAGTGATATGGGGTACTGTGGCTTGGAAAAGTGTTGTCCAAAGGTCCATTATTAAAGGCTTGGTCCCCAGAGTAGTGCTACTGAAAGGTACAGGGGAACCTTTAGGAGGGGGGCACCTAGAGGAAGGTCCTTAGGTCATGATAGGTGTCCCATCAAAGGGGGTCGTGGGACCCAGGTCTCTTCCTCTTCCTCTTTCCTTTCTGCTTTCTGGCCATGAGGTGAACAGTTTGCTTTGCCACATGCTCCCTGCCATTGCTATCTGGCACACCCACTAGAGCCTCAAAGTAAGGGACTTGCCTGCTCTTAGACAGGAACCTCTAAAACCGTGAGCCAAAATAAACTTTTTCTCTTTATCAGTTAATTATCTCAGCTATTTCGTTATAGTGATAGAAAGCTGACTAACACATGGGCCATGAGCCAAGGAATGTGAGAGACTCTAGAAGCTAGAAAAGGCAGGGAAATAGATTCTTCCCTAGAGCTCCCAGAGGGAATGCAGTCCTGCTAATCCATTTTGGACTTCTGACTTCTAAAAGATAATAAAAGTGTGTGACTTTAATCCATGGTGTTTGTAGGAATTTGTTATAGCAGCAGTAGGAAACTCATACATTCAGGAATCAACAAGAGCAGCCCTCAACTGATGCTTGACGGGTGTGGGTGGGTAAATACCCTAGCTCCCTCATCCCTCAGGCAGGATAACTTGGAGGCAATGGTTTTACAACATTTCTGAGTCTCCCATGGGATTCAATTCTTGTCACTGCCATGATAGCTGGCTAAATTATGTATCCCTTTTTGCCTTCCTTCCTGCCTTGTGTCACTTGAGTACTTTCCTGCTGAAAATTCCTGGAATCCCTTCCCAAATAAACCACTTACATTTAGATTCAAATTCAGGATCAGCTTCTGGGGGAAAAGAACTGGAGCTGGCCCACAGAGAGGGTCTCAGGTGGAGCAGGCCCAGGGCCAACTCCATTTCATCCTGTCAGTACTATGAAGTGGATTCAATTGCCATTTTTCACAGGAGGAAGCCCAGAATTCAGATTCACTTCCATATCTGAAAAGCAAAGAAGCCCATGTTTGAAATGAGCTGTGCTTGACCCTTAAGCCATGCCTTGCTTATGGTAAAGGTGACAAGAGGGACTGATACTCCATATCAGGGCTCCCTGTCTTCTGCCATGACCACTTTTCCTTTTGATGGTCCCCTTGGGCCAGCTGCCCTCTTTGCTTTTTGTTTTCTGGGGACTAAGGATGGAACTCCCGGGTGCTTCACCACTGAGCCACACCTCCAGACCTTTTTGATTTTGATTTCGAGGCAGGGTGTCTCTAAGTTGCTGAGGCTGGTCTCAAACTTGCAAGGCACCTGCCTTAGCCTCCTGAGTTGCTGGGATCACCATACCTGGTTCAAAACCATGCTGTCATCTTGATGTCATTGTCTCATAGAACTGTCACACCTGACATTCACAACTGTGTTAGTCTGCTAGTAACAAGGCACCATACATTGGGTGGCTTAAACATATTGTGTCACTGTCCAAAATCAAGGTGTTGGCCTGGATGGTTCCTTCCGGTCTGTGAGAGAAGGATCTGTTCTAGGCCTTTCTCCTTGACTTGTAGATGTCTGTCTTCTTCCTTAGTCTTTACATCATCTTCCTCTATGTTCAAAAGTCCCCTTCTTTTAAAAGGACATCAGTCGGATTAGGGCCTACTTCATCTTTACTTGGTCATCTTCAACAACCCTGTATCCAAATATGGTCACATATGGAGGTGCCAGAGGTTCACCATTTCAGCATATGAATTTTGGGAAGACACAATTCAACCATAACAGCACCAAGGAATGGCCCTTTGTAACAGACTGGGAGTTCTGTGCATTTTCTGGGACTCTGACTTTGTTTTCTTAGGCTCTAGAATTTTCTTTTCTTGGGGCTCTAAAAACTTTATGTTATTTGTGGAGTTGTAATGTTGGGACATGGGGAGATCTGGGGCTGATGGCTGATGGTAGGGAAGGAGACCAGGTTACCAACCTCAATCTGGATTCTCCTGGGATCTGAAGGATGGAGGCCAGTCTGTTGAGACCTGCCTGAGGAAAGATAACAACCTTTATTGTTCACCATTATGTCCCATGCCTGGCTCTGTGCCTGGTATCCAGCAGGGTCCCAATGACACTGTCCATTGCTTGAATGGACACTAGACCTCTGGCTACTCGGTAAAGTTGCACGAACCTTGGGTATATGGGGAGGTTATGAGGTTGGAGTCAGAGGAGACTGAGCATGAGAAAAGGAAATTGATGAGGGGGAGGCTGCACCCTGAAGAAACTCAAGAATCAAGTTCACATGGGGCCATGTTCATTGAGTGCAATTATGTCTGTACCAGGTTGGTTGGAGTGGAGTTGGCCATGGAACTGGCAGGGTGACTGACCAGTGGGAGCTGTTTGCTTGTGTTGATCTGCCTGGGGAAAAGAGAGTCAAGGTCAGATTTGGGGAAAGCAGAAGGAGGAAGGGAAAAGGGAAAATTGGGGTTAGAGGGAAGACCAGTCATGTTTGGTCTTTTATTGGTTTCCTAGGACTGCTGCACCCACATGTCACCAATGGAGTAACTGAAAACGATGGAAATTGATGGTCTCTCAGTTCTGGAGGCTGGAAGTCTGCATTCAAGGTGCAGGCAGGCTTAGTTCCTCCTGGAGGCTCTGAAAGAGATTCTTTTCCATGCCTCTTTCCTAGCTCCTGGTGGCTGCCAATGATCCTTGGCTTCTTGTCTTGTGGCTATATCTCCCCAGTCTCTGCCTCCATTTCCACATTATCTTCTCCTTTCTGGGTCCCCTACTCCCTTATAAGGACATTTGCCATTGGATTTAGGGCTTATTGTAATTCAGGGTGATCTCGTCTTGAGATCCTTACCTTAGCTAAATCTGCAAAGACCCTTTTTCCAAATAAGGCCACATCTTATGTTCCAGGTGAACATATCTTTTGGTGGTGGTGGGGGGTCACCATTCAACCCACTCTAGCATTTTATGTTGGCCCCAGGCCAGATCCCTTGAACATGGTCTGAGGCTTTGTTGGCTAGTTTGAAAGAGTACATTCTGCCATTCAGGACACCAAGGGGCTGCATTGGTGCCTGGTCAGAAGTGGGTTTTGGGTGAGGAGACAGGTACAACCCCTCCCCTGTCACAGAGGCTAGGGTGGCAGTAAGAGTGCTTTCTGGCCTCCAGAGCTGAGCCTCTCGGATGGGACCTGAGATTGCACATTTCACCTGGGGTGCTGATGACAATAGCTCAGAGATTCTAACATGAAACCAAAATGCACATTTTTCAAAAGAAATATCAAAGAATCAGTTAAAGGACTTTAAATCCGGAGCAGGATATAAAAGGTTGAAGAAAGGAGACACTGGCTTTTCTGTGAGCAGATTTCTTTGGAGAGAACTGATCTCGTGCTGGGAGCCCCCAGGGTCCCACCTAAAAAAGTGGGTGAAAGTGTATGTGGGAATGGAGGAAGGCACTCACGGAAGGCTTAGAAGAAATGATGTCCACACTCCACTTGGAAAGCCCCGTGACATTTGACCCTTTGCAGTTTGCCGCAGTCTGGCTGGGCACAAATCACGAGCCACTCAAGCAGCAACAAACTTTATTTCCGAACTCCCTCGAACGCCACCCACTCGGCTTTCTCCAGGAACACACCACACACCAACTGGAACTCCCTCCCCAGGGCTGCCCGCGCACTCACTCTTGGAACCCCGTGAGAACTCCAAAGTAGCAAGAGCCGCCCTATACCGGATAGTAAAGGTCTAATATACAATTGAATCAATCCAGCATCATCTTAATGCCTCTTAACCATTACTTCTGGCAAAATGCCAGGGACCATTCCGACTGGCTGTGGCTCTCAACAGCAGTTACCTGTGGACGTGAACTGGGAGCTGACACATGCTTTTCTTTTCTGAGAGGCTGGGGCTGTTTGTCTGAAGCAGAAGCAGGAGGGAGGGGTGGAGAGAGAGAGAGAGTGTGTTTTAGTTCTGTAGAGAATATGACTAACCTCCTTTTGGCTGTTATGTCATTGGTGTGTGAATCCCAGGCACTGGTCTCTAAACCATGGTAGGAATATTGGTCTGGTCTAGATTTATCTCCATAAGAGATTTTTCCCAGAGGGCTGTGGCCTAAGCTTTTGGTCCCCCCACAGAACCCCTTAGAACTTACCTTTGAAGCTTTCTTCGTGTGCACACTCACTTGATTTAGAGATGTGCTTGGGTCCTGATTAGGAGTCCCAAAATCACAGGGAGCTAATTCCTCTTGGGAGGAGCCCTAACTCAGTACCAGGTGGCAATAGACATGGAAACCCTCCATCTTCCTCCCCATCGGGTGGGATGTCTGACGTGAGTTCTCCACAGTTCCTGAGTCCCCAGTGGGATGAACTCCACAGCCCACAGAAGTGACCTGCCCATGAGCACAGCCTGTCTTCATTGGCCCCCCTTCCCTTGCCTCCCTCCCTCATTCCTACTAGTGTTCCCTTCCCAATAAATAACAGACACTGGAATCCTTGTCCTGCCATCTGCAGGGGGATCCCAAAGTGAGGCAAGAGCTTTGCAAGATGGTGGAAGGATCTGTTACCCAATGTCCATGTGGGTAGGTCCCACTTTGGTCAGTGGGAGAGTTTGCCCAAGGAGAGGCAGGACATCCTGTCATGAAGGATGCTCTAGGGGTTCATAAAGAACCTACAAAAGTTCCCATGAAACAGCAAGTGACTTTGAGCACTGGGCAAGCTCAGGATGTCACCTGAGGGTAGTCCTACTTAGATGGGACTCAGTTCACCCTCTTTCCCATCTTCCAACACTGGGGGAGATAGAAGCAGCCTTTATCCCAGGAAAAAGAAGCAATAGATCCCACTCTGAGCCCCCTTAGGTTGGTGTTTGCCCACAGCCATGCTGTGGCTGCAAGAGGGGCACAGATACCAGGCCAAACTGTGCTTACATGTGTGCTTATTACCTGAGTTTGTTATTCCATTTACCAAATGGTGGTTCTGTGTATGTGCAAGTGTGTGTGTGTGTGTGTGTGTGTGTGTGTGTGCACGCGCGCACACATACACATATGCCTTGGTAACATACATGTGTGTGCATGCATGTGAAGCTTCAGTGACCTTGTAGAAGAGGAGGGGAGCTGAGGCAAATCTTCTGTTGAAATACTTTGAAAGGCACAGGAGACTGTATTAGTTTCCTGGGCTGCTGTAACAAATGATTCCAAACTTAAAACCATAGGAATGGATTCTTTCATGGTTCCGGAGGTCAGAAGTTGGAAATCAGGGTGTTGGCTGAGTTGGTTCCTCCTGGAGATTCTGAGGGAGATTGGTCAAGGCCTTTCTTTCTCCCAGGTTCTTGTGGTTACAGCAGTCCTTGGTGTTCCTTGGGGTGTGGCTACATCCATCCAGTCTCTGTCTCTCTCTTCACATGGCCTTTCTCCGTGAGCCTCTGTGTCCAAATTTCCCTCTTTGAAGGACACACACCATTGAATTTGAGTGTACTCTCAATCCAGCATGACTTCATCTTTATTTGATTATATGTGCAAAGACACCATTTCCAAATGAAGGCAGATTCAGATTTTAACATATCGTTTGGTGGGAAGGAGAGTGTGCACACTTCAACTCATAACAGAGATAATAAAATTAAACTCGACTTTGATGCTAATTCCTAAGAATTACTTCTTCAGTGTTCTGGACATTTCTTGGGAGTGCCCGATGGGCAACATCCCCACGACATCCCATCCCAATGTAGCACAGCAAAGCTTTCCTGGGCACTTTCTCATAATGGCAGTCATGATTGTAGTGGCTGTCTTCTATTCCTGGGGGCCCTGCACTAGTCTTCCAATGGCAGAACCCCTTCTCCACCATCCTCTGGTTTGGGGGAGATGGTCATGTGACCCAGGTCTGGCCAATCCCCAGACAGTCTCCCCTGTTCTAGCATAATTTCTTCCAGAGGATCACATGACTCAATCAGGGTCCCAGGACTCCCTGAGACTTTGAGTGGAGACCCTGAGGAGTCAGTGGTAGATCCCAATGCACCAATGGATGCTCAGCTCCAGGGACCGCCTGATGAGCAGGGTGCTGTAGGTCAAAGGTGTCCCTCCCACCAAAGTTATCCAGGAAAAGTCCTGATTCTTGGTACCCATGAATGTGACCTTATTTGGAAATAGGGTTTTTGCAAGTGGAATCAAGTTGAGATCACGCTGGAATAGAAGTGACACATAAATGCAATGATGGTGTCATTATGAACAGAGATTTGGAAAAACACAGAGGGACAAAGGCCATGTGAAGATGGAAGCAGAGATCGAGGTGATGTGTCTACAAGCCAAGGAATGCCAATGACTTTCAGAAGCCCCCAGAAACCAGGAATAGGCAAAAAAGGATTTTCCCCAAGAGCTTTCAGAGGGAGCATGCACCTGCTAACACCTTGACTTTGGACTTCTAGTCTCCCAAACTGAGAGAATCAATTTCCATTGTTTCAAGCTATCCAGTTGGTGGTCAGTGTTTGCAATAGGCTGCTTTCTTGGTCCAAGGCTGTATTTGGCTTTATGACTGGTAACTTCCAAGTGGATCCTCTTCATTAACTATTCAAGAGGAAATGTATAAGTCACATGGGCTGTGATTGGCCAATCATGGTTTCCCTTTCACCCTTTCTGCTTTGCAAAAGGAGAGTTGGTTTCCCTGTACAGTGTTCACCCAGAGGCTCAAAGAAGCCCCTTGCCAAAGACCTCTAATGGGATAATGTTTAGGCTCCATGATTTAGCCCCACTCCTCCTCTTCATTCTCTTACACACACCCTCCTTCAGCATCTGGACTATGTAGACTTCTTCCTGCCTGGGGGCTTTGGAGTGTGCTGCAAGCTCTTCCCAGATGCCTTTAAAACAACTTTTAATCATAAAAATTTCAAGCATGTATTATTCCATATTCTGCTGCTAAAACAAAACAGCCAAAGATAGCTAATGCATAAAGAGAAAATTTATTTAGTGCACAGAGTTGGAGGTTCAAGAGCATGGCACCATCTTTGGCTTAGACCTCATGGCAATGGCACCGCCATGTTGGGAGTGTGTGCAGGAAGCCAGAGTGTGGGCCAGCCTTACTCTTTTGTAACAACCGCCCTTCTCTTTTTTAGGTTAAGCACTTTGCCTGCTTTATTGTTTTTAATATCACAATAACAAGAGTTATTTGTCTCCACTTTTTGAAAATGAGGACACTGAAGTACAGAGAGACTGAACACCTTGTCCATGATCCCACAGATAGTGGGCTGGGAAAGTAGGATTCATACACCGGAAGGCTGACTTCATCTATTTTATTACCCTCTATTTTATCATGCATATATGTATTTTCAATTAGTACATTTCAATTGCATAGACTCATGGACTTCATTGTGGCATATTTGTAATGCAAATAACATACTTTGATCATCCTCCACCTCCATGGTCCTTTCTTCCCCTTCCTCCCATCCTCCTGATCCCTTTCTTCTTCTCCTAATAGTTTCCTTGTTACTTTCATGTTGTCCCCTGCCCCAGATTCCATGCACAAGGGAAAACACGTGATACTCGCCTGTCTTACCTTATGAATACGATGATCTCCAGTTCTATCCATTTTCCTGAATATGAGGTGATTTCATTCTTTTTTATGCCTAAATAATCCTCCTTTATAACAACTCACTCTTTTTTTGAATTTTAAGATTATTTATTTAAAATTTTTTTTTTGTACCAGGGATTGAACCCAGGGGCACCTAACCACTGAGCCACATCCCCAGCCCTTTTTAAATTTTATTTAGAGACAGGGTCTCACTGAGTTGCTTAGCGCCTCACTAAATTGCTGAGGCTGGCTTTGAGTTCACAATCCTCCTGTTTCAGCTTCCTGTATAGGCATACATCACCATGCCAGGCTCTATGATTTTTTAATTTTATCCACTCTGTTTAGATATACATGACATTAGAGTGTATTTTGACCTATCACACATACATGGAGTATCACTTCCCTTTCTTGTGGTCGTACATGATGTGGAGTTTCACTGGTCGCATATTCATGTATGAACAGAGGAGAGAGAGTTATGTCCAATTCAGTCACAACTTACTCTCAAGGGAGCTCACGGGAATCTCATGAGAACTACATAAATCACTTCTGAAGACAGAGTTCCTCCATCTCTCACATCACCACCTTGGGAAAAAAAGCTTTCAAAATTGCGACCCTTAAGGACACCCTCAGACCTTATCCAACCACAGCAGAGCATATCCTAAAGGAAGAAAACAGTAGTATAATGAATCATTATGTAGCCAACACCGAACTGCAACAATAATCAATTCATTGTCCATCTGTTTCATCTAGACCCTTATCCACTCCCCTTTCCCTCACCAGACGATTTTTCAGCAAACTTCAGTATTACATCATTTTACCTGAAAATATTTTGATGTCTATCTCTAATAGGGCCTTTAAAAAAAGAGAACTGAGATACCATTATAATGTTTAAAAACTTTAATAATTTCTTGATAGTATCAAATATCCAGTGGATATTGAGTTTTTTATTGCATAATAAAAGTCATAATCTTTTTGGAAAAAATAGATTATTTGCATTGGGATCCTAATAAGTGCTGCACATATTCAATAGCTCTGTCTCCTTTTTACTCTCTTGTCATTTATTTGAGGAAGGAAGCCAGGATATTTGTCTTAGAGAGCTTTTTAGTCTGTTTTTTTTTCTGATCACATGCTTGTCATTTCATAACACTGTCCTCCGACACCTGTGATTCCTGTAAATCAGGTCCTTAGATCTAAAAGCTCCTTCAGATTCCGGTGCACGGGGGTGGGGAGGTTACTTCGTTGATGGTGCTGTGAACTTGATCAGGAGGGACAGTGTCTGGATGGCTCTCCATTTGTGTTGAGGACCACCATCTACATCTATGATATCAGGGGTCACAAGATATGCCCAGAAGCTGGGCGCAGTGGCACACACCTGTAATTCTAGCATCTTGGGAGGCTGAGGCAGGAGGATCATGAGTTTGAAGCCAGCCTCAGCAACTGAGCGAGGTGCTAAGCAACTCAGTGAAACCCTGACTCTAAATAAAATATAAAAAGGGCTGGGGATGGGGCTCAGTGGTTAAGTACTGAAAAAATCTGGAGAGGGGCTGGAAAATGACCCTGGTTTTCTACAGAATGCCTTTCTGTGATCAAAGCACGTTTGCCACGTGCTGTCCCATTCCGAGAGCCTTGATGTGTAATCTCGTGCTCCTCCACCCAGGCTGCTGAACCACAAAGTGCAAGTGGGCTCCTTTTAGCACTGGGTAGCATGGACCCAAATAAGTAGCCCTTCTTGATAATCACTGTCTGAAGTACAAGATTTTATTTCCTGGCTGAGAAAATGTCTCCTTCCCAGAGAGGTTTGATGTGCTTTCTGGGGAGCCCTGTTCGTCTTCCTTTGATCTTCGTAGTACATTCCATCAGCCACTGGCTCCTGATGAATTAAACAAAAGGGGGAAAAAACTCAGGATTGGAAAGAAAGAAATCCAATGTACCCAACTAGGTAGAGAGGACACCTGATAGGCTGCTGGGCACAGGCCAGACTTCTGGTCTACCCTGCCAGGCCTCTTCCTGTGGACCACATCAGGCTAGTAGGCATGGGAAGGTCACATTGTCCTGTAATCTCACAAGACTCTTTGGAGGATGTGGCTGCAGAGAAGCAAAAATGCCCTGTGTCCTCCTCAAGGGTAATAGGACTCATCTGGTGGTACTTGCTTTTAGCACAGGATAGGTTAGATGAAATCCCAAAGCAAAGGACCCACATTGAAGGGCCCAGAGAACTCCCAGTTTCCCATGTTGGCAGCACCAGGATCCCTATAAGCTCAACAGAGGAGTCCCACTAAGCCTAGTAGGGACTGGGATGAATCAGGTCACTGGATTGAGGGCTGGCTCTGGTTCACTTTGGTTTTCTGGATAATCAGCATAGAGCCACCTCACACCCTTGTTGAGGGTTTCATCCTAGGGAAGGGAGTGAAGGGAGTCTACCAACTTGCTTCTTGGCTTGGCTTTTTCTGAGGCCTTCTGGGGAACATGGCAATTTATTCTCCATCTTCTGTCTGTCTGTTTGGTTTAACATCAGTACTTTTTTTTTTTTAAAAAAGATATAATTTTATGATAATGAAACCTCATATTAAAATCCAGTATTCCACAGCTGCTTCTGGTTCGTGGCTGTGGTCCTCTGAGGGACACACCTTGGGAGGGATTTATCAATTGCCAGGTGGCTACTGTCACTCCAAAAATGCTTTGGGGACACATCTCATGGATGTGCTTTTTGGAGCCTGTGCCATATGCTTTTAGGTGGCAGCAGACCTTGGTCCATGTTTCAGCGACCAGGTCAGAGGATGGCCCCCACGTAGAATCCGGGTCTGACTCTTGACCCAGTGCCCAACACCCAGCTCAGGAGATATTTGTGGGATATAAGAATGATTCAACCCTTTTCAGGATCAGAAATGAGGTAGGATGAATCACAGCAACAGGGCGAGCCAGACTTTCCTGCTTGGCTTGTCAACATTTCTGAAAGGTGGTTTCAGAAAGCATTTAGTGGCATGCCATCCCTCCGGCACGTCCCTAGAGCATGGAGAGCTGATCTGTTCTGCCAGAGAGAGTGACGCATTTCCGAGGGAGCCAACTTTCCAGATTCCTCGATTGTTGGGGCCGTCATTCTGGGACTCTGGGAACCTCGCCATGGCTTACCCTGCTCTGAATCTCCAACGCCTAGCGACGCACACATGGCAAGTGTCCTAGTTTGCGTTCTCTCAAGGATGTGGGTGCAAGTCGTTTATTTGGAAAGAGATCCCAGAAGCCCAGTAAGAGGGGGCAGAAGTGAGACAGGGAAGGAAAGAAAGCCAGTAAACAGTGTGGAGGAGCAGGTGGGCAAGCGAGGCTCAATCCTGCTGAGAACCTTCTGGAAAACAATGAAGAACATACCCCAGAGTTGCCCTCCATTAGAAGGTCCATAAGCCTGAAGACAGAGAGATAAGTGCCGGACACAAGAAGCCATCGAAGTTTCCAGAACTCTCCATCAAAGAGCAGGTGACCTCCGGAGTGGGCTGAGGGGATAATGAACAAGGCAGTGTGTTCTATTGCAAGTGATTCAATGTTTGTTGAATGAATGTTTGTTGAATCACTATGTTGAAACTACAGATCCTCAGAACATGGGAATAATGATTTTGGCAAATATCACAGTCAGCAGGAACAAGCCCTCTCAATTTTAATTTCACACACATACATATACAGATGCCAATCTTGCAATATTATGCATTAAACACATATTAGATGATTTCTAATTTGTTCTGCTCAGCACACAATGTTTATTCTTGGCAACTTTCCAGAAATAACACCTTACTTGTATGTGTATTGGAAAGAGAGTGGGGTTTGGAGTCAGAAGGGCTTGGGTTTGAATCTTTCCTTGCACCTTTTCATGACCTTGGGTAAATTATTTTGTCTCTTTAAACCTCCTCCCCTGGGAAATGAAGTCATAATGTCACCTCCCCAAGGTATTTTGAGGATCAAGAGAGGTATTGTTGGTCCAAGCAGTTAGCTATGTAGATAGTACTGTGGAATGAGAAGTCTCATTTTCCTGAAGGTTCTTCCTGCATTCAGATCATTCCTTTATTTACTGAGTATTTATTGGATGTCTACTGTGACTTGGAAACAACCCTAACCAGAGTCAAACAAAACAAAACAAAATGATACTTCATGGAGCTTAATTTCTAGTAAAGATTGAAGACAATAAATGAAGTAAATAAGCCCATTTTATAGTCTGTTAGAAAGTGACACATTCAGGAGAAGAAAGAAGGGGTATGGACAATGTAGAGAAAGTGTGTAGACTGCAGTGTTTCCATGGGGCAGGTCAATGAGGCCTCGCTAAGAAAGTGACCTGAGGGAAGGAGAAAAAGAGGAAGAACATTCCATGCGGAGGGGACTGCAGGTACAGACACTCTTAGGTGGGAATGTGCGTACCTTGTCAGAGGAACAATAAGGAGCCACTTATATTCATTTCCTGGGGCTCTTCTAAGAATTTACCAGAAACTGGTGACTTAACAATCAACAGACTCAGTCCTGGAGGCCAGCAGACTGAATTCAAGGTGTCTTCAGGGTCACACTCCCTGTGGCGGTTGTAGTGGAGGATCCTTCTGGGCCTCTTCCGGCTTCTGGTGGCTCCAGGTGGCTCCAGGTGTCCCTGGCTTGTGCCTGTATTGTCCTGGTCTCTGCTTCCATCTGGGCATGGCCTTTTCTTCTCTCCACGTGGCTCTGCTCTGCAGGACACCTGCCGCTGGATTTACAGCCCACCCAGATAATCCAGCACCATCTTGTCTGGAGATCTATCATTTTTTTTTGTCATTCAATTCTTTCTTTCTTTATTATTTTTTATTAGTTGTTCAAAACATTAAAAAGCTCTTGACATATCATATTTCATACATTTGATTCAAGTGGGTTATGAACTCCTATTTTTACCCCGTATACAGATTGCAGAATGAGATCTATCATTTAACAAATTCCCTGGCCACAGACTCTTAGAATATTATGGGGAGGAGGGAAATATGGGCGATACCTTCCAATATTCCCAGTGGATGGCTGAAATCACAGATAATACCCAACCCTGTGTTTACTAAGTTTCTTCCTATGCCTGTGATAAACATGACTTTATCAATTAGGCACAGTAAGAGATTAACAACATAAGAAAACAGAAAATAACAATATATTGTAATAAAGTTATGTGAATGTGGTCTCCCTCTGAAATATCTTATTGTACTGCACTCACCCTTCTGGGATGGTATGAGATGATACAATTCTGAGGGAATGAGAAATAAGGCAAACAATGTAGACATTGTGACAGTGTTAGGCTATTATTGACATTCTTTACTGATCCCAGGAAGCCATCCTGAGTAGCATGATGAAATTTCCTTCCATCCTGCTCCATTCTGCCTGAGATATGAATCATCCCTTTCTCCAGTGTATCCACGCTGTATATACTACCCACTCGTTAGCCACTTGGTAGCCATCTTGGCTACTTAGACTACTGTAGTGTCCCAGCTCTCTTGTTCAAATAATTCTCAGAATGGCACATGATTTCAAACTGAAAAATTATTTACTTTGTCATTTTCCGTTTAAGATTTTCATACCACCACTGACCTGGGGTAACTGAAACTGCAGAAAGCGAAACAGCGGGTAAGGGGAGAGACTACCGTATGTCGCTAATACGAGGAGCAGGTGCTGTTTGTTTCCTGCCCCATTTCCCTGCAGCCCACCAGAGTTCCTGGGCAGCTGGGGCGGATGATTTCCAGCACATTAACTGCCTCCCATTTCAAGGGCTATGTCTCTCAGTTCCACTGCCTGAGGGCTTTTTGGAGCACCGGGGGAGCTTGCCTGGGCCAAAGCAGGAGCGACCAGAAGGTACAGGGAGCTAGTGCCTCAGGAATGCCCTTGGCCAAGGAAGGCTGGGATTGTCAGCTAAATGTTCCAGCCTCCTTCCCCGCAGGGGCTGATTCTGAGGCCTGTGCCTTGTGATTTCTCAGGGGTCCTTCAGGGGGTCTGAGCTCCAGCTGCCTACATGGATAATCTCCTCTTATTGACTTCCATCCCTGTTCAGTCTTGCCCTCTCCATTCCCTCACTGGGGTTCCAAAGATCTCACAAATAAACAACCAGCACCCAGACCCTTGTCTCGGGCTATGCTCTTGGGGGGAAATCAAAACTATGATGCCAACTAAGAAGCATGACAATAGACAAAGCATGACAATACACCTTCAAACAGTGTACAGAAAGTCTATGGAATGATCTCAGAAAGCCTCTTGGATGAGGTCAATTTGCTCTGGGTTTTGAGGGACGGATAGGAGTTGAATAGGCAGCGGAGGTGGGAAGGGCGATCCAGGAAGAGCAGAGCGTGTGAGCAGAGGGAGAGGTGGGGGAACGCAGGATGGGCTTGGGATGGTGGGAGGGAACCAGGAAGCAAGTGCATAATACAGCACAGGGGGAGGATAGGACCTAGGTGGAGAAGAGGCTGGGAAAGCAGGTGGAAGACAAATTGTGACAGGCTTTCCCTGCCAGGGTGACATGTTTCCACTTTATTCTGCAAACTTGTTAGCCTTGTTCTGAGGATACTCAGGGGCCCAAGTGCAGACCCTGCAGTGGAGTGTCAGGCAGGAGCAGGACGGAGCCTGCTCTTCTGCAGCCAGCTAGTGCTTCTAGAGAGAGGGCAAGGGGACAGCCTGCTTCTTCACACCTGACGCGATGCTTCTGTGAGCACCATGGCTTTTTGGAGTATTTTCAGTCATGTTCTCTCCTCAGTGGCCTGGTTTGTGATAGCAGGGTAGGATCCTGGATGAAACTGAAGAAGGCTAAATATGTCTTAGGACATATTTCCCTTCTTGATTCCTTGCTTGAACCTCTCTGCTATCCTTTCCCATTCCTCTCTCCCCTCAGCCCAGGTCCCCCATTTGCTCTGGGTTTTGAAGGACAGATAGGAGTTTAATAGGCATCGGAGGTGGGAAGGGCAATCCAGGACAGAAATCTGGAGAAGACATCTCCAGCCCTGCAGCGGGAGAGCAGCCCTAGCATAGAATCTGCATCAGCCTGGAGGGAGACGGCTGATGTCTTTCCCTCTCTTTTACTATTAACTTCCAGGGTAGTTTCTAATCCATTCATTTATACTAAAGTGCAGGTGACTGATAGGAAACCAAAACATTAATGTACTCCAAGGAAAAGCATCATTCAAACCTAAAAGGGGACAAAGTCCTTGTTTGCTTTAAGCCACAAGAATGCATCTAATTGTGGAATTTGGAGTGGACTAAGCACAATACTTTCCTGCCTTTTCTACTTCCTTGAACTGCAAACAGGTTGCATCTTTTCTGCATCCTGGAGGGGGCGCGGCAGCTGTCTCCCTCCAGGCTGATGCAGATTCTATGCTAGGGCTGCTCCCCCCCCCCCCTTGCAGGACTGGAGATGTCTTCTCCAGATTTCTGTCCAAGTTCTCTCTGGAGGAAGGACTAGCCCGAAGGAGAGGAAAAGAAATCAGCCTCCTTTGGGGCTCTGTGGTTACTCAGGTCTTTCCACAGGTCGCACAGTCTGCTTTGTCCTGGGGGAGCGTGTCCCCTGGGGGCTCTCTATCAGCGCCAGAGGCCCAGAGCCTGGTCTCGCCCCAGGCAGAGGCTGCAGGATCCGAGCCTCCTCCGGAGCCCGTGGTCCTGCTTTCCTACGGAGGGTTGATTGGCTGCATTGGCTGGAGTCTGAAATTACCCACAAAGTCACCTTTTTCGGCTCTCAGCGAACCATATGCCGCCGCTGCTGGCCGCGTCCTGGGGGATGGCTTTTTCCCCTTCAGCAAGCCTCCAGAAATGTCACAGAAATTTATATGCTTATTCACAGAGCCGATAAAGCAGAAAACCGGCGTTTCAGCTATTTTTGTTTTGCTTTGCAGATGGAGAGTAAGAAGCATAAATCTCTCCCTCGTTGGACTGTGTGGCCCCCACTCTGTGTGTTGTATGAGACGCTGCTCAGCCCATGGGGTACGGGAGCCACCCTGCCATGCCATCTCCCCCATGGAGGAGCCGACTTCAGAGAAAGATCAGAAATGCAGCCATGTCTGCTGTCCCTCAGGGCTTGGGACACCCTGGGTGGCTGATCGGTGGCACCAGGCTGCTTTGGAGACAATTGCCTTTTTGTAGGTGAAGGGGGGCATGGTGCCACCGGTTCTAGTGTGCCTACGGGGCCTTGGCAGCCGTGCTCTGAAATCAATGGTGGCTGGATGGATATTGCTATGCAAAAACTTATCCTCAAACTTCAAGGCTTTATCTTGCTCACCATTTTGAGGACCAGGAATTTGAGAAGGGCTGGGCTGAACAGCTCCTGTTTGAGCTGCAGTCAGATGGCACACAGGGCCGATTTCCCGGGGCTGGGGGTCCACCATAGCTCATGCATGGGGCAGCTGGAGCCCAGGTGGCTGTTGGTGGGCACGCCCACACGCAGACCCTCCTGCATGGTGGTCTGGGGGTGGCTGGGCTTCTTGCCTGATGCTGGCATCCCCCAGGGTGAGTGTTCTGAGGCCCAGATGAAAGCCACATGCCCTATCCTTAGATGTCCCTGAGTGTCACTTCTACATCCTATGGGTTACTTAAGAGTCACTAAGGTAAGGTCACCCCAGGTGCAAAAGGAGGAATGCGCATCCCACTTCAATCCAAGGCATTATGTGAGTGTGGTGGAGATTTCAGGAGCCCTGGAAATGGCTCTGGAGTCCCTGGAGCTCTTGAGTAAGTAGAGAGCAGGCCCAGGGGACCTCTGGTCACTCCCTTTTAGGAGAGGAGTCCTTCCTGCCACCACCATCAGTGAGGTCTTGCTGATCATTTCTGACAGGGAGGGCTTCCAGGGCCAGTTAATTCCTCCTGTGTCAGGTATCCAGAAAGTGACATTAGGGCACATTATCCCCATTTGAGGAAGAGAAGGGGAAAGGCCAAAAGTAGGTGGATCTCCCCTCCTCTCCCTGTTCCTGGAACATAAGGCTACAGTTGCCCTTTGGCCTTAAGTTTTTTCTGTAACATTTTCAGCTTCTTCCCCTGATCCCTACTTTATTTGCTTCTTTCCTGTCTGCTTCCTCCACCGGAACACAGGCTCTGGGAGAGGACAGGTTCGCTTCATTCTGTTACTGCAGCTCCTGTGTTGACAACAGGGCCTTGCACCTAGTAGGTGCTCAATAAATATTGAATGAACGGACAGACTCCAGTCCTAACATTTGAGACAAGAGATAGGACAAATCCTTATTTTGTTAAAAACTGGGGTCAGCAAACTTTTTCTGTAGAAGGCTGCAAAGTAAACACTTTAGGCTTTGCAGGCCATAGGTTTCTGTCACAACTACTCAACCCTGCCATTGCATTATGAAAGCCTCTGGAGTCAATGTGTCAACCACTGGGTGTGGTTCCATTCCCATAAAATGTGATTTACAAAAACAGGCTATGAGCCACATTTAGCCCATGAGCCAAGAGTTTGCCAACCTCTGGTTTAGTCACAAAAATGTCCTCTAAAGTAAGAATTGTGATTTCAACTTCTTAGTTCAAGTGTTTGAAGCACAGAGAAGTTGAGTTGTTGACCTGAGGTCATGTAGCATATCTGAAGCAAAGATGGGTTCCTGGGGTCCACTCAGGGCTCAGTTTACCCCAGTTACTTCCCTGTGGACCATTTAGACAAGGCCAGGGGAACCCTAGCTCAGGATTCAGCCCAGAGGCTTCCATTAGCATTACAGAAAGATCACATTAAGTACTAATTGCATTGGGTGCTAATTGCAGGAAATGTTTTAGGTGTTGGGGCCTCTGGATTAAAGTTGATATTAAGAGATGAAGAAAGAAGGAATGGAGTTCACAAGCCAAGAATCAGGCCTCATTGCAGGTCAGGTGGAGGAAAGTATAGGAAGCAGAGTATGAGAGTTTAAATAGCAGGACAATAAAATGAGGGTAGGTCCTTGGGACTGAGCTCTGGGATGGGGAGGAACTAAGGAGTGACTCTATAAGTGGTCATTAGTTGGGCTTAGATCTCCCTAAGGCTCTCACATGAGTTGGGCATTGATGGTTGGGGCATTAGGAAGAAGCATGACCTTAGGTGAGACAACCCTAGGGACTGATATTCAATAGATTCTGGTCAGCATACCCTAGCATTCTCCACGGGGGCTCTGAGCAAGAAAATGCAGAGGACCCAAAGGGAAATTGGGAGCAACAAGAAAAATTACCCACACAAGCCAAAGCCAGAGCCTATGAGTTTGGAATGAAATTGCTCTGCCGTAAATTTTTCACCCATTAGGATTAGGTTTGGCAACGAATGACAGAAAATCCAAAATAACAATGGCTTAAATGCAATAGAAGTCTATTTTCTCAGTATATGAAGTTATAGTCTCACAGCCCAAAGCTGTTCAAGCAGTTTCACAAAGTTGTCAGAGAGCCAGGCTTCTTCCATCTTGTTGCTCCAGTATCTTTAGCAATATAATTATCTCACAGTCCAGGATGGCTGTTCAAGCACCAGCCATTACCTCCACAGTCCAGCCTCTGGCAAGAATGAAGCAGGGATGAAGTAAAAGACTTTTTAGTTCTTCCATTTAGAGACATTCTCTGGAAGTCACAGAGTACACCTTAATCCCATTGGTCAGCAAACTTAGTCACACTGTCATATCTAGCTGCAAAGAAGTCTGGGAAATGTAGATTTATTTTAGATGTCCTTTTATTGAAACAAAAAATGAGAAAGGAGAGAAGAACAGATACCAGGGAACAACTAGCAGTGTCTTTGTTCAGTCTGATAAAGTATTCATCTGTGAAGATCTGATGCTCAGGGATGCTCCCTTCCCCCAACACTCTGCTTGGGATATAGCTGATTCACTTTATTCTGTAGTTCCCCAGAACTGTTTTTTTTTTTTTTTTTTGGTACCAGGTATTGAACCCAGGGGTGCTTACCCACTGAGCCCCATCCCCAGCCCTATTTTGTATTTTATTTAGAGACAGGGTCTCACTGAGTTGCTTAGGGCCTCACCAAATTGCTGAGGCTGGCTTTGAACTCGCATCCTCCTGCCTCAGCCTCCCCAGCTGCTGGGATTACAGGCTTGCACCACTGCACCCAGTAGTTCCCCAGAACTTTTATTGGAGTTTGTTTCCCTATCCAATTCCCCTGCTGGACTGTGAACTCTCTGAGCAGAGAAACCTCATGCTATTGATCTTCTACCCACAGTATCCAGCACTGAGCCAGCTGGTGTACAGTAGGAGCTCAATAAATGCTTGCTGAACAAATTCCCAGAGAGACCTAATATGAACCTTAGCAATGTGTTGCATTTCACACCTCGATGCATTCCACAATAACTTTACTTTCGAAGGTATTAACTAATAACTTTCATCAAACTTGATGTCTCACTAAGGAGTCCTAGGGAGCCTTTGCATTTTGGAAAAAGTGACAGATGATCGGTGGTGATGGGTGGGTGAGCATGTTCTCATTTTTATTGAAGCTCAGTTAAATGTCGGATGCGCCCGGAGTGCATAAATACGAGTTAGCGTGCTGTGCGTTGTTGAGAGTTAGCAGAACTCCAAATTTAACCCAGAGCCTTTTGCTGAGTAGCATCCAAGAGGCTTCAGTGAAAGCCTTGAGCACTGCCCTCAGCACTGGGAGGCTCTGGAATCAGCTGACTTAACCTGCAAACTGCTCCCAATAGGAGCCCGTGAATGCCACCCTCCTCCCCTCCCTTGCTGGGCAGCAGAGAGACTCCAGTCCTTACTGACAGAGTGGCGCATGCGTGGAGGCTTCTGCTGGGGCGGTGTGCAGGCAAGTTGGCTCATTCGGTTGCTTCCCACAGGTGTTAATGGCATTTAACCCTTCAAGTGGCAGGCACTGTTGGTGCCTCACCCAGATCCCCTTTATCTGGCCGATGTGCCCCTCTGTCTGCAGGGACAGGTGTTGGCTTGTATCCACACAC
Organism: Urocitellus parryii; assembly: GCF_045843805.1. Taxonomy (NCBI): domain Eukaryota; kingdom Metazoa; phylum Chordata; class Mammalia; order Rodentia; family Sciuridae; genus Urocitellus; species Urocitellus parryii. The sequence goes on from NC_135547.1 coordinate 99,435,665, forward strand.
AGCTGCCTCCTCCTCAGGGGACTTGCCTGAGGTGCCATTTTACTCAGAGAGGAGTGCACGCCCCGCCTGGGGGACTGGAGGGGAGGAGTGGCGGATGATTTCTACCAGGAGCACAAAAACGTGAACACCTTGCTTCACAGGGAAGGGACAATTCTGTGGGGACTTTCACGCATCAGAGCTCTCTGTGGGGTCAGGTTGGGGTATAGTGACCAACTTGTCCCAGTTTTCTGGGGACTGTACATTTTAGGGAAAATCAGGACAGTTGATCAGTCAATCATCCTTAACTTCAGGGGACTCTATGTCACTGTTTAGCTGGTTGTCTTGCCCTCTCTGGTGTCCTCCACTCCCCTATGGGTTCTCCTGAGACCTCTACCTCCATAAATCCCTCATGCAGTGCTTTGGTCAGTTTTCCATTGCTGTAAAAAATACCTGAGAAAATCAACTTAAAAAGAGGAAAGATGCTGGGCAGAGTGGTACATTCCTGTCATCCCAGCAGCTCTGGAGGCTGAGACAGGAGGATCGCAAGTTCAGAGCCAGCCTCAGTCATTTAGTGAGGCCTGAAGCAACTCAGTGAGAGACCCTGTTTCTAAATAAAATATTTTAAAATAGGGCTGGGGATATGACTCAGTGTTTGAGTAGTCCTGAATTCAATCCCTGGCACCCCGAGAGAGAGAGAGAGAGAGAGAGAGAGAGAGAGAGAGAGAGAGAGAGAGAAGGTTATTTTGGTTAAAGTTTCTTTTGGCTCACAGTTTGAGAGGTTTTAGTCTATGGTCAGATGGCTACATGGCTGTGTTACTTTTGGGCTTGTGATAAGGCAGAGTATCATGGTAGGAGCATGTGGTGGACCAAATCTGCTCAGCTCCTAGTAGCCAGAAAGCAAAGGAGGAAAAAAGAGGGGGGTGGAGTTGTGGCTCAGTGGTAGAGTGCCCGACTAGCACTTGTGAGGCTCTGGGTTCGATCCTCAGCACCACATAAAAATAAATAAACATAAAGGTATTGTGTCCAAGTACAACTAAAAAATATTTTTTTAAAAAAAGAAAGAGGAAAAAGAGGGTCTGAGGTCCCAAAATCCCCATCAAGGGCTTTTCCCCAATGATCTAAGTTTATTCTACTAAGCTCTAATTTCCAGAGTTCTACCACCTCCCAGTATTGCCACCCACTGGGAGCCAGGTCTTTAACACATGGCCCAAGCTGAGGCATACAGGCAACCGTGTCAGTTCTGCTGCTAGGGAACCCGCCAAGATACTTGGTGTGAGCCCTTCCTGATTTCTCTCCTCTCTGAATGTGGTTCAGCTCTTATGGGGGTGCCTGGTTGCAGGCTATGGGCCCTCTTTTTGCCAAAGGGGCTCACAGCTAAACCCAGTCTTCATGTCCTGGTGGCTTGGCATTGATTTTCATGGTGATATGGCTCTTCTTATCAGGGGCCCATGGCATTGTCCGATGGCCCTTGGTAGTGCTAGGGTGGCTTGTCTCTGTCTTGTGCCTCTTTGGTCTCAATCCAAGGCCACTTCTCTCTGGGACTTGCCATTTTCTAAAGGATTAAGCCATTCTCTCTGGAAAAGGTGGCATGGAGGGCACAGAAGAGCTCAGAGCCCTGATTGAATTTGGAGACGGGCTGCCATCCCTGGCCTAGGGGGAGTCTCTAAACCTCTCTAGGCCATTCCATTATCCCAGAAAAAATGGTTCAATGGGTTATTAGGGAAAAGGTGGGAAAGTACTTAGCAGACTACTGCCCCTGACCTGGAACTCAGGAAAGTTACTTGTCTGGACTTGTAATTTCACTTTTTTTACTTATGAGAAGAAGTGACTGGGGTAGATACCCCCTAACACTGTGTCCTTTTTAACACAGGGACAGTTTCATTCGTGTGGGCTTCATGAGAAATTATTGCTTTGGCTTCTTTACTTGCCCAGGTTTACATTTGCCCTAACATCTTGGAACTTTCTAGTTTTTCTGTGGGTCAGGTCCTCCTTTCCTCTATCTTGGGCATTGCAGAACCCCAAGCCAGTCCCCTATCCTCAGGCATTACTTCCCCAAATAGCACACTGTTATATACTCCCTTCTTCAAGAACTTTCTATGGTTTCCAATGAAATATAATCAAAGACCAAACATACTGGCCTGACCCTAATGGCCCTCCATTCAGCTCTAGGTGTGGCCCCATTGCACAGGTGTGGCATGACCCCACCTATAACCTCATCCAATTTTTGTTCCTCCCCAACAGAACATTCTGAAGGATTCTCAATTCTGAGAAGTTTGATCCTTCTTCAAGGGCAGAAAATGCCTGGCCCCCCTGCTGGGTTGGGGAGAGAAGTACCCCTCTATCTGTTTTCCTGTCAGTAACCTGCTCACTTTTGGGACACAGCCCAGACAGAGTGTCCTAAACTTGGAATTCAGTTTATAATCCCAGGACAAATGTCTGCAGGAGCTGGGGATAAAATCAGAGAAGGAAATGGAATGGGAATTTGCAAAATTCTTTGAGACTTCTTTTTCAGGTCCAGTTCTGGGCTGTGACAAGGGGCAAGGCTGGGGGGGAATGAGGAGAGGTAGGTTTCTATGGAGCCCGGGGTGCATGGAGGGCTGGGCAGGGGCGGATGAACTGGTATAATGCAGACACATCAGGGAACTGCGGGCTCCATGAGCCAGGAGCCAGTTGGGTTAAATGCCAGGTTAACAGCAATCGAGTGAGCATTTCACCTTTCCCTAGGAGAGGGCCTCTGCTTGCCATCTCAGCCATGGGGAAAAAGACATTTCAATGGTCAGATCTGAGCCATGGGGTAAGACAGCAGTGAGCTAGTGGCTGCGTGTGGCTGTCAGTTGTCCCAGGGTGGGGATGTAATAATAGATGGCTGTCTGCTCAGCACCTTCCCTTTCTGCCACAGCCAGGAGGAATCTGGTGGAATTGTACAAAGGGCTTGGGGGGGGGGTGTCTGTATTTTCTCCTGCCTGGGGAATCGTTCCCCACAGGGACAATAGTTGACCAGGAGACACAGCTCTTTTTTATTCATGGTTGAACAGTTTGAGGCGAGCCTGAAGATTGATAACCCTTCCCTGGTTCCTCTGCCTCCTTCCAGGGAGCAGGTCATGGGCAGCCATCACCATAGTCATTTATGGCCGGGGTCCCATGGCACACGGGTCCAGAGAAAGCCAATATCAAAACATACAATGTGAATAGCATCTGCACGTGCAACGTGACAATCCCGTCCACTGGGAACCTGTTCTTTCTGGAATGGTTTCTACCTAAAAAATGGCAACACTTTTACCTTTAAAGAGTCTGTAGCCTCAGGGTTCTGCTCTGGTGTAGTCGGTACACAATTTCGAAATAGAAGTTTCTAGCATCTTTCTCTCTGGCTTCTCCCCAACAGGGGGGAAAAATGTACCTGGTTGCTGCCGTGAGTCCCACCACCTCCTACATAAATATGACAGTAGTTTAAAGGGGAGACTTATGTTAGGACCATGGAAAGAGGGCAGTCTGTCTTCTAAAATAAAAAGCATCTATGTTTATTATTCAATTAATAGAAGAAGAAATGTATGCATCAAACCCAGAGGATCAATAGTGTGTTGCATATTTGGTTTCAACTCTTCTTCAAAACACAATCAATCCTTATCCTGTGTCCCCAAATCCACTGCTCAGTCCATGTAACCCAGGGTAAGGTCTCTTTGCCAGACCTCCTTCTTCCAGGTTACTCAGAGAGGCATTGAGAAGAGTCTGAGGCTTCATTCTGTCTCTTAGAGCCAAGGGCATTGATTGATCAGTGATGCCTGCCAGAGGCTTGGCGAAAGATGGAAGACTTGTGAGCTATGCATGGGCCGTCATCATCTTTCAAGGCTGCGTCTGCCTGGTTTCTCCGTTACTTAGTACCTGTTGGAAGCCCCGTGAGACCCACATTTTGGCAGGTGGGTGGCATCTACAGAAGTCTGCTCTTTTGAAGGCTTGGCATGTGGATTTTTTCCCCCTAGAAACTCCTGTCTAACCTGGGCACTTGGATCCTAATGGTGGTCTTCCCAACTGCCCAAGAGAAGGGAGGTGTAGCTAAAGTCCTTTGGGGTGGCATGATCAGTCCTTTTCTGATGGGATATGGGCTAAAATGGACATTTCATTGAGGGGAATGCTACTTCCTGTGAAATACCATTAACAGAGCCCCCATCTGCCACCCCCCATGACTACAGCAACTTAGAGGTTATTCCTGGTCAATAATTTCATGTCCGATATGGATTATGTTACAACACTGGTGATCAATAGATTAATTCAAACTGAGAATTCGTGGCTGACAATGGCCTCCATATAATGTTGAATTGCCTCAATTTTTACTTTTGGAAAAAGTATAGATTTTCTTCAAATATAACATGCTGGTGAAAAGTGCACATATCCTAAGTGCCCATTGATGAATTGTCACAAATTCAGCACACCCACGAGCCTGCACCTGTATCAAGAACAAACCATAATCAGTACCCCAGAGACGCCTTGGGCCCTACATGCCTTAGAGTAAGCACTATCCTGACTTGTAACATCAGAGTGTTCCAAGTTTTTCCTGTTCTAGAACTTTCTATAGAAGGAGATGTTGTGGTGTGGATCTGGAATGTCCAAAGTCTTATATGTTGAAAGCTTGGTCCCTAAGGTAGCAATGTTCAGAAGTGGGACTTTAGGAAATGATTGGATACTGAGGGCTCTAACCTCATCAGTGGATTAATCCATTTGATGGGCTAATTATCGGAGTGGACTACTGGGAGGTGGTGGAAACTATAGGCAGGTAGGACATAGTTGGAGGAAGTAGGTTACTGGCAGTGTGCCCTTGGGGACGATGTCTTGTCCCTTGACCCCTTCCTTTCTCTCTCTTCTTCTGGGCTGCCATGAACTGAGCAGCTTTCTTCTACCACTCCCTTCTACCCTGATGTTCTCTGCCTTACCTCAGGCCCAGAGCAATGGAATCAGCTGATTGTGGACTGAGACCTCTGAAACTGTGAGCCCAAATAAACTTTCCTCCTCCAAGTTGTTTGTGGTAGGTATTTTGGTCACAGCAATAAAAAGCTGGCTAAAATAGGAGCCAGAGAGTATGTCTGATGCCAGTGCTCAACACAGCATATGTGAGCTCCATTGCTGCTTTTGAGCGCCATAGTGTTTGATTATTCTCATTGCCATATAAGGGTCCCTTACATGAGCACACCTCTATTTATTGCACCATTTATGGGCACTGGGTTGGTAGTTTGTCAGTCAGGGGCTATCACAAATAGCACTGGAGTGAGCATTCTTTGTATGGTCTTTTGGTAAACATCTGTACACATTCCATTGAATGTACACTTATGAGTAGAATAGTTGGGTCATCAGCATGCTGAGATTCAGTTTTAGTTGAACTTTAGAAAAATCATTAAAACATGACTTAGGATAAAGAAACATTCCAAATACAGAAAATGATGGGAAGTAGTAGGTAATACCCATGAGCCACAGAAGTCAGATAAATCACATTTTGCCATATTTCTTCATTTCTTTCTTTCATGTATTGAAAAAAAATACAGATTTCCAAATGTAGCTCAAACTCATCTCACCCTCCCCTTCCAAGGTCAGTGTCATGCAGAGCAGGTGTAGCATCCTGTGTACAGTTTTTGCTTGTGCTACATATATGTGTGTCCTTGAACATGTGCATCATCCCTTTGGATGCTTTTACCTTTTTCAAAGGAAGTCCTGTACATTTCCTTTTGTAACTTGCCTTTTTTTTACTCAACATTATTTGTTTGCAATAGCAACACCATGGCATCCTAAATGTCCCACCATAGAAGGTTTATTCCAAGGACTGCAGGAATTGATACCTACCGACATGTACAAGTACAAAAACGTGAGTATGTGCTGTGATATGGGTTTTTCAGTGCCTTGGCAGGCAGAGTGGGAAAGGGGTGTGTGTGCACATGTGCAGATGGGAGCCCTTGTAACTGGGTTCTGTGTCCCAGGTAGTGTTGAAAGTCTGAAATGACACCCATTCTTAGCCACTGATGGCCAGGCCAAGATACCCACTCAACCCAATTGGAACTAAAAGGGAGATTTGTCTGCCACCAGGACCCAGCAACTCCTGTCAGCAGGCTGTGGCCTTAAGAAGAGGCACAAGGCGGTCCCAGGTTCTGTCTCTAGGCTCTGCCATGGTGGTCGCTGGCCAGCTGGCTTGAGTGGACTACCAGACCTCATCCCCTCAGCCCGGCCAGTGCTGTGTCTTGGGAGGAGAGACAGGCTATTATGGTTTGGAGGTGAGCTATCCCCCAAAAGCTCATGTATGAGACAAGGCAAGAAGATTCAGAGGAGAAGTGATTGGGTTGTGAGAGCCTTAACCCAGTCAGTGAATTGATCCCTGATGGGATGAACTGAGTGGTCACTGAAGGCAGGTGGGTGCGGCTGGAGGAGGTGGGTCATTGGGGATGTGGCTTTGGGGTATATATTTGTATCTCTGCTTTCTGATCATCAACATGAGCTGCTTCCCTCCACCACACTCTTCCACCATGATGTCCTGCCTCACCTGGAGCCCCGAGGAATGGAGTCAGCTGTCTATGGATTGAGACCTCTGAAACCATGCACCCCCAAATAAACTCTTCCTTCTCTGCAGTTGTTCTGGTCAGGTCTTTTAGTCACAGCAGCAGAAAAGCTCACTGAAACATCAGCTACGCTGACAATTGTGTTCAGAGCAGAACGACCCAGTCCTGGGGACTTTGCAGTCAGTGGCCAATATGGGGCGCGATGAGGGTCACACCTATGGCTATGGATCCTATACACATCTGCCATCTGAATGGGTCTTTCTTAGTGAGGTGGCCACATGTAACACACCTTACTGGGTTCCTTCCCCACATCTGTGGGCCCGTCCTCCTACCAACAACTGGCACTCCTGGACATTGGCAACTCTCCAAAGGTATTGAGGGCTGGAAGTGCTTAGGAATTTTCTGTCTTCCTTCTCACCCACCCCACCCAACCCCAGGGCATCCATAGCCAAAGATGAGTGCGAACTAAAAAATCTAGCTCCATTGCCTGGAGGAGGACAAACTGGGATATTGTTCTCTCCAGAGCGCCCCTTGCAGGATAAGGCTGAGGTGGTACTTTGGCTTCCACTTGCCTGTTCAGTAGCGTCCCTACAGGCGTCTCCTAAGAGTGATACCTCATGTCCCCACCCCTTCCACATTTCTTCCCCACCCACTCCCCTGTCCCCACTCATCTCCCCTTCCTCCTTCAAGGGGGAACGGGTGCCCCAAGAACCATGTCTCCCTGCTTCTACCTGGGAGATTTTCCTCCTGTTTCTGAACCTCTCCAAGCCTCCATGTCCTCATCTGAAACACAGGGACACTGAGCGAGCTTACATACGAGGGCTGCATGCAGATTTAATGAGGTGGTGTCCGGAAAGCACTTAGGAAGCAAGTAGTCATTACCACCATGGCGGCTCCCAGGGCTACGGTGACAATTAGGAACATAACACGTGTCTGAAGGACCTGGCCCTCAGAAACTGCACGGTGCGCTTTCACGCCTTCTCTGTCCCTCTTCCAGGGCAGCGAGCACAGGTGCTTTGAGTTACATTTTGATGCAGCAAACAGTTAACACAGCAGGTCGGACCTAGAATAAAAAGGACAAATGCTAAGGAAATGCAAAACGGCGACCCTCCACATAACTCACTTCAGGAGGGATTTTTTTTTTAATTTGGATGTTTTCCCCAATAAAAGTTTTAATTAAAAAATATCCAGACCCCGGGGACTTAACGATAAATTTCAGTACAAAGCTCCTTGGAGAACATGTCTTGGCTAAATACACAGAACAGATTATTATTATTTATTATTATTTCCATTCCAAGAAATGGTGAACATTCTTCTGCACATTTCTTGGTGATTTGTGGCTTCTGCAACTCCGGTCTCTGCTATGGGGAGAGGAGAGTGATGCCTTTTAGCTTTTAGAGATGCCCCGGGTTTGCGCTAATGGAGGGGAAGCGGCAGGCTCAGCGCAGTCGTCTCTGTTCTTCATTTATTACTGCGGCGCTGGGTCTCCCTGGGGCCTCTTCCCTTTCCAAACCAAATAATTCAGACCCTGTTGTTTACCTCGGCAGAGGGATCAAGGTTACGCCCACAGTTCCATGGAGAAAAGCGACCCAGGAGCTTGGCCCTGAGTCCTGCTCTGACTTGGGGGCTGCTTGCCAAGTTCTTCTCTGCCCTGGGAATTACCTTCCCGCCTTGGGGATCCAGGCCTCCCAGCTGTGGAGTGATTTATGTGCCCAAGAGATCCCTCGCCTCCTTTCCCATGGCTCGTACTTTCTAGTCCTTTTCCACCCTGGCCAGATGGGAGTCCCCAAGCAGTGGGGAAATTGGGGGACATTGAGGCAAGAAGGAGAGGAGGGGGGAAAGTGGTAAGCACTTTAGTATAAATGAACTTGGCAAGCAGCCCCCAAGTTAGAGCAAAGAGTTTATTTGGGGGCTGGGGATGTGGCTCAAGCCGTAGCTCACTCGCCTGGCATGCGTGCAGCCCGGGTTCGATCCTCAGCACCACATACCAACAAAGATGTTGTGTCCGCCGAGAACTAAAAAATAAATATTAAAATTTCTCTCTCTCTCTCTCTCTCTCTCTCTCTCTCTCTCTCTCTCTCTCTCCTCTCTTACTCTCTCTTAAAAAAAAAGAGTTTATTTGGAAGGAAATTGCACGAGACCCCTGGTAGGCATGATGGTTTCTCCATACCATCCAACTCAGGATGAGCTCTCTTGACTCTGCCTGGTAACTCAGCTCAGATACCAGTGATTGTACCAGGGATTGAACTCAGGGGCACTCAGCCATGGAACCCCATCCCCAGCCCTATTTTGTATTTTATTTAGAGACAGGGTCTCACTGAGTTGCTTAGGGCCTCGCTAAGTTGCTGAGGCTGGCTTTGAACTTGTGATCCTCCTGCCTCAGCCTCCTGAGTCGCTGGGATTACAGGTGTGCCCCACCGTGCCCGGCTTCAGCTAAGACATTTTTAAACAAATACTTTCCCTAAAGAGTTCTCTGAGAGCTCTGAGAATGTTTCATGAGCAGAGCCAAGTCCTGGGACCAACAGGTTCAGGGAGACTTCATTGTGGCTTACGTTTTGGAGAGGTACTGTGCACATGATTCTCCTAATGACTTCATGATAGATTTCAGTCACACAACCTGGCTGGTTTTGCTTCCCTAACATTACTCCTATTTTATTTTACCTCGATTATTCTCTTATTTTGCTGGAACCTGCATTTACATAAGGTCTGTAGGACTAATGTTCCAAATACCCCTCAAAATGCACAGGTTTAGCCAATTTGTCACCAATGTGTCTTGTGATTTTCCCTAGATTGTCACCTTATGTCAAAAGGGTATTTGTGAGAAGGGGTTGGCCTCATCTGAGGGGCCATTTAGAAACTAGAATATCTGGCTCAGGGGACATGGGACAGCTGTCTGTAGATGTTCCAAGAGGGGACATGTCACAGGAACCTGAGTTTCAGCTCCAAGTCACAGATTTTTTTTTTTTCTCATGGGGAACTGAGAATACTTGGCCACCTACATGGTAAATAGGGCAGGGGGACTTCTTGCCTTGGTTGGGAGCTTTGTGTCCCTGCTCCTTGCTAGAATTACCATGCTGTTTTGAGGACATTGATTCCCAGCTAAACTGGGAGCTACTTGAGTGATGGGTGTGTTCTACATTTGTCCACAGTTCTCACAGTGTCTGGGCTAGTTGTAAGCATGGAAGGGTGGGTGAACGAATAAACTGAGAACCCACAGGCAAAGCTGGATTTTGCAGACTTAGCCTACTCAGGGCTCCCGCACCCTCAGACCGTGTCTGCAAAGGTTTGACATGAGGTTCAACCTGACCATCGTACACCCAAAAGAATATGGTAATAATTGCAGGGAATTAAGAATAGAATTCTGTTCTAACCACTGCCTGGTTCTTCCTCATCAGACACTCACAACATTCCAGTGAGGAAGGTGCCATTTTGGGACCATTTTCTTGATGAGAACACTGAGGCTGGGAGAGATCACTAAGATGGACAGTGATGAGACTGGATTAAGTTCCTGCCTATTTGACTCCAAGGCTGCGACCAGACCTCCCTTCCCCTGCCATTATACTTTTCAGACTCCATGTCCTCATAACCATCCTAGAAGTACTCCACAGCCCACTGGGCCCACAGTGCTTGGGCAAGACATGTGAAGAGCATTTTGCACTTGCTATTCCAAGTAGGGAAACTGAAGTCTGAAAGCAGCATGGTGAGAGGAGAGGCTTATTTATTTAGGAAGATGGGAAGCTATGAGAGAGACCACTTGGGGCAGGAAGAGCTCAGCAGAGATCCTGGTTTCAGGTCCCAGCCCTGGATGCCTGGCCAGAGTCGAGAAACTAGGTCTAATCCACTGAACTTCTATTTTTCCCTCCCCCTCCTTTATCATGTGTTAGCATCCGCATATCAGAGAGAACATTCAGCCTTTGGTTTTGGGGAGATTGGCTTATTTCACTTAGCATGATAGTCTCCAGTTCCATCTATTTACTGGCAAATGCCACAATCCTTCTTCTTTATGGCTGAATAATATTCCATTGTGTATATGTATCTCATTTTCTTTATCCATTCATCTATTAAGGGCACCTAGGTTGGTTCCATAGATTCCTTGCTAAAATTTTAAATGACCTCTGTGCTCAGTTGCATAACTATTTCCAACTTCTTATACCTCCCTCTATCTATGCTCATTGCTATACTTGCCATTAGAGATGGGTCTGTTTCTCATTCCATTGATGCTGGGTTGACTGTATGACTTGTGGTCACTGGAATATAGACAGAAGTGACAACCTTCTCGTTCTAAGTGTAAGCCTCAAATGGTATTTGCATTTCCACTTGACAACCTTCCCCCAGGGAGCCAGTTGGTCTCAGAAGAATGAAGAGATGTCTAAAGAGGCTTAATCTGAACCCACAGTTTGGAGTCCAGTTCATTAGGAGCTGGGCACTGTTCTGAGTACTTTATATGTATTAGCTCATTAACTCCCCAAAATGATCCTGTGAGGTAGGTACTCTTATCACCATTCCAATTTATTGGGAAAGAAATGGAAGCACAGAGGGGATAAGTAACTGGTTTAAGCTCACACAGTTAGCTTAGACCAGCTAACTCACAGAAACACAGCTGATGCTTAGAACTGTGGGCATAGCAACAAATGCTTATTGTCATATGCTGCTGAGCATAGAATCATGCTGAGCATGATCTTGTGAGGTAGGTACTCTTATCACCATTCCAATGTATTGGGAAAGAAATTACCCAGCAATAGCAGGGGACCAAACTTATATGACCAGTATCTTCCGTACCACTTTTCTGACAGGTCTTCAGTACATGCGCATTGTCTACACAACAAATCATCATAAAAAAAAAAAGGGGGAAGAAAGAGAAGTTATAGCCCAGAGGTGCTCCACCTATACTTTTCTGTGTGAACTTGTTTTGACAGGATGTGTCAATAACACTCTGACAGGTGGGGCTTGGTACTGGCCCGGCTATTGGTGAGATTCGCTAAGCTGGTAAGCTAGTGTTATTTTTATGTATTGTTATGGCAAAAGCACCCAGTGATGCTTTAAAAAGACATGACTCATCCCATCTCTCATATTTCCATACAAATGTTGCTAGATTTCATTATTATGCCTTTGCTAAAAAGAAAAACAGAAAAACTATCTGAATCATGTTTTTTTTTGTGTGTGTGTGCAGAAAAAAATAGTCTCGTAAGCCATGACCTCTGAATTGTGGTTCTGACTCTTCCATTAGCTGGCTGAGTGACCTTGAGCAAGGCTTCTCCAGTCTCTGGGTCTCTGTCCCCTCCACAGTGAAAGGTCAGGATTGAATTCATTTCTAAGGGCCCTTGACACCCATCATTTTGCAAATTCCTTTTGAAAAAGATTTGGAAGAGTTGAAAAGAGCTTTCAAAAAGATACCGATTATCCTTCTGGTATAATGAGGAAGGAACATTTCTTCAAATCAAGGGTCAAGCATGGAATTGGAGAATCAGAGACCGTTTGACCTGGAAGGACCTTAGAAAACTTCCGGTCCAATGATCTTACTTTATAGAAGAGAAAGCCACATCCCCATGCAACCAAATGGCTCATCCAAGGGCATTTGGACATTCTGCAAATACTTCTTGAGCACCCTGATGTGCAGGCCCTGGGCTTGGGGCACAGCACACCCATCCACGGCTGCTCAGTGCTGGTGAGGAGAAAGACAAGGAACACATATTGGAGACACAGTTGGATTCGTTCTACACACAGTAGCCATATTGAATGCTCAGGAGGGGTTTGGACGAATGATCAGAATATAAGAATAATATCTAAGCAATCTTCATTATGAGCTGGGCACTGTTCTGAGCACTTTATATGTATTAGCTCATTAACTCCCCAAAATGATCCTGTGAGGTACGTACTCTTATCACCATTCCAATTTATTGGGAAAGAAATGGAAGCACAGAGAAGTTAAGTAACTGGTTTAAGCTCACACAGCTGGCAAGTGGCAAAGTCAAAGTTTGAAGTAGAATCATCTGTCTCTAGCATCTGTGCTTTGTAACCCCATATTTTCCTGACTCCTTATGAGGGACAACAATAGAGTTGGCATTTGAAGAATGAGCAGGAGCTATTCAGAACAGCTGAGCAGGAGAGGCAAGTGAAAAACAGTAATATCCTGAAGGTGAGCGTGAGGGGGTTATGTCTGGAGGCTAGAAAGGTGTGTGTGTGTGTACATGCATCATTGTGTCTATGTGTGTGTATATCTGTGTGTTTATCCTGGTGTGCTTGGGGATGTGTTCATGGATAGGCTTCTGTGTGTATGTGTTGTGTATCTCTGTGTGTGCATAGTGCATGTGAATGTGAGTGTGTGCAGTGAGGATGGATCAGATGGGGAAGTGAACAGAGCTATGCAGAGATTACATCATGAAGGGCTCTGGAAGACTTTGCCCATAGGGTGAATCATTCAATGAATGGAAGTGTTGGGTAGATATTTTAGTTCATTTTTGCATGTGGTGCTGGGGATCAAACTGAGGACCTTGTGCATGCTTAGGCAAGTGCTCTATCACTGAGCTCCACCCTCAGCCCTGGGATGACATTTTAGAAAGGCCATTTGATCATCTACAAGTGTTTAGTGAACACCTACTATGTGTCAGTTACTATTCCAGATGCTGGGGATGAAATGCTAAACAAACAGGCATGTGATATAACATCAGGATAAGCATCCTAAAGGAAAAAAATGTGTATTAAGGAGATAGATGATAGAGGAGGCCATTTGGGTAGAGAGCTGAATAAGTGAGATTATAAGATTTGGGTATCAGAGGGGACAGTACGTCTATGGAGGCGATGGATGGTGAGGGCAAAGTCCCTAGGCGTGGCATGTTGGCATGTTCATGGACAATAAAAAGGGCAGGAAGGTCAGACCAAAATGAAGAAAAGCAAGGCGGACACTGGCTGTCCTGGCTGGGGTGTGTTCCTGCAGGGATCTGCAGCCATGATAAGCCCTTTGCAATTTGTTCTCAAATGACAGAAAGCGACTGCAGGACCCCACTTCTGTGGCTGCTGTGGGGCAAATGTGGGAAGGAGGGCCTGGGTCATCACACTTTTGAATCAGTGTTTTCATGCTGCCATTTTGAGAACGAAAGGAGAGATTGACTTTCTTCCTGATGTCACATGCAATTTGTATTACAAAGAAAACAAATCTGTTTTCAAGATATTTTTCTATCCTGATTGATTATTCCTCTGCTTCAAATCCTTTTAATATAGTTAATGTTGACCATAATCAAATAATGTGTAGTCTTGGAGCCCAACAAGGTTTCCAGTGGTAGGAGTTTATCACAGACTTCCGGATTCAAGGAACTATTACTACATGTAAAAGGTGCCGTGCAGTTTCTGGAACATCACGAGGACTTTCAAAAATTATCTCATTAGTTGTTGCAGTGACCCGCGCCTGTCATCCCAGGGGCTCAGGAGGCTGAGGCAGGAGGATTGGGAGTTCAAAGCCAGCCTTAGCAATTTAGCGTGGCCCTAAATAACTCAGCAAGACTCTGTCTTTAAATAAAATTTTAAAAAGGACTGGAGATGTGGCTCAGTAGTTAAGCACCCTTTGGCTCAATCCCTGGTACCAAAAAAAAAAAAAAATCTGAGTGGACTGTAGAGGGGTCCGACTTACAGATGTGAGCAACTAAATAAATAATAAATTCTACAGACACTTGCTTGCTCTCCTGGTCATTTGGCTTTGCTTCTGTAGATGTGGAGGTCTCTGTGAACTTGGCAAGCACTCTCTAGGGTTTCATGGATCAAATGGGAGAAGGGAGGCTGCCTCTCTGGCCAGCAGGCCTCAATTTATTGTGAGAATGCAAAAAGAGATAGGGTGGGACTGAATTAGCAAAGTCACCCCAGTCTGTCCTGTGATTATCGGATGGATCACCATTCCTATCTTCTTTGTAAGGACATCACTGTAGAAACAGCAGACACATTCCTTACAGAAATATGAGTCGTGGGGTGGTATTAGGAAAGGTGTGTGGGGGTCATGACCCTGACCCAAAGGCTGCCTTCCTAGAATTTTCCTCATAGGGATGGATCAATCTCAAATCTAACTTAACCCAACTCAACAATGGGAATTTAGGGAACTTGGTGCTTTAGTTACTATGATTGTATGACTGTGTAACAAAGCACCCAAACTTAGTGGAATAAAGTGATAGCATTTCTTTCTTTCTTTTCTTTTTTCTTTTTGGTGCTGGGTATTGAACTCAGGGACACTTAACCAGGAACCACATCCCCAGCCCTTTCTGTTTTTTATTTAGAGACAAGGTTTTGCTAAGTTGCTGAGGCTGGCTTTGAACTTGTGATCCTCCTGGCTCAGCCTCCCAAGACACTGGGATTACAGGCATACACCACTGCACCTGGTGCAATCATTTCTTATAGTTTCTGTGGGTCACAAATACATAGGAGCCAGAGGCAGTGGCACGCACCTGTAATCCCAGCAGCTTGGGAGGCTGAGGCAGGAAGGATCACGAGTTCAAAGCCAGCTTCAACAATTTAGCGAGGCCCTAAGCAACTTAGTGAGACCCTGTCTCAGAACAAAATATAAAAAAGGGCTGGGGATGTGGCTCAGTGGTTAAGCACCCCTGGGTTTAATCCCTGGTACCAAAAAAAAATGACATACAGGATATGTGGGGAAAATCTGCCTGTGCTCCATAATTTCTGGAGCCTTTTCTGGAAGGCTGAGAGCTGGTACCATCTGAAAGCTTGAGCACTCATGTGGCAGCGGTGTGGCTATTGGCTGGGGGTCTTGGTTCCTGTCTTCCTGTGACTTTCTGTGTGGACTCTCTCCATTGAGTTTCTTGACAGCATGGTGCTTGGGTTCTTTGAGTGAGCTTCCAAGGAAGAGAAATGGAGGGAGGCTGGACCCTTTTTATGACCTTCGAAGATATCACATTGTCTTCAGTAAAATCTATTGGTCAGACCAATCATCTGCCCAACTCAGATTTAACAGGAAGGCTGCTCTTCTGTGGGAGGAGCACTGGTCACAGTGTCAGAAGAATGTGGGGGGATGGGATACATATGTCTTTGCAGCTACCTTTGGAAAATACCATCTGCCACACTGTCATACCCTGTTCAGGCAGCAATAGCAGAATACCATCAATTGGAAGGATTATGAACAACAGAAATTTATTTCTTACAGTTCTCAAGGCTGGGGAGTCTAAGATCAAGGTGACAGTGGATTTGTGTCTGCTAAGGGCCTGCTTCCCGGCTTCTGGTCTTCTTTCTGAGTCTTTACATGGTGCAAGAAATGCAAGAACTCCGTGGGCTCTCTTTTGTGAGAACACTAATCCCATTCCTGAGGGTTTTGACCTCACAACTGAATCACTTCACAAAGGCCTGGCCTCCTAAAGCCAGAGCTATGAGTCACGGGGTGGTATTAGGAAAGGTGTTAAGATTACAGTGCACAAATTTGGAGGGAGCATAAGCATTCAGTGTATAGCATTCCACCCCTAAATTCCCCAAATCTATGCCTTCCTCACATGCAAAATATATTAATCACACCCTAATATCCTAAATGTATTTATCAGTTCCAGCATCAACTCTAACTCTAAAATCCGAAGTCTCCGCTAAACGTCATCTGGATCAGATATAGGTGAGACCCAAGGCATGATTCATCTGAGGCAAATGGCTCTGCAACTCTGATCCTGTGAAACCAAACAAGTTCCCAGTGTCCAAAACACAATGGTGGGACAAGCATAGGGACAGACATTCGCTTTCCCAAATGGAGAAATAAGAAAGAAGGAAGGGGTGATGGATCCCAAGTAAGTCCAAACTGTAGGGGAAACTCTACGAGAGCTTAAGGCTTGAGAATAACCAACTTTGGCTCAAGGCTCTGCCTACTGGCCCACTGGGGTAGAGGTTGGGCCCCTCCAAGGATCTGGGTGGCCCTGCCCTCTAGCTCTGGGTGGATACCATCTGGCCTGTTGAAACGAAGGTGATGGTTCCCTCTTCTGAGATCAAGGAATTGCCTTCCAGATCATTCTTCCTTCCTTCCATTCTTTCTTTTTTTTTTTTTTTTGTGTGTGTGTGTGTGTGTTACTAGGGATGGAACCCAGGGTCTCATGCATGTCAGGCAAGCATTCTACCACTGAGCCATATCCCCATCCACTCTTCCTTTGTTTCAAAGAAGAGCACCCAGCTTCTGCTGAGCTGTCTAAGTGGAGGGGTACTTTATACACACACCGACCTTGGTTCCTTGGCCACCATGCGGTGGTATTATCTTCTAAACATCATTTCCATTGCTTTGCAATATGGAGAGCCTAAGAAATTTCCAAATTGTCAAGTTCAGTTTTTTTTTAGCCTTATAATTCTGTCTTTAAGTCATTTCTGTCCTCTCACCTCTTACTAGAATCAGTCAAGAGGAGCCAAGCCATACCCTCCAATACCTCGCTTAGAAATCACCTCCACAACGCCATCACTCACATGGTCTGCTTTCCAGAACACAGAAAATGAACACAATTCAGCCAAGTTCATTGCCATTTTTTAACAAGGATCGTCTTTTCTCCATTGTCCGATGACATGACCTTCTTTTCTGTCTCAGACCTCATCAGAATGGCATATCCCGTCCAGATTTCACAAAGTGATTCACTGAATCACTTCACAACATTCTGGTCATGATTACTTAGGTATTCTTCAAGAAGATGGAGACTTCTCTTCTTTTTTAAGCCCTCATCAAAACCACCTTTAAAAGTCTATTCACAGTAATGTTAGCTTTTTCTAGCGTGACCTCAAAAAACCCTTCTAGTCTCTACCCATTACCCATCTGCAAAGCCACTTCCATGTTTTTTACATGTTTTCTATAGTGGTATCTTCACTTCTTGGTACCAATTTTCTGTGTTAGTCCTTTTGAGCTGCTATAACAAAATGCCATAGGGTGAGTAACATTTAAACCATGGAACTTTATTTCTCACGGTTCTGGAGGCTAGGAAGTCCAAGATGAAGGTGCTAGGAGATAGGTGTCGGATGAGGTCTTATTTCTTGGTTCCCTGATGGTGCTCTCTCACTGTACCCTTACATGGTGGAAAGATGTGTGCAACTCCCTAACATCTCTCTTATATTTTTTTGATGAACATGTAATTGATCACACATATTAATGGGGTTCAGTGTGATACTTCAATGTATGCATACAGCATTTACTGATCAAATTCAGCCTCCCTTTATCCCCCCTCCCAACTCCCCAATCTGTGGTAATCATGTTTCTATAATCAGGTTTACCTTTATTTAACTTCCACAAATGAGAAAGAATATGCAGTATTTGTCTTTCTGTGTCTGGCTTATTTCACTTAACACAGTGCCCTCCAGTTTCATCCATTTTGTTGCAAATGACAGGATTTTGTTCTATATTATGGCTGAATAATATTCCATTATGTACCCATACCACATTTTCTTTATTCATCCATTGATGGGCACCTGGGATCATTCCATATCTTAGCTATTGAAAATAGTGCCTCAGTAAACATGGGTGTGCAGGTATCTCTTTGGTAGGCTGACTTCATTTCCTTAAAATACATACCCACAAGCGGGCTAGCTGATCATATGGTAGATCTACGTTGAGTTTTTGTGAAGAAACTCAAGACTGTTCAACCTAATCATTGAACTAACTTACATTCCCACTAATCATGTTTGAGAGTTCCAGGGTTTCTTATAAGAACACTAACCCCATGCATGAGGGCTGAGTCCTTATGACTGAATCATCTCCCACAAGCCCCACCTCCTGATGCAATTATACTATGGGTTAGGATTTCAACATAGGATTTTTGAGGGAATATAAATAATTGATAGCACACACTATGAGTCTTACCATGGCCCATGGGGAACTCTTTCAGAGAGCAGAGAGATAAGTTCCTCATCTTTCAAGCAGACCAGGACAAAACCTCTCCATTTACCTAATAAAAGAGTGCCTCTTGCCTGGCGTGGTGGTGCATATGCCTGTAATCCCAGTGGCTCTGGAGGCTAAGGCAAGAGGATCAAAGCCAGCCTCAGTAGACTAGCGAGGCCCTAAGCAACTCAGTGAGACCCTGTCTCTAAATAAAATACAAAATAGGGCTGCGGATGTGGCTCAGTAGCTGAGTTACCCTGAGTTTAATCCCCGGTACCCCCCCCCCCGCAAATAGTACCCATTTCATAAGACTGTATGAGAAACTAAAGAATGAATGTAAAATCCCCAGTACCCCCCACCCCCCCAAAAAAGACACTCTCTTTCTTACCGATGAAATGGAACCCTGTAGGCCCTAGCTATGAGGGCAGTGATAGGAGAGGAGCAGGAAACTGGCAGTGGCCATGTTATGTGGCATTTTCCCTGTGACCTTTGCTGGGGGGTGGTATAGAACAGTCCCAACTTCAAACAGAGCTTTGAAGCTCTGTGACCTTCACATGACAGCTTGGTCACCTGGGAGTGCTTGGCCCTCAGGTCTGGTTGAGGTTAGGAGTAGAAGAAGTTGAGGATTCTGACAAGGCAGGGTGACTAAGGACAGAACAGAAGCCCCTGGCTGGGGAAGAACATCCACTATCACCTGCATGAATGATGGTGAGGCTATTCCAGATCCTCTGGCTCTGTGGGTCCTCTTACCTGGAATGACGAGGTTAGAGATCTCATGATACCTGCCACCACGTGTGTCCACATGGAATTGTACCTATCTCCAATCCCACCTCTTCTGACAAGGATTTGAGTGAATGCAAATTTATGTGAATGCAAATTTATGTGAATGCAAATTTATGTGAATGCAAATTTATGTAGGTTATGATGCTAAGAAGCACTGGTAGGAGTTGGGGACATGGGACAGGGAAGGGAAGACAGCGAGGCAGAGTGTGTTATCAAGCAAGTCACCCCTTTGAATGATGGAGGTTCACTCCTAAGGGGAAACTCTGAGGATTCCTGTAGAACACATGCATCTCAGTTCTCCAGTTCACAGGGTAAGGCAGTGGGGAGGGGTGTTCCTCCTTCACCTCCTGTCAGTCCTTGGTTGAGGCTTCCGCCTCTGCTGCTGGTAGTTCCTTGGCATATCAGGCTTGCTGAATGGATGGGCAAGGCTGGCTTGGGCCAGAGAAACCCTGAGAAAAAGAGGTGCAGGTCCTGTCAGCAGTAGAACCCTGTGCACTAGTAGGGAGGGAAAGCAGAGGTGGAGGAGGGGCTATTGGAGCATGTGCTACAAACCCCTTTAGCGTATTTCTGCTGTTCCCCTTATTCGCTATTTAGTGACCTCTGTTTTGCCCTGTTAATTCTACTTTAACAACATTCCATAAGCTTCACATGGTGACATTCAAAGCCCTCTGCCATGTGGCCAAGACCTTTCCTTTGTGACACAAGAGTTGAGATTTCAAACCCTGCAGTGAGCATTCTGTGTTTGAAGCGTGGATCTATCACTTCTTAGCTGTGTGGCTGTGGACAAGTCACCTACTTAATCTCTCTGTGTCACAGTTTTCTCATGCAAAAATGGAGATACTAAGAGTGCAGTGTTGTGAGGATGAAAGGAAAATAGATGAAAAATACTTCAACCAGTGCCTGGCACTTAGTAGGTGCAAGGTGACAGCTATTCCTTTGTATCTGGGGTTGTGTGCCTCTCCAAGGTGCCTTGACAGGCTATTTCTCCTTAGCTAAGCTCACTGTTGTTCAGCCATGTGGTGTCCATGTTTTTACATGTGCCAAGAATAGTTTTCTTACATGATAAGGAATGGGCTGTTTCATGGGCTGCACATGCCTACTCTTTCCTGACTTTGAGCTTATGTCACCACCATTTCCTCTTTCTGGAAAGTTCTTCCCTACCTTCTTCACCAAACTGACTCCTGTTTCATCTTCAGCCATTTCTTCAGGCAAATCTTCTTGAGCTTCCATGCTGTGTCATGTTCTGTCACATAACCTGAGTTGGTCAAACATTTCATTGCTTTGATCAAAATACCTGACAAGAATTAGAGGAGGAAAAGATTACTTTGGGCTCATGGTTTCAGAGATTCAGACTATGGTTGACCAACTCCATTGCTCTGGGCCTGAGGTGAGGCAGAACAACATGGCGGAAGGGTGTGGTGGAAGAAAACTGCTCCACTCATGGGAACCAGGAAGCAGAGAGAGAAAGATACAGAGTTTGTCTGTCTGGTTTACCATTTGTGATGAACACAGTGAATTGGCTTGTGGGCCAAGCAGTTGGGATTCTGGAGATGATTTTGGTTTCATCAGTTGGGCTTCGGAGCTGATTCATGTGTCTGTGACTGGAAACATTGCACTAGGCATCTTTTTTTTTTTTTTTTGTTGGGTCTTTGGTAAAGGCCATGTAGTTCAACAGCCAAGGCAGTGGCCTTGGGGCCATAAAGGAGTCCTCATCCTGGCAGAGCCTCTATCAGCAGCCCTATCCTGCAGTGTGATTTGGAGAGTTCACTATTTCTGAAAGATCTATCTAGACTTTGCTTCTATAGCACTGTCAAAGATTATGCTGTTAATACTTTTTGGCTCAAACTAGCAAAAGTGGATTCATTCTCTGCAGCTGACCTCTGACTCCTATACTGTGGCTGCATCCCCCATTGAAGATGGTGCCCACTCTATAATTAGTGCTCAATATTAATGAATAAATCATCAAAAGGATTGAATGGTATTTTCCCTGAAACCTTAAGACTGTTCTGTAGATGTTCCTCAGACAGTTCAAGTCCATCTTAAAGCTCTTAGGCCCTTTAGCTTTACTCTGTTTCAACCATGAATGACTTCTTGAGAGAGGTGTTGGCATTCACCTGAATGACATCTTGATTTATTTCTTCAAGTTAAATTAGTTGGGTGTTCCTGGCCTTTGTAGCCCTGAAGCAGATGTGGGATCATCTGTCCTTAACCTTGAGAGATGCTTAAGAGCCCAGAAATGGACACAGTGTTCAATCCCTGACACTGAGTGTGTGATTCCTGGGTTTTCCAAATCTACTAATGATGCTTCCCACTTCTCCCTTCTCACTGCCCTGGTAGCTAACTTCATCAGTGTGATGGTTTATTTATATGTCAACTTGCCTGGACTATGGGATGCCCAGATAGTTGGTAAAACATTATTTCTGGTGAGTCTGTGAGGGTGCTTCTGGAAGAGACTAGCATATGGTTACTGGAACGAGAAGGCAGATGGTCCTCCCCATTGTGGGTAGACATCCTCCAATCCACTGAGGGACCAAAGAGAATAAAAGAGCAGAGGAAGGTTGGACTGGTGCTCCCTCTGCCTGACTGCTGAAATGGGACATTGATTTTTTTGCCTTTGGTGCTCCTGGTCCTCAGGGCTTCAGATCCACACTGGAATCTACACCATTGGCCTTCCAGCTCTCAGGACTTTGAACTACATCACTGATTTTTTTTCTGCAAATTTGGCTTACAAATGGCAGATCATAGGGCTTTACAACCTCTATTATCTCAGGAGCCAATACCCTTTACTTTATCTACCTATCTATCTAACTATGTATTTTCTCACTCCCACCCTCCTTCCCTCCTTCCCTCCTTCCTTCCTTCCTTCCTTCCTTCCTTCCTTCCTTCCTTCCTTCCTTCCTTCCTTTTCTATCATCTATCTATCTCCTACTGATTCTGTTTCTCTAGTGAACCCTGACTAATGCTATCAGGAAGAGAATGTGGTCTGCCAGGTATCTGATCTTTCAGTGGTTGAAGATCCCGCCCCCTCTACCCCAAGGGGGTCCTGGCTGGAATGTATCTGAATGTCGGCCTCCAGAGCCATACATGGCCATTCTGTTCTAGTCAGGTGAGAGTGAGAGTGGTAACTGTCTTTGAAGAGGGGAAGAGGGACTAACTTGAGTAGCTCTGCCCCCTGTCAGTAGACTTGTCCCAGTCATGATCCACTCAAGAAGGCCCAGATGTTGGGCTGGCCTTGGGCTGAGTGACCTTCCCTGGACACGTTTTCCTCACAACGTACTATGCATCAAATGGACAACACTATCAAACCAATGCCTTTGGGGAAGTGCCCCAATTGACATGCACTAGTGGATCCTTCCCTCCTACAAAGCGGAACAGATTCTCCCATAAGCCCCGAGGGAGGTGCGCAGCAGGCAGGGCTGTGGCAGGTGATACAAGTGTGCCGACTGGAGTTTCTCAGCTCGGGCAAGGCATTCTAGTACATACAGGTAAATGCTGCTCAAATACTTTTAGCATTTGGCCCATGAAATAGCTCAGGGGCTGTATGAAAAGCTAAGCAGACTTTGTGATGCTTGTCACAGTCTTACAGGAATGTCTCTAACCTTGAAAGGTTAGAGAAGGATCTGGTGGGGTTGAGATTCTAGGGTGGATGGGAAAGTTTGAAGGGAAGTGACCTGGGGGTCTCCAGTCATCACGATTGAAATGGGGAGATTCCATTAGAAGGACCCAGATGGTTCTCATAGTGGTGATTGTAGAAGGGTATGGAGGCTGGAAATGCCAAGTCAATGACTCAGAGGACTTAGCATTTGCCATATCCCCAGGTGGCATGTTCAAAACAGTTAGCAACTGGTAGGGCACACTTCTTGACTACTCAGGATGGACACAGACCCCTGTTTTATGGGCCTCAACTGGTTACTGGCTGGTCTGTTTGGAGTCTGTTTAAATCAGTTTTTTTTGCTGCTGTGACTAAAAGATCTGACAAGAACAATTTTAGAAGGAAAAGTTTATTTGGGGGCTCAAGGTTTCAGGGGTCTCAATCCACAGACAGCAGGCTCCATTCCTCAGGGGTTGAGGTGAGGCAGAACATCATAATGGAAGAGTGTGGCAGAGGGGAGCAGCTCACATGGTGATCAGAAAGCAGAGAGAGAGAGAGAGAGGTCTCCACTCGCAGATATGAGTATATATCCCAAAGTCATGCCCCCCAATTCCCACCTCCTCCAGCCACACCCTACCACTTCAGTTTCAGCTAATGGATTAGTTTCAGTTAATCCCTATCAGGGGATCAAATCACTGATTGGGTTAAGGCTCTCACAACCCAATCATTTCTCCTCTGAACCTTCTTGCATTGCCTTACATGTGAGCTTTTGGGGGAACACCTCACATCCAAACCATAATGAGTGCATGAGTCTTAAGGGAGGGTGCGGAGAGGGAAGAACTGTGGAAAGCACTTGGGGTGGGATGCTCAGGACCCTAAATGGTTGCTAATCAGACTGCAGGTATGTCAAGAGCTGAATAACCAGAATATTCATACCTGTGAGTGCTGGATGACCAAGAGGGTAAAATATGTTCTCACTGCTATTGTTTCCAAGGGCCAGCTGGGCCCTTATCTGAGTTCTGTCTGCCTTTTCCCAGGATGGAGTGAGCTGGCTTCAGTCCTGGCCCCGGACTGTCCTCATCCTGCCCCATCTGGATGCTTTTGAATACTGATGCCTGTTCAGAATTGGCCTGGCACTTGGCCATCAACTCTACCCTATTTATTGTGACTCACCAGAAGTTCCTGGGGTGAGAGCTGTTGCTCTGGGTGTGAGATTTCCTCAGCCTGTCTTTCCTTCTCCAGGGACCCTTGGATTTCAGGGAACTCTGGGTCCAGGCCTAGCCTTTGGGCATGAGCCTCCCTGACAAGTCACAATTACTGCCCCGCTGATCTGAATGACTGACAGGGTGCCTGCCAGTGGGAACCTCTTATATAAGGAATACCTTGATGGACCTGCTGGTGGCCTACATAGGGAATGTCACATCATTTGGAGACTTTGGCAAAGCTTTATGAATCATTGAAAACAAAGATTTCTGGGCTCTTTCCAATGGTCTGTACTTTGACCCCCAAACTTGAGTTAAACAGTTTTGTATTCCCATAGACAGTGCCTTGGACTTTGAACACAATAGATAATAGATGTCTTGGTCCTGTGGCATGCTTTCTTTTCACCTGTTACCATTTCTGAAATTAAGATGCCACCATTTACACCTGACATAACCCTTTAATATGGCAGTCTCCCTGCCTGCCCAGCTTGAGTCCTTTTCTTTCTTTTTTCTTGTTTTAACTCAGTCACTGACATCCTGTGACTGAGGAAATCACTTGAATATTGAGGGATCAATTGCACTACTTGGAAATTTGTATTTCTTTTTGGCCCATCTCCCAGCTCACAGTAGGTACTCAGTAAATATGCGAATGGTGAATGAATAAATAAACTCTTCTTGTGGGATGACAGGGACACAAGAGAATGGGCAAAACTGGCTGTGCCTCTTAAGGATTAGGTTTGGGGTAGGCACATTGTCTTTTATGCCTCCTTTGATTGGCTAAAAGTAGGACACAGGTTTGAACCCCAAAATGAAGGGTTGGGAATATAGACTTTGGCCATTAGTGAGAAGAACTGCAAAGTCTCATGGCAAAGGGTATAGCAAGAGGAAGGGGTGAATAATAGGGGCCAATGATGCAATCTGTCTGTATTAGTCTGTTTTCTGTTACTAGAATGAGATTCCTGAGACAGGCTAACATTATAAAGAAAAGAGGTTGATTTAGCTCACATTCGTGGAGATTCAAGGGCATAGTGCCGGCATCAGCTTTTCTCTGGTGAGGAACTCATGGTGTCAATGGTGGGAGTGCATGTTGAGGGGGAAGAAGTCACATGTTGAAACAGGCAGCTAGAGAGTGATTCAGGGGTTGGGCTTCTAAGAACTTGTGAGAGTTCAAGGGTCCCAAGAGAGCTATCTTAATTCCTTTGGAGGGCATCCCTCCCTGTGACCTAAGAATCTCCCATTAAGCCCCACCTCTTAAAGGTACCATTGCTCCCACTGTTTCCAGTACCCAAAACTTTGGCAGCCACTCTTGAACTATGTCCAAATGATAGCACTACCCCACGAGGTGCAGGCCAGAACACATGGACAGAGCCTAGCCCAGTGGCATTATTAGGGGCAGATTTGGAATTGGAAGTCAGTTCTCCTGACTCCCAGGCCTGGGGTGCTTCCGACGCGTCCCACGCCTCTTCTCCACAGAGTTCCTCACGCACCCAGGCAGCTTGTCAAACCCAGACAAGTCCTGTGGCTATTTCCCCCCCGCTGACTTTTCACCAGGGATCCGCCAGCCAAACAGAGCTGGTGTCACGGGCTTGATGAGTGTCAAACCTTGTGCGCAAAAGAACGTCCCCGTTATCCTTTCTCCCTGGTCCCCCAAACACTTATCTCATTACTGAGGAGGGGTGCAGGGGAACCCGGGAGGGAGGCAGGCACCGTGGAAGTGTTTCTTCTCTTCGGGAGCGAGTCTCTCCCCTCATTAGCAGGTGATTCTGTGAGCTGCAGCCCAGGTGGGGAATCAACGTGGGGGTCTGGAGGGATGCTCTAGCCATCCCTGATTACCCAAATCCCCAGCTGGGGTGAGGACCCCTCACGTGGGGTGGGAAAGCGGGGGGGGGGGGGGGCGGGGGGGGATATTAGTTTCCGATACAACGAGAGACAAGAGAATAATTCTACGAGGCCGTGTAGAACAAGCAGAGAGAGAAAAGCTCTTTGAGTGCAACAAGGAGCGGGGTTTTAAAATTTCATTTGCACAGTGGCGGGTCTTGCCAATTGGATCTTTTCCAGAAAGCAATCTGCTAAGTCTGACAGTCGGAAGAAATGCCGGGCTGCTGAACGACGAGAGGCCGGGTTTTTTTTTTTTTTTTTTTTTAAGGGTTTATTTTTCATCCAGGTCCTTTGTGAGCAATGGCTTTTTTTTTTATTCCATTTTAAAAGAAAAAGACATGCAGCGATCCTCTTTGTGAGGCGGGAAAGGGCTTCCCTGACCATCTGGGCCTCAGAGGGACTCGGGGAGAGGCGGCCTTTTGTGTCGGGGCATTCAATGCCCGCGCGGCCGCCCGTTTATCTTTGCTGGCACTCACACCAGGCTGGCCTCGCTGCCGGCTGGCCCAGGGCACATGCAGCAGCTAGGAGCAGTCCTCCAGGTCCTTATCTGTGTCACGGGCAGGAGATCGGGGGTTGGGGGGGACTCTCGGAGCCCACCCAGAGGTCCATTGTGTTGGCTGCAGACATCTCCGCTCAGCCCCATTCCACGGCTCTCTCTCTCTCTCTCTCTCTCTCTCTCTCTCTCTCTCTCTCTCTCTCTCTTCCCTTCCTTGAATTCATTCCTCTCCTGCCAGTGGGGCTGGGGGCTTTAGGGTAAATGTGGATTTGTGACCAAGGCCAGCTGTTATGAGAACATTTCTCTCTCTGTCTCTCTCTCTCTCTCTCACGCACACACACACCCTCCTAGCTCTGCCCGTCAGCCAGGCTCCAGAGCCCAAGCAATCTTTTTATAGAAATGCTGAGGTGACGAGGCTGTCTTGCAGCGGGGGACCCGAGGGCTGGGGCTGTTTTGTCCTCGGAAAATTGCACTCCAGCAAGGCTGCCCAAGGAAACTTGGACACTCTCTGTTTCCCAAAGGTTTGGTGGGCTGGCTTGAGGAAGGCTTGGCAGGCATTTTAGCCATGCAGGGGCTTGGGCTAGTTAGGGGTTCCTTTTGGGTGTCACTTTTCCAACTTGTAGTGCTCAGTGTCATATGCATCCTTTGGTCCTCACAAGAACCCTGTGATAGAGGCAGGAAGCCTAACTATTCCATTTCTTGGATGAGTAAACTGAGGCACAGAGAAACTTTGTTGGTCTGATTTTACAGGCAGGGAAATTGAACAAAAGTAAAGAAATACCTTGAATATATAATACCTAATTTCTGTTATCCCAGTCCATGAGATTCCAGAATACACTACCTGTATGTTTGTACACAGCTAAATAAACTCAACGTTTGATACCTTCCAATCAAGATGACCACTGGGTTGAGGTTGACCTTACTCTGTTGACATGGCATAGCTGCCTTATACCAAAAAAGGCAAGTATTTGGGATTCCAGAATCGTTCAGTGACTATGGCCCCTGGGCCTTCATAGTTGTATGAAGCTGAGCCAGGAGGAGGCTAGAGCTGGTAGCATGGGATTATAAGATAGAAACAGAGTTGGGGGATCTAGCTCTTCCTTCCTGGGTAAGATCATGCTTTTGGCAATGAGAAGATGTGAAGGGAAATAGTTTGGAGGGAGGAATGGGGAGTCTAGAATATCCAGTTGTGGAGAAACATGCCTGCAGCTTGGGATTTGTAAGTTTCTGCTTTAGGTGGACAGGTACCTTGGAAGACCCAGTAGTCCAATCCTGTCTCTATGAGGGGTGGCCCTGCATCTGGAAGCTTCTGACTCAGGGGGTGGTTTATGGCTGTCCTGAAGACCACAGAATGAGGTGCTATGAGCAGTCAGGGGGTCCCTGAGTGTAGCTCCGGAGGGGCTTCTGGAGCAGGGTTGGGACCAACAGCCCTACCAGTTGCGGTAGTACAAAATTCTTCTGTAACCTTGTCCCAAGTTCCCCTCCGCCCAGGCTGCCTGCCACAACTTGAGGCTCCCAGTTCCTTGCCCCAGGGCTGAAGCTAGGGTTCCTTCTGAATGGCTGAGGCCCAGGCTGTCCCCGTTGTTAAATATTTTGAAAATCCCCACCGAGGAGCCCCATGGCTCACTCCCACAAGAGCGTGGGCTTTTGTTTCTGCCCATCCAAGTCCTCTGAGCTCAGAAATGCCAAACGCTCTGCGAATTCAGGTTAAGCCGGCCTGGCTGCGTTCTGTGAGCTGTGTCGCCTGGAGAATAATAGCATCTCCCAGGATGTGAGCAAAGCAGCCCCTGTTGATTTTGCAGCCCTTGAATAGCAGCTTCGTGGAAAATGTTTGTGATTTGTGCCGAGGCTCTCCCTAGCCCTGGTCCCCGAGAGGCTGGTGTAATGCTTCTTTTCATGTGGCACGATCGGATATGACCAGTGTGGGTTCTTTCTGTCACATATTACGAGTGGTTATTACCGAGGCAGCCCAGCTGCCGTTCGGGGCTCGGCCCTCACTCGGGGTCTGGCGACGCACCGCTGTCGCTGTCGTATCTGAATTTCTTCATCTACAAGATCTGAATCCAATCTAGTTGCTCTGAGCCTGTTTGTGGAGCGGCAGGGAGGGGGAGGGGAGGGCGACGGGGTGGGGGAGGCCCACGTGAGGTCGCTCATCCTTCCGGGAGGCTTTGCTGGTTAATGAAATCTCTGATTTGTTGGCTGGGGG
Source organism: Urocitellus parryii (assembly GCF_045843805.1). NCBI lineage: Eukaryota > Metazoa > Chordata > Mammalia > Rodentia > Sciuridae > Urocitellus > Urocitellus parryii. The sequence continues at coordinate 99,464,152 of NC_135547.1, forward strand.
AGGCCCCCTTTGGCTGACGCTGAACAGCTGATGGGGACATCGGTGTGTGTCAGGATGCCAAATGGTGACAGTTTGGACCTGCACCAATAGCACAGGGTATTTTCCACCCTGATTGCCTCCAGTTCAAATGAGAGTGGGCTTATTTGAGTCAGGTGGATGTGGAAACAGTCAGAGCCACAAGCAGAGGCGGCCTTCAGAGCTGCGTGCCCACGTGTGTGTATATGTGGTGGCGGGCCATCGTTTGTAATTCCACATTTATAGAATTTGCAGGGCTGCGTGCGTTTTTCAGCTTTATTTGAATCCTGATGCTCTATAGACAGGCCAATTATTTCTCCCCTGGGGAATGCAGGCCCCAGAAGGATGGAGGCCCGAGCCCCACCCGGGGTCTGCTGCAGAGCTTTGTGCGGGAGGAAGGGAAGGAAGGAAGGAAGGACGAAGGTTTCTGTGGCCAGGCACAGAAACACACCTTCCCTGGAGACTTCCCTAATACAGTGCATGCAGAAGCCCAGGCCAGGGGTGGGTGGGTCTTTCATTCTCTAAGTGAGAAAAAAAATTGGGGATGGCGTTTCAAAATAGAAGACTCCCCAAACCCAGGCGGCTGCCTTCTGAGAGTGGACAGGAGGCAGCAGAAGGACAGGGAAGTCCCCTAGGTAAGGTGAGCACCCACCATTCAGCTTGGATTTATTTCAAGTGAAAATCGGTGGCTTCTCCCTTGGGTGAACACCCGCCCCAAACACACATCAAGTTGTATGTTGATAAGTTGATCAATTGCAATAACACAGTGGTCTCTCAGTCCAAAGAGGGGGCACCCTGAGCATGCTGCCACCGATTGTGTAGGGAACCAGACCAGGAAGGGTGAGGGGACAGGAGCATCCCTCCTTCCCGCTGGAATAGGGTGAGGAAGGCTGTGTCCAGTCTTTTCCTGGGTGCCAGCGAAGCCAGATTTCTGTATGGAGGAGGCACGGGGGTGGGGCAGGGGAGATGCAGGAGAATGGTTTCCTTTCTCAATGCTGGGGATCTTACAGCTCCAGAATGACTCCATAGGCAGGCCCCCTTAAGATGCTTTTTCGGGTGGCCTGGCCAGAATTCACTGCTTCCCTCGCAGCCTCAATTTTTAATTCATTCCTCTGGGATTAATCACCCCTTGTGTAACCGGCACAGCGGGGAAGAACAGGGCAGGACCTCCCTCTGCCAGGAGACGGGAGATGAGGGGCACATGCGAAGGCTGGTGTTAGTGCCTGGTCACAGCGAGAGAGGAGCGGCTCCGGCTGGGGGATGGGAGGCGCGAGTGGGTGGGGGAAGTGCATCAGAAGCCGACTTTGGCACCAGGCCTTGAAGAATAAGGATTTCACAGTGGAAAATGACATGCCAGGCGTTAAGCATGAAGGAATAAAAAAAAAAAAAAAGGAGAGCCGCTCTAATTATAACTGACACACTGATTTAAACATTTATTCACTCCAACCACACAAATATACACGTGCACGCACACTCGCAGCACAAACAGCAGGGAGGGGCAGCTGTCCTGCGGGCTCCACCTCAGCTGCAGCTGGAGTCCTACTGTTGAAGAGGACTCTTGTCTTCTGACCAAGTCTGGTATGGGATGTGACACATTCCAGAAACCTGTGGTCTCTGGCCAAGGGCTGGCTGGCCAGACTTCAGGGTTTCCAACAGGGTGTCTGATGCAGGTAAAGGTGTCCTCGATGTGGTCTGGAAAGAGCCTGGTAGCTGGTCCTGGTGGCCTGTTGTCCTAGGCTGGGTCCTCAGGAAGCACACCCCCGTTGGAGATCTGCAGGCAGAGAATGCTCCATTAGGGAACCGGGGTCCACTCCTGTTGAGAACACAGGAGGCTGCACTGAGTCGGGATCACATCACAGGGTTAGCTGGCTCCATAGGGACCTCTGGGGACTGGAAGAACCCACCTAGTTATCCTGAGATGGAAGTGAGGTGGCGTGGCCTTTATACTCCAGCATAGACCCATGTTCATGGCTGGTTGCCATGGGAGGGGATGCGACCTTGGGCAACACCAGCTCTGTTGCAAATTCCAAGAGGGGGACTGGCTGAGTGTCCTCAGCGCCTTTCACTGGCAACTAGGGGACCAGACACGTCAGCGGGGATGAGGAAACCTGAGGGGTGCTTCACAGAGTCCACTATGGGACGGCACCACAGAATCCACTGCTTTAGGTCAAAGTCTCCAGCGGGACAGAGAGGACCCACACTGGTCTTTTAGGCCATGGCAGGCTGGGAGATAATGGTTCACATGGCTCCCGAGTCACCTCCAGGCACCTTTAGTAACTCCCAGTAACATACATGAGCATGTACCCAAAGGGTTCACTGTGTCCCTGGCTTTTGGTTCAACTCTTATACCCCACAATGATCTTTCTCAATGAGGCTAGGCAGAGAGAAAGCTGTGTGCTCTCACATATGCGGGATTCCCCTTCCCCAGCCCTTTAAGAGAGGCTGGTTAGGGACTACATCCCCATTTCACATATGAGAAAACTGAGGACAAGGGAGGTTAAGTGATCCACTTGTGGTATGCATCTAATATGTGGGAAACCCAAAATGCATAAACAGCAGGATCCCCTTATAAACATCACTTTGGAAAAGAATTTATCCTTAGCCTATAAGCGAATGTCTCCAAATTGTGGTATCTTATGTTGGAATGATATATACATAGCCATTTCCGTGTAATTTTGTGATTCTTTTTTTAAAAAAAATTTTAGTCATAGTTGGACATAATATCTTTATTTTAATTATTTTTTTATGTGGTACTGAGGATTGAACCCAGGGCACATGCTAGGCGAGTGCTCTACCACTGAACCACAACCCCAGCCCAACCCTGTGATTCTTCCTGCTAGCATCAGCTATTTTTCCTACTCTGCTGGTGTTAGACTTGGCCTTGAGACTCATGTTGGCCAATAGAATGTCAGTGGCTGTGGTGAGAGCTGAGGCTTTCCATGTACTTAGATGATTTACCTTGGCCTCTTATGCTCCGGTCATCTCTCTGTGCAACCTTTACCCTACTGAACTGTTTGTCCAGATGATGCTGGTATAGCAGATCTGAACCAAATTTACAATTTGGCATTGAGTCTAGCTGAGCCTGGCCAAAATCAACTAAATGGCAGCTGAGTTGCAGATGTGTGAAAGAGAAAGCCAAATGTTCACTGTCATAAGTGACTGAGCTTTGGGGGCTTGTTTGTTATGCAGGAGTATTGCAATGATAGCTGACTAATACATTAACCCTGGTTGTCTTCTAGAATGAATGGGAAGTTTAAACATACTCCTCGTCTCAGGTACAACACCAAGATATTCTGATTTAACTGGGGTCTGAGGTAGGGCCCAGACATCAGTATTTTTTATGCTCCCCAGAGGATTATAAGATGCAGCCAGGGTTGAGAACCACGGGTCAAGGCCTACCTATTTGTATTAATTAGGTTTAGGTCTTCACAAAATTATGAAATTGTTAATACACTGCCACTCTTTTCAGTGTTCCTCTGCCTTTGTACTCCAGTCCCCCTCTTCCCAATACTGCCCCTTCCTTTGTCTTTTAGCCACTCTTTTTCTCTCATTGTCCTTTATACCCTAGTGTGAATTTTGATAAAGAAGTTGCCTCCCCTGGGATTATTGGCATTCAAACTTCATCTCTATGTTGTAGAGTCAAAGACTTATCTCCCATTAAAAGATTTGTGGGCAAAACCTAGCAGAAGAACAGAAGAGGTTTCTTAAGCAGGCAAGTTCCCTCAAATAACTCCCAAATCAGAAAGCCAGATCTACTAGAGGAAGAGTGGGATGATTCAGGGGGACAGACTCTGAGGCTGAGGAGTAACCAGTCTGTGACTTTCAGGACAACTAGAAGATTGGGTTACTCCTGGGACTTGTTTCTTATGCTCAGAACTGGGGGTGGGATCCTGCTGTAGTGGTGGTCCACCTGAGTCAGGATTTTCTGGAATGTTCTGGGGGGAGTACAACTACTATCATAGCTGGCCCCCTCCCCAGCTATTTCTCTTTCCCCCTATTGCTCTTCAGGGCCCAGATACCCCTCCTTTGAGTTCTCTAATCTCAAAGGGCTGCTCTTACCCTCTATTGCAGGCAACAGAGCTTGATTATCTCCAACTGGGCCCAGACCTTTAAGTCACAAAAGTCCCTTTTCACACTGACATCAGGGAGGCCCACATTGGCTTGGCAGTTCTCCACTCTTTATCCTTAAACACAGAAGGCCTATTTCATTCAGCCTGCTGGGATGTCGTGCCTCAGTGGTGACTCATGCTTCCAAAGAGGACCCGAGAGTTTCCCTCGTACTTCTCTAAATGAAGTAGTCGTGGAAATACGCGTTGCATGTCCTCTGACAGGACATTCGCTTACTACTTCTTCTGAAAGCCAAGGTGTTAGATGAGACATTAGTGACATTTAAGAATACAGTCACAAAACCTGTTTTCATTAGACAGCTAGTATTTTCTTTGGGGATTGGTGTAAATGATTGGCACTTGGGGTAGCACTGTGATGTACCTCCCAGGTCCCCTTTAGAGGAGGACTGGTTGACCCAGCCACTGGGAGTGGTATTGTGCTTTGAAGGGTCAGTGTCTCAGGAATAGGGACCCCGCAGTCACACCCCTTCCTGCAGCAGCTTGTGTTTAGGGATTTATCAATGGGACAGTCAAGGGCCTGTTGATTTCAGCCCAATGGGAGAAGTAGCTGAAGGACCATTCCAGTTCCAGAACTCTCCCTGGGGACTAAGGTCCTTGCTCTTTTGCTAATAGGGTTCTGAGCCCATGGTCCTTTGATGTTTTTGTGATGAACTCCTTATCTGTCATCCTGCTCCAAGGGGGTGTTGGTCTAGTGCCAGATGAAGAAAGTCACCATGTCCTTGACCTCCTGGGATTCCTGGTTGGGCTACAATGCTCTTCAGTCCTGCCTGACATTTGAGACAACGGCTCATACAACTTGTGGCCACAGGTTTCTTATCACCAGCAGAAAAATTCCCCACTTCTTAGCAATCATCATTTCATATGGATAAATTTTGTTTTCTCTCATTCGAAAGAGAGCATGTGTAATCCGAAGAATTAATTCTTGATAATGGGTGGTCCCAGAAATGACTAGATAACACACTCAGAATTACCAGATGATGAGAGTAATAATAATGATCATAACAAAACAATTGCGCTCTATTTATTTTATATAGTTGTTTACCTTCCTCTTTATAGAATTTGGAGTCAGGGTTATTAGAAAATAGGAAATTTTCCTGATCTGAGCTTTGCTTCTTATATCTTCCTCTGTTAAGAAGATTCTTTCTGAGCACTGAAGTTGTCAAAAACCGGCCACAGGTGAGAATACATTAATGGGGAGCAGAGAAGACCCAGAAGTAGGTTTTGCTGAGCTCCATTATTGAATTTGTAACTAATGGATGCTTGACTTTTGGCCTCCTCTTTATCTATTAATAGCATCTTTTTTTTTTTTTGGTACTGGGGATTGAACTCAGGGGTGCTCAACCACTGAGCCACATCCCCAGCCCTATTTTGTATTTTATCTAGAGATAGGGTCTCACTAAGTTGCTTAGGGCCTTGATAAATTGCTGAGGCTGGCTTTGAACTGGTGATCCTCCTGCCTCAGCCTCCCGAGCCACTGGGATTACAGGTGTATGCCACCACACCCAGCCTGGTAATAGCATCTTGATTGTCATTGAAGAAATAAACTCTTGCCCATTTTGGTGCAGGGGGTTTACCTGGGGTGGATACCCTACTCTTAGCTCTAGGGGTGAACAGCAGATGACCCAGATTTGCATCATCGTAGAGACTAACCACATACAATTTGTTCACAGATAGCAATGGCTAATGGGACCTAATTCTGAGACACTGGTTGAAGCTATTTGAAGAGAAATGTTTTCTTTCTGCTGTAATTTCTAAGGTGATAGAATGTAAGCCTAGAGTTGTCAATAGAAATCTTTGCCACCACTTCTGAAAAGCTTTCCTGATGATGAAGTCAACACAGAAGAAGGCAGAACCAGTAAAGGGAGGGGAGAGAAAGAGGGAATGAATATTAATAATGTCATGTGAACTCCTAGATCCATCTGTGCCTGAAGCCAACCATCTCTGGACATTTTAGCTACATGAACCAATAAATTCTCTCTTTTAAAATAGTTCAAATTGGGTTTCCGTGACTTTGAACCAAAGAATACTAATTGATCCCATGACTCAGAGGCCAAGTGGGCCAGCCCCATCAGGGAAAAGGTCCTTGGGGACATAATAGTGGAATAGCCCTGGTTGCTTTGATCATATATCCTGGGAGGCAGATGCCATGTGAATGAGTGAGGAGACCTTGAGAAGCTGGTACCCTCTATGCTAACCTGTGACCTTCAATAACCCACAACTCTCAGTACTTATGTCCTTATATAATCCACTGCCATACTGATTTTGTGAGTTTATCTACAATTTGTTTTGTCCAAAGAAACATTAGCAAGCATCATGCAAGCAAAAGCTTAGAAGGCTCTTCATATGGACTCATTTCTCTTGAAATGCTTCTATTCAGTATGCAGCACCCATACTGTAAGGAAGCCCAAGCTAGCCATGTGAGGAGGTCACATGGAGGAGAACCACAGCAATCCTATTAACAGTCAGCAACAACCAATATGACCACAAGCAAGGCCATCGTAGATGTTCTAGCCTCAATTGACCTCCAGATGACTGAAACTGTATGAGTTGATCCCAGCTAACAGGACATCTTATCCAGTCAATTCACAGTCTCCTGAGATAAATAATCAATCCTGGTTGTTTTGGGCCACTAAGTTGGGATAGTTTGTTAAATGGCATTAGCTGACTAATATACCCTCCAAATTGAGTATCAACAAGAGTATGAATGAGGCTAAGTGACAAGCAGCTTTGCTTGCTATGAAAGAACTTGGCACTACCTTTTAGGACTTGTGTTTCCCTGCTGCTCAGGATTCTGGTGGCTTCTGGGGAGATACAGGGCATAGAAGTATTAAAAGGTAAGACTTAGTGGTCTCAGAGAGCTTCAGTAACAAAAGTTCTCTGATTTTCCCGGGAAGAAGTGAGCAGCAGTGGTCTTCATGTACCTAGACTCAGGTGCAAGCTTGGGGGTTATTTAGGGAGCCACGGGGAAAACTTGTGGCATTCAAGGAACCTCTCAACTCATTATTTGTACTGGAGCAATGACGTCTCAAAAGGCCAAGCCAATAGTAGGGATGGGGCCTCATGACATTTTCAAAGCCATCTAAAATCTATTTGTGCGTGTGTGTGTGTGTGTGTGTGTGTGTATGTGTGTGTGTGTGTGTGTGAGAGAGAGAGATGTGAATAAATGAATCAGTGAACAAGACCCCATGAGTTGAGTTGATGAGGACTGTGAAGGGAGGCCTTCGAGAATGAAAAGAAATCTTTAGATTATTACATTTATCCATTAATAAGATCAATTTCTAAGAGTGTTGACCATGTGCTAAACACTGTGCTAATGCTTTTCATGATTCATCTCATTCAATTCTCATTGTGATTCTTATAAGCAAAGTCCTGGGATCACCCCTGTTAGATAGGTAAGTCAACTTGAGAATAAGTCAGAGCCAGGAGCAATGGCGCACACCTGTAATCCCAGCAGCTCTGGAGGCTGCGGCAGGAGGATGGCAAGTTCGAGGCCAGCCACAGCAACTTAGGCCCTAAGCAACTTAGTGAGATCCTGTTTCTAAATAAAATAGAAAAAAAAAGCGGGGGATGTGGCTCAATGGGTAAGCACCGCTGGGTTCAATCCTTGGTACCACAAAAAACCCAAACCAAACCAAAACAAAAGGAGTGACTCAGGTTGGGTTTCCTAGAAGTGGACCTTGAGCCGAGATTTGAGTGTAAGTGGTAAATGAAAAGTGTTGATTTCAGAAAGCAGTGGGTAGTGGGGAGGGAAAGGGAGAATGAGCAACTGGGACTCAATGTTATGGGGAAACCTCAGGAGAGCATGTGGAACTCTGTCTGAGGTTTCCCAGAGTCGTCTCACCCACTGGCGAGAGAGCTGGGGTATTTATCCTCCGATTCCTCTTCAGAGCCTCAGTTTTCCCCGCACCTTGGTTAGCACTCTGGAAAGTGGTATTTGCTCCTGCAGCCTGAGAAAGGCTCAGACTTTCTGCCCTTTCTTCTACTACAAAGCTTCCACCTTGCATGAGAATAGTGAGCCCCGGTCCCACAAGCCAGGTTCTAGTAGCATCTGCTACACTGTACTAGCTGGGGGTCATCTCAAGGGTTAAGTGGTAGAACTGCAATTTGAACCCAGTCTGCTTGACTCCAAGCGAGTGCCTTTGGGGGTGCCTTTGACCTCTGGGTTCTTCAGCTTCATTGTTAGTGGAAAGAGCAGATGTACAGACAGCTCTTTTTCGGATCCCCCATGAGAAAGCATATTGGGCCTCTGTGCAGTTGCTCACTTTGGAGAGAGAGCCTGGTGAGGTTTGCAGCAAACCAAAGTGCAAATACAGCCAGGCACATCCAGTGTGCAATCCCAGCAGCCACACTGCCCCTAGTCCGGTCTCCAGCATCTGCCCCAAGACACTGTGTTGGCTTTAGAGGGGGATGGCATGGAAAGCAGGATACAGCCATTGAAGAAAGAGGGCAGGAGGCAGGACTCTGCCATTTACTGAGGGGAGGGGGGAAAGCGGGCTTCAGGAAAACACAAACCGGTTGGAGGCAGAGATTAACCTCGCTCCTCTGGAGAGAGTCTTTCCAATCTGGCCTCAGGCTATAAGCGATTGGAACCTGCCTCGGAGCTCTAGGCCCCCAGTGGGCTGAGCAGTGGCAGAAAACTTGAGAGAGGCAGCCTCAGGGATCCTGAGGGTCTGAGGAGTGGTAGAATCTCCAGGCTGGCAGGGCCCCTGGAGAGCTGTGACCCAACCTATATTCCCAGAGGGAAACTGAGACTCAGCTACCTGGCCCATGGCTGCTTAGTAGCCAGGGCCGTGTTAGGGTTTGGACAGGAGGTATCCTGCAAAAGTTCCTGATTATGCAGGAATCTTCTGAGGTGAAATGACTACATTATGAGGGCTGTGATGGAATCAGTCCATCCTAGTCTGAATGGGCGGCAGCTGTAGGCAGGTGGGGTGTGGCTGGCTGAGGGGGGTCAATGGGGGAATGTCATGGAAGGGTGCATCTTCCTTGTGACTCCATTTCCCTGTCACTTTCTCTCTTTCCTGACCTTGCCAGGAGCTGAGCAGCTTTTCTCTGCTGGGTCTTTCTCCCATGATGCTCTGCCTTACCTTAGGCCTAGAAAAAGAAAGAGGTCTATGGTCTGAGACCTCTGAAACCCTGAACCCTAAATAACCTTTTTCTCCTTTAAGTCATTCTTATGAGGTATTTGGGTCACAGCGATGAATAAGCTGACTAAAACAAGCAGGGATTCAAAACTGGTGGCTGAGAGGGACTGGCCAGACAGGTGTGGCTTTTCTCCCCTTTTACCCATAATCAGTATTCCCCGCCCCCCCCCCCATCCCTCCTACCTGGGCCAAGTCCTTCACTTCCATAGTGGATGAATTTTGAAGCAGACAGGAAATGCCTCACCCATGTTTCTGGAAATATATATTCTTTGAACCAGTCTCATGAGTATGATGAAGAAGGAGAGAGCAGATCTAATCTATCGGCGTGTTGTTCTAATTACCAGATTGATTTACCAGAGAAATCTCCCTAGGAATTTGACTTCCTGGCAAGGTCTTTGCAAGCTGTAAATTTGTGCTCTGAAAAAAAGACCCACGACAGATTTGGGGGGAACTGGGTCCCTCTAATCAGGGCCCAGAGCTTGTTTTCTAATGGAATCTGAATAGAATTTAACACACAGACATTCCGTGCGGAGTGCATTCATATTTTTAATTAACAAATTAGGAACTATTTTGCTCCCCTTTGAACGGCAGTCATGTGGGCCTGGTTCCTTTTCGGCCAATTTAGTCAACTCGGATGATTTTAATTACAACAGTCACAAGCACCAGAAATTCCTGCGTCTGACAGATTTGTGACCTGGTCCATTGACTCTCATTTAAAAGCAAGGTCTCCATGAACAGGGAGCTCCAAGGGTGCTGGAGGGTGCTGGTAGGCGACAGGGAGAGGGGGTTGGGCACTGCACCCTTGAGCACAGGCAGAGATCAGGTTCATTTTCCATTTTGAGACCCATTAGTCTTGATTACCAGGTGGCCTGTTCTCCCTGGCTTTGCCTTCACATTTTTAAGAAACATCAGCCCTCCATGGAAGTGCTCTTGAAGCGTGTGGACAAGTAGGAAGTAGTCCTAGTACTTTTCCTCAAAAACTTGACCTTACTCCCATGCTTCTTAAACTTTAACATGTGTAGGAATCCCCTGGGGATGATATATATATATATATATATATATATATATATATATATATATATGATGTAGTTGGACAGTATACCTTTATTTATTTATTTTTACATGGTGCCGAGGATCGAACCCAGGGCCTCACATGTGCTAGGCGAGCGCTCTACCACTGAGCCACAACTCCAGCCCCTCCTGGGGATGTTTATTACAGACAGATTTTGATTTAGTTGGTCTGGGATGAGAACTAAGCTTCTGCATTTTGAGCAAGCATACCTGTGCTGCTGGTCCTTGGACCACACTTTGAGGAGCAAGTCTTTGGCTAATTTATCTGTTTCTGGAGGGCTTCAGGGTTGGTGAGTAGGCTTGAGTGTGGGAAGGCAGGTGGGAGGGAGAGTCCTTGGTTCAGTGGAAGTATTTCCTTGGGATGTTGGAACACCAGGGACACTCCATTCCCGACATCCTCTGCTTTTCTTTCAACGCATTCCTATCCAAGAAGTAGGGCTGAGCCCTTGAAGCATCTTCAGTGGCCTTGGCTGACCTGTTATGGACATATGACTGATGAGTGGTATCTTTGAGCTGAAGGTCTTGGGGAGGTCAGAAACTTTGTGAAGGGTGATGGAGCCAGCAAACCACATGGAAGGCAGAGAGAGTCCTTTCTGGAAACAAATCTGTCCCCCAGCCCTCGCTGTGAAGGCAGAATGGATGCTGAATTAGCAAAGCTGAGAGAACGCGGGAACACAATGTTCCCTGAGAGGTTGCAATCAAAAGGGTCCCAGCCCCCCACCCCCTGCTGAGAATTCTGTGAATTTATGATGTGTTGACAGTTTGAGCCCTCGCACATAGCAGTCTGATGGGCTACAATTAGGAGAGTGTGCTAAGCCCCTCCCTGTTCCTCTATCATGCATTCATGGAATCGATGTGGTCTCAGCAAACTGAGCGGTATGCACATTTGGGGCAAGAATTTCAGCACTATGATGTAATCATCCCCAGAGAGGTGGCCATGAGAGCAGGAAAAGAATAATAGTAAAGATGAAGTACAAATCCCAAGCTTACTTGGATCTGGATTCAAAACAAACACACTGTGTGTTGTAATTATTTTTAGGACGCATTGGAGACGATTGGAAATTGGAACACTATGTATTTGATGACATCAAGGAATTTTTGGTAAGTTTGGGATGTAAGAATGGTGTCATGGTTATGATAAACAGACAGTGCTTATCTTTAGCAAAGTGTATTGAATATGTATGGATGAAATGATCAGATGTCTGGGATTTGCTTTAAAATAATACAGGGATAGAAGAAGTAAGTGAGAATATGACAGACTGATAATGTATTGGCAGTTGTTGCAATTGTGTGATGAGCAATAGGGAGTTTATTATGTAGTTCTATCTATTTTTTCTATGTTTCAAGTTCTAACCTGTTTCTACCTGTGGCTGGTAGACCAGTTGCCCCAAACAGACCAGGCACTTGACTTTGAGAGTGTCACAGGTGAAATTCTGAGTTAGAAAGATGAGTTGAACCATGTCTATTATAAACAAAGCTAGCCAAGGTAAAAATTATTATTTAGCTTCAAACTGAGTTGTCCAGGGAATAGTGAACAGAGAAATAATCTTGTGACCAAGTGAGTGAGTTAGAACTGGATGGGATAGGTGGGCTCACAGGTAGGGGTTTCAGTAATTTTTGCAGAGGATCACCAAAGTTTCCAACAATGGCTTTGGCAGCAAAAGTCAACCTGATTTGGCTTGAATTATAACAGTTGGATTTTATTTACTATGGACCCAATGCTGTGCTACCTATCGCTTTGTGTGATTAGTACCTCATAAATGGGGATCAGTTTTGTTCCCGTTTTTCAGATGAGGAAGCATCTGCACCCCTGAATAAATGCCCCCAGAAGTTTTCTTCTTTAGTAAGAGATTGCTTTTATAAGGTGGGAAGGGGGTTATGATTGAGGGAGCAGAAACTTTAACCTGGAATTGGTGGGCTATAATAGGAAAAAAAAATAATTAATAATCCCTTTGCACTTTATCATGACAGGCTCATCCTTGAACTTGACATGTTAGGATTATAGTCTTTATCGTAAGTCTCTTTTCTCTGCACAGTAGCACCTCACCTGTCCCAGGAGTCTGAATACTGGAGATTGCAGGCTTTTCCATCTGTACCTGTCCTGTCCAAATCTCTGAACTTGAATACTGAGGACCTTCACTTTGAATTTCTCTTAATCAATATCATGTGCACTGATGATAAGTCTTCATTATGGGGACTTCCTTGATGTTGGTAGGTATTTAAAAATTAGACAGACATTGGCTCGGGCCATTTCCCCTATATACAGCTGTTGGGAGCTTAAATTGATTCAACTCACTTGAAAGGCAGTATAGTGATATCTGCTAATGCTAACACTAAGTTCACCCTAGGAATCAACAATTCTACTTATAGGTGTGTCACAGGATGTTCATGATGGCTGCTTCAGTCATAATAGCCTCAAACTGGAAGCAATCCCCACATCCATCAATATGAGGATAGAGAAATAAACTGGAATATGGCACAGCAACCAAAAGAAATAATCATGGATGACTGTCAAAGGAAAAAGGTTGAGTGCTGGGCACGGTAGCACACACCTGTAATCCCTGTGACTGAGGAGGCTAAGGCAGGAGGATTGTGAGTTCAAAGCCAGATTCAGCAACTTAGTGAGGCCTTAAGCAACTTGGTGAGACCCTGTCTCAAAATAAAATAGGACTGGGGATGTGGCTCAGTGGTTTAAAGCCCCTGGGTTTAATACCCAGTAACAGAAAAACAAATTGAGCAAGGAAGCCAGACATGAGAGTAGACACTGATATGAAGTTCAAAAAATAGGTAAACTTTACCTCTAGTGATAATAATCAAAACAATGGTTGCCTGTAGAGGGTAATTGATTGAGGTTGGGTGTGAGGGAGTTTTCTGAGCTGCTAGTGATGCTGTATCTCTTCATTCTTACCTTAAAAAAGGATATTACTTTTATCTCTTTTCCATTTGGGGAGAGTATGTAAATGATCTCTCCAAAAGCTCAAGGTTCTCACTTGCAAAAACAGCATCCACTGTAAACAGCTTAGGCAGAAAGAGATTTATTAAACAATATTAATTAAACAGCTAGTGAACTCCAGGGAGGGCCAAAGATTTGGTCTTAGTTGCTTCAGAACCAGAACAAGATATCCAAGACAACTCAGTGGGAAACACTCCATTGTAACAAGTGCATGTTCTCCCTGAAACAACCCTGATCTCTTGGCCTAAAACTTGGCACCATTGATTCTCAGCCACTGGCACCCAAAGCTCAATCTTGGCTGTCTCAAAGCAAATGCCTCTGCCACTAATGTCTTTGCACAGGTCTGATGCTTCTCATGGCTCTCCGGGGTATCCAGATCCAACAGAGTATGGCTGATTGGTGGAATGAAGGTCATGTGCCTGACCCTGATTATAGAGGATTTTGGGAATTGTAGTTTGTGGCTTGCAATCCCTTTTTCACAAGGAACTGGATAGTCAGCAGTAGGGAAGTGGTACAGCAAAGTCCTTGTCCCTAGTGAGGAGGCTGGATGCCCATTTTCCATGGGTCTCTTTGGCATTTAGCCCTGTCTGACTCTCCCCCATGCCCTGAAGCAGGCCAGCAATTCATGTTGGCTGCACATGAATTCCCTCACATGGTTGACTGAGAAGACTAAGTCACTGATTTGGAAAACACAGTAAAACCACAGGCCAAATTTTACCCACAAGAGAAAAATAAGAATAACTCCCTGGACACCTCAGGGATTTTCTGCAAGTATGTTCTTCTGTGATTTCCTGAAAAATTCAGAGACTTTTGACTTAGAAATTGTATTTGACAATTGCAGCTGATTTTCACCAATGTGGCAAGATGGATACATTTTTATTCATTAACATGCTTCTTAGGGAGTAGATTCTATTTGTGGGAATGATTGGCGAGTTTCATAGAAACCTTGGTACCTTTATTCTTAAAAAATCTCCTTTGTTATCATGATACATACAGTTGGTTTGGGGAAGTAGTGGCATGGAGGAGCTATAAAACAGTATATTGAGAGTATCAGAATCCCTATTAGGCTGACCTTCTTCTAAGATATCTCCAAGTGCATTTATTTCTCCTCCATGCAGATTTTTAAGAGGCCCTCATTTTTGACATTTTGTTCAAGACTTTCCAAATTTACTCCCCACAGTAAGGTGGAGAATGGAGGGCTCTGCAGAAATAGTTGTTTCTAGAAAACTGATACTCTGCCAGGGTGATGTAAGAATGTTTTGGGCTGCAAGTAACAGAATAGCAAACAAAATCTGATTCAAATAATGAGAACACCTAAGAAGAAATTTGGTTGCATGGTTGATTAATTCAACCTCTTAGACAGACCACTAAAAATAGAAGATCTTCCCATCCTTTTCCTTTTTTCTCAGAATGTTGGTTTTTAATCTTTGTTGTGTTTCCTCATGATCAGAAGATGACTTGCATGGTTCCAGGAATCGTATCCTCACCCAGTCATGTCCAAAGGAGGGCATAAAGCAAAGTTTCTGCTTACATACCCTTTTCAATCAGAGAGGAGGATTTTCCCCCAGAAGCTCCACAGAAGCCTCTTCCTCAGATCCCACAAAATTATATGGGCAGGGTCTAGACACAAGACTGGGAAAGTGAATATCTGGTAGTTTTAGTCTTTGGAGGGTCAGTGGAATCTGACAGGAAGAAAAGAAGTGGAAGAAAAGGGCCACAGTACAGGCAACCAACAGTGTCTGCCATAGCTACTTCTTCAATCAGAAATGAAAAGTTTTCAACAGATTTTGGTGGTGTGTTTCCCTGTGTGTTGAACAGAGACATTGAACCAACCTCCTTTTTACATGTCTATGTTCAGCATAGAGCAGAGCAAAGAGAACCACCAACACATGAATTTGTGCCCTACTGCTCATCGGCTGTGAATTCTCTGATAAGCCACACACTCACTCTGTCTGTCAAATGAAGACCTTCCTAGAACCAGCCTTTAGCATCATGGCATCCATTGCACTATCAAAGTTTGACAGCTGTGTGTCTGCTTTTAGGGTTTGTTTGTTCCATCTCTTGATATTCTTATACCAACTACCACATCTTCTGTTGTTAGTACATTTGTCTTTACCTCCTTCTACTTATTTATTTCTAATTCTGTTCCGGGCTGATCAATCAGATTGCCAACTCTGTTAGAAATCTCTGTTGAAGAGGGAAAAAAGAAATCTATTGAATATGAGCCAATGAGCTGTGAACGAGGGGCCAGGAAGCACTAGTATGGTATCTATAGCATGAGTATGGTGTTTATAGTGGCTCAGAGAGTCTGAGACTTATATACTGGGGATTGAACCCAGGAGTGCTTAACCACTGAGCCACATCCCCAGCCCTTTCTATTTTTTTTTTTTTTTAAATTTTGAAACAGGATCTCTCTAAGTGGCTTAAGGCCTTGGTAAGTTATTGAGGCTGGCTTTGAACTTGCGATTCTCCTGCCTTAGCCTCCTGATTTACTGGGATTGCAGGTATGTACCACTGTGCCTGGCAATTAACTGATATTTTAAGAGTTATTTTATTTTGGGAAAAAAAAATCAAGCTTACAGAGAAGTTACCAAATCAGTGTATATAT